>NW_005202427.1:948951-991299 GCF_000372725.1 Emiliania huxleyi CCMP1516 | reverse complement strand
GGGGGGAGCTCCTCCCTTTGCCGCGCGCGTGCGCTGTGGCGCCCGCCCTCGCTCCGCTGCTCACCCGGTAGTCGCGCGCGCGCGCGGGGCAGGTGCCTGACGCGGGCCTGCTCTGCGACCTGCTCTGGTCGGACCCGGAGGCGGATATTACGGGGTGGGCGGAGAACGACCGCGGCGTCTCCTTCACGTTTGGCGCCGACGTCGTCTCGAAGTTCCTGCAGAAGCACGACTTCGACCTCGTCGTGCGCGCGCACCAGGTGCGGGAGGCGGCGGCGGGGCGGGATGCGGCGGGGCGGGATGCGGCGGGAGTTGCTGCAACGGGGCGTTGCTGCGGCGGGGCGGGCTGTGGCTGGCGGAGGAGACATCGCTGAGCTCTTTCCCCCCACTGGTCTTGCCGTCAGGTTGTCGAGGACGGGTACGAGTTCTTTGCCGACCGGCAGCTAGTCACCATCTTCTCGGCGCCAAACTACTGCGGCGAGTTTGACAACGCGGGCGCCGTCATGTCGGTAGACGAGAGCCTGATGTGCTCCTTCCGCATCCTCAAGCCGACAGAGAAGCACAAATTCGGCTTCTCGGCGAACCGGCCGCTGACGCCGCCTCGGAAGCGATGATCATCGGGCTCGACCTCCTCCTCTGGCATCTCTCACGGCGCAGCCGCGCCCAGCGCAGGGAGGCGTGGCCGGGGCGGCGCCCACGCGCACATGTATCTCATCATGTAAACGTCAGTAGCCGCTCGGGGACCGGCGGCCGGCGCTCCCCCTCCCCACCCCTCGCGGGACGGCCCGCCCGTGCAGAGGGTGCTGCGCCGTTCCGACATACGGCCGAGAAACTCCGCGTGTAATCCCATCCCTCTATAAGCTCTCTCTATCTACAAATATAGACGCCTAGATCTCGCGGCGAGACCGATCTTGGACTGGGTGCGCGTGTGGGGGTGTGCTGCGGGTCGTGAGGTCTCGGGGCCTCTGCGCTCTGCGCTCTGGCTCTGCGGTCTGCGCCTCTCCCCCTCTCCCGAGTGCCGAGAGCCTCTCGCGTGGCGCGCAACCGTCCACCGCGAGATCCGCGGACCGCGCGAGACCGAAAAGGAAAAAACCCACCGGCCACCGCGCCAGCCGCCACGCCCCCGCCGGGGCGCGGGCGGGCCGCGCCGCGGTTTTATGGATTATGCGTTTGCGGTTAGGGTTACCCGGTTCCCGCCCCATCCCCGATCCCCCATCCCGGTAGCGGTACGCGGTGTACGGTAGCCGGCCGGTTTGGCGTGTGACCGCGCACTCGTTAGTCTCGTTACACGTTAGACGTCGGTCGGTGTTACCGCGCGATTAGTGCGCGATATGGCGTGCGCGCGCGTGGCCTGGTACATGTTGGTGTTCATACTCAACTTCTCATGCATCGTCTGAATGAATCGTCTGTCTCTCCGCTCTGATCTCGGCGATCCCGCGATCCAGACTCAGAGACACAGTCACACATAATCGCCGACGGCCGTCAGGGGCACGACTCCATCCCGCCATTCTTCCAGCCTTTGTCCAGATTTGGTAGACGCGCACCAGGCGGTGGGGGGGCTTTTCCCGCACACGCCCGAATACCTTTCCCCCCCCCCCCCCCTCCCCCCTTGGCGCCGGAGGCGGATCAGCCAGCCGAGCACTCGTCGCTCGCAGTCATCACCCCCCGGACCCCTTCCCCCCCCCCCCCTCCCTCCCCGACCCCATCTCTACCCGTGCAACCTGGCGGCACACCTTGATCTCATGCACCGGAGGCTGATGCATGATGATGGATGATGAAGGATTGTGGTGAGATCACCCTCACCTCAGTCCAACTCAGCCGCGGCTGCGGTAGATGGGCACCGGAGGCTGCCCGAAAGAGAGCCCCTCGCAAGGCTTGTGCGCAGCGCCATGCGAGGCGGGCCGCCGGGCGTGCGCAGGTGGCCTGGCCGCTGCCTTGCGCGGCGACCGGCGCCCGCCCATGGCACAGAGGCTGTTTGTGTTTGCCCGGCGAGTCAGCGGCACCGGGTTGGGTCGCGGGGCGCCGGGCTCGGCGAGCGGGTGCTGCGAGAGCAGGGCGAGGACCGGGTCCGCTGCCGCTGCCGGCGGCGGCGGCATCGGCGGCGGGGGGGGCTGCCTCATCCCGAGCTGCGGCGGCGCGTGCATCGGTAGCTGCGGCGGCGGCATCGGCAGAGGCGGCGGCGGTGTGGTGGCGCGGTAGAGGGGCAAGTTCGGCGGCGGGTGGTTCGGCGGCGGGTGGTTCGGCGGCGGCGGGTGGTTCGGCGGCGGCGGGTGGTTCGGCGGCGGCGGGTGGTTCGGCGGCGGCGGGCGGTTCTGCTGCAAGCTGCGGCGTAGCAGGTGGAGCTGGTGGACGAGCGCCTCCTTCTGCTGCACGAGCTCGTTCTGCTGGTCGCGCAGGCTCGTCGTCTCCTCGGCGTGCAGCCGGCGCGCCCGCGCAAGCTCCGTTTCGTGCTCGCGCCTCTGCCGCTCTCGCTCTGCCTCGTGGGCGTGTCGAGCCTCTCCGATCGCGGCCGCGTGCTGGCGCCGCTCCTCCTCCAGCCCGCGCCTCGCCTGCTCGACCGCCTCGGCGCGGGCACGGCAAGCCTCGCCCGCCTCGCGCTGCGCGTCGTGCAGCTTCATCTCGACGCGCCCGCGTTCGGCGTTCGCCGCGCTGAGCTGGCGTCCCGCCAGGTCGGCTCGCTCCGCCAGCGACTGCGCCAGTGCGCGCGCCTCCCTCGCCTCCGTGGCCAGCGCCGTCTCCCTCGCCTGTGTCGCAGCAGGGGTGGGCGGTGGGCGGTGGCCGAGGCAGGATGGGTCGGGCACGGCTGCGCACGGTCAGCGCACCTTGCACGCGCTGATCTCTTTCCGCTGAGACGCGAGCTGCGCCTCGGAAGCGGCGACGAGGCTCCGCAGCTGCTTCTGCTCGGCCGCGGCCTCACTCGGGTTGAAGGCGGGCGCATCCGCGTTGAGCTTGGGCGGCGGCTTCGGCTTGAACTCAGGTGCCGCCGCGCTGAGCTTGGCCTCGCTCGCCGCGCTGTCGCTGCGCGCCGTACCGGCGATTGCGTGCGTGCCGTGGTAAGGGATGGGCTCGAGAGGAGTAAAGGCGTTGTGCGGCGGCTGCGCCCCAATGAACGCCTCGGCGTGAGGAGTCAGATCTGGCGCGGGGATGAGCGAGCTCGGGGTAGCTGGGCTGAAGGGCGCCGCGTGGTAAAAGGCAGCCAGGCGGGTACGGTCGGCGGCCATCTCTTCCTGCAGAGGCAGCCTCCCTCAAATCGCCCAGAACAAAAAAAATTACGGCGGCTGGCTGGCCACGGGGCACACATCCCTCAACACCCACGTCACGAACGTCGCCCGCGCCTTCGGCGCCTCGGCAAAGGTCATGGAGGTGAGGCTCGGCTGCAGGGACCCGACGCAGGCGCACGATCCGGACACCAACCCGTACCAGAGGGGCGACGGCGTCTTCGGCAACTATGCAGAGTCGGCGCGCGCCGTGGTGTACGACGGCACGTGCGTCACCGCGGTGCACCATGACAGGCTGCGCCCGCTGGCGAGCGGCAAGCGCCTAGCCACCGACTACGCTGAGGCGACGAAGCGGAAGGCCAAGGCAGCGGCGTGCGCTGAGGGAGGGTGTAGAGGATGTAGAGTGTAGAGCGCTGTAGAGCTGTAGAGATGTAGAGCGCTCTGGAGCGCTGTAGAGCTGTAGAGCTCTACATCCGCCGCGTGACGAGGCGCCTGCGTTGTAGAGCGATGTAGAGCGCGATTTTGTTGTAGAGTTTGTTGTAGAGGCTCTACAGCCAAACCGCCGGGAAGGCAGTGACTCAAAGAGGTCGAGCCGCGCTAATGGGGTTTTACCGAGCTTAGTGAAGCTCTGATGGACAGCCCTGACTATCCCTGACACACAGAGAGTCCCTCTGACGGCACACAACACCCTATAACTGCGTCATGAGCCTGCCATGTGTCGCCGGTGCCGCATTCGTCGCTGTGCTTCTTTAGCAGGCGGTGGACTGTCGGCTGCGAGGACGGTCGCATTTGCGCGAGGCGAGGCGAGCATTCAGACGCCTTATCTGCGCCATGACTCGCGCCAGCGCGTGCGGGAGCTCCTGGCTGAGCGTTGAGTCCAGGCGAGTTGCGCTGGCCACGATCGCTACGCCGAGCCGAGCTGACGCGCCGAGGCGCCGGCCAGTCGCAGCCGTGAGGCATGCCACAGCAGCAGAGGCATCTGCCACCCATTGGGCGGGCAGACAGAAGGCCAGGGCAGCACTGGCAAGTGCAACGCGCCTCATGTCGGAGAGCGACCGTGCCTCGTTCGCCGCTTATGATGTAGAGTTTGTTGTAGAGATTTCACGTTGTAGAGCGCCTCTACATCGCTCTACAACGCAGGCGCCTCGTCACGCGGCGGATGTAGAGCTCTACAGCTCTACAGCGCTCTACATCTCTACAGCTCTACAGTGCTCTACACTCTACATCCTCTACACCCTCCCTCAGGGCGTGCGACGCCAAAAACTGCGACTTTATGACATGGGCGGCGAGCACGCGTGGCGGCATCGGGCACGAGGCGGCGACGTGGTTCAACACCAACTTCGACATCAAGGCCGCTAAGGCGTCCTCCGACAGCGAACGATGGCGGGTCAGTAGCGAGCGCAAGCGCTTCCTGCAAGTGCACTCGGCCATCGTCGCGAGGCGCAACGCCGCCATCTTCGACTACAACGCGTGGCCGAAGATGGGCGGCGAGATGCCGCGGGCGCCTCGGGAGCAGTATGAATAGGGACGGGCGAGGGAGGAGGGGCGCTAATCACGGGCGACTACGAGTCGAAGGTTCGAGGACGACTACTCGCCGCCTGGGTCGTTTGGGGCGCGCGGCTCCGTCGAGGACCGGGCGCGCTCCTCACCCGGCGCGGCGTAGGTCCCACTCTGACGTATAGAGGGGAGGCACGGACAGCAGCCCGATCCATCAATTCCACTCATCTCCTGGTGCTCAGCCCCGTGCAACAGCGGTCCGGCAGGCTGCCCCCAAGGCCCCCCGGGCCGCTGCGGGTTTGGGAGTTATGCTTAGGCACAGCTTCGGCGATGGCAGCCCCTCTCTGGGGTGTTGCATAGGCGGGAAGTCTCCCCCGCTGGTCTCCTCCTTCCCATTTTTTCTTTTCTTTTGAGAGCAGGACGCCGGGTTTGTCTTGTATGTGCATGTCGGGCCTGGGTGTGTGTGAGGGGCAGAGGGGCGGGAGCGTGCGGGGCAGAGGCCCAACGTCGGGCGGCTTGTCGGGGTCCGGAGCATTCGAGGCGGGAGCGAGGAGGGGCGGATGGGCGGTCGGCGTCGGGGTAGAAGCAACAGGGCGTACGGGGTAGCCGTCACTCTCCTGCCTCACAAGGGCGGGGCTGTCCCGGAAAGTGAGAGACGCCGGGCAGCGTGGCGCATTACTGAACCCTCCCATACGTGCTTGTGCTCCTCCTTCGCTGTCCCATCTCCTCATCTCTTTCCCGCCTGGGCGGGGCAGCGGGTGGGCGCGCGGTGCGGCGTGGCGTGTGAGTGTGTGCGACTGCAACGACGGACCGCTCGCAAGGGACCATTGGGTTTGTACTATTAACAACGAAGGCGCTCTCAAAAAAAATTTTAAAATCGCGGGCTTGCTCAAAGTCCGCAGCAAACCTCCGTCCGGAAACGCAAAGTGCTGCTGCTGGGGACCCTCTCACTCTTTGGTTCCCTCTGGGTTGCCGGAAACTCTCGTACCAGGCCAACGCAAGAGCGCCGACTGCTGCCTACTTACTCGAGTACGGCCACGGTGCGTTACATCCGCCTGGCACACCGGGGCCGGCGACGGGGGAGGCGAGCTAACTGGACAAAAAAGTAATAAACGGCGAGCACTGACATCGGTTACATGGATGCGACAAGTTTGCAACGCCGTGCACGGCCAGTTCCCGGGATGTCCGCGAGGCGGCGCCAGCGCGCCGAGGAAGCGGAGGCCACCCCGCTCGCGCCAGAGGCGGACGATACCCTGCCGGCCGCTGCCCCGCCCGAGACGAGCGACGCGCAGCGGCTCTCTCCCGCCGCGGCGGAGCACTTGTTCCCCGAGCGCCGGCCGCCGACCGCCTTTGAGCGGCTCTTTGCGGCGGTGAATGGTGCAGTGCGGCCTCAGCCACCCAAGGCGAGGCACGAGATTGCCAGCTCGACACTGCTGCAACAGCTTGTCTGCGCCAACTCGGTGCTCTCTGCCCTGTGGGCCGCCGGCTGGATCTGTCTCTTCCTGTGGAAGGCGTCGGTGTGGGAGCCGCCGCTGCACGTGGTGATCCTGTCGCCGACGCTCTACATTGCGTGGGCCGTGTTTGAGCCGATCCGTCTGACACTGGGCTGCCTCGGCAACCTCCACGAGCGGATCGAGCTGCTTGGTCCGTTTATGTTTTCAACGCTGGCCGTGGTGCTCTCCTCCCACCTCTGCGCCGCCAGCCTCCGTGCCCTCTCACCAAGGGGCCGGCCACGCTAGGCGGTCATCCACGTCTACTTTCTCACCGCTCAGCACTACCTCGGGTGGATCACGCTGCAGGTGGAGTATCCGATGTCGGTGCGCCCGCTCGCACCAGCCAGCTCGCATTGGGCCCGGACTGCGGCCGCAGACAGCGCCCATGACCATGCCCTCACCAGGCGCTACTGCTCTGCATCTACGTTGCAGAGCTCGTTGTCGGTTGGCCTACCGCGAGACTGTTCATCCTCAAGGCCGAGGCCAACTTTCAGCTCGTGAGCGCGGGCGACCTCGACGAGCGGTGACGCACAGCTCCCCGGAAAGTGTGTGACTTTGAGTGAAAGTCCCTGTATGCATGTAGAGCTCAGAGAGAGAACTTTACGGACCGGTAAAAACTTTAGGAGGGACCCGCTGTGTGTGAGCTGTGAGGAGACGAGTGAGCTGTATAAAGGGTCCGCCTTTTTATGTTTTTCGGGCATTCACTACTGAATGACGGATATTCACACGAGCGCGGACGAGCGGTCGAGCGGCGCGGGGCCGGCGACGCGCGAGCCACGGGCGGGCCCGGTCGCCGGTCCGGGACTCTGTAGTCTCGTTTTCTACATTCTAGCTGATTCATGCTGTCTGTCGTGCATCATGTGTGCGAGGTTGCGACGGTGTACCTCAGTCACCTTGTGCCACGCCGTCGCATATCCGGATTATGCGACTGTGGCATAAGGTGACTGATGCACCGTCGCATCATGACACGCTCTCCCGCACCTCTCTCCTCCTCCTCTCTCGCAGCGTGAACTGCAGGCAGCGTGTGGGTGTGTTCCGCAGGGCCTCACGTGTCACGCGTGCCGTTGCTCACATGCGGCCATCCGGCGTCCCGGCCGCGATCCAACCACGCTCCGGGTCACTCCCCCGCGCATCCCGCCCTGAGCGCCCGGCTCAGCGCGCGGACCGTGCACTGGTCGGTGGAGCAGCAGCCGCCGATGATCGCCTCGAGCCCCGACGCGCGGATGCGGCCCGCCCACTCCCCCGCCAGCGCGTCGGCAAAGCTGCGCTCGCCGCCGACGCACTCCCAGCAGCGCTCGGTCGCGTTCCAGGTACCCCCGTCGTTGGGGTACAGCACCACGCCGGAGAGCGCGCCCTCGGCCGCCGGCGCGAGCAGCGCATCAAGCAGCTCGTGCACAATCGCCGGAGACACGCAGTTGGCGCCGAGCAGGCTGCGCGCGGGCCCCCGTGCCGCAAAGGCGGCGCGGCACGCGGAGACCGCATCGGCGACCGGGGTGCCGTCGGCGAGGTGGCTGCCGTCGCGGCACTGGAAGGACAGCCACGCCGGCATCTCGCGCCACCGCGGCTCCGCCAGCAGCGAGAGGATCGCCCGCACCTCCGGCATGCTGGGCAGCGTCTCAAAGGCGAGGCCGTCGGGGCGGCGCGGGGCGTCCGGCGGCAGCAGTCCCGCGAGCCGCGCGCCGTGCCACTCACGAAGCGCCGCCTCGCCAAGTGCGTAGTCGCCGCGGTACTCTGAGCCGTCGGCGAGCGTGGCGCCGTACGGCCCGCAGGACACCCACGCCTCTGCGCCGGGCGCCGCCGCGTCGCGCGCATCGAGCGCGAGCTCGATCGAGGCGGCGAGCGCCGCGGTGTCCGTGCCCGGACTCGTCTGGTACGAGGAGGAGAGGATGACGGACGCGCCGGCGGCGTAATAGGCGTCGTGTGCGGCCCGCAGCTTGGCGCGGCCGGCGGCGTCGGCGAGCAGGCCAGCCGTCCAGAGCTTGGGGTACTTGGTGAGGTCGACGCCGTGGTGATTCTCGAGCTGGGTGGAGAGGCCGCCGTCGAGGATCTTGAGGCCGGGCCGCAGCATCTTCATTGGATTGGCGGAGGCTCCGGCCGTGGTTAAAAAATGCTCGGTTTATGACCCCCCCTGAGGAATGGGTGTGTTGTCGTGCTAGTGCCTGGTGTCTACTAGCCCCCGAGTAGAGGGGGCGTTCCGCTGCTAGGGGAAACCCGGAGCGCAGAGCTAACCCTCGGGGACCCGTGTTTACTTTACGGCCCTTTCCCTGCGAACGCGCACCCCCCAGGGCTAGGCCTAGGGCTCTCTTGCCCGCAACCCGACACCGATCATCCGGCCCGCTGGGTGCGCTTCTCAGCTCCTCGGCCCTGGATGTGAGGTTAATTAATAACTGCACTCCAAGTGCTCCAAGGTTTATAGCTAGGGGAAACCTGGAGCGCGGACTAACCCTCGGAGACCCGTGTTTACTTTAAGGCCCTTTCCCTGCGAACGCGCACCCCCGGGGCTAGGGCTCTCTTGCCCGCAACCCGATCCCGATCATCCGGCCCGCTGGGTGCGCTTCTTAGCTCCCCGGCCCTGGATGTGAGGCTGATGACTGCACTCCAAGTGCTCCAAGGTTTATACCGACTGCACTCGAAGTGTCCAAGTGAAAAACACACAGACCAACCTTTTCACGCATAAGCTGAGCACTGATAGTCGATTGGGCTAGCCTACACCTAGCTAGCGGCCTAGCGCTAGCGGTTTAGGGAGGGTCCTCGAGATTCCGACCGCCCTGCGGCCCCAGCTACCAGCTGGCGCCGCTCGGCCCGGCTGGAGGCGCCTGGGGCGCCCAAAATCGCGGAGCCGGCGACGTCCTCCGGCCAGCAGCCGGATCGGGCGTCCGACCCGCCCCCTCGGCGACCCGAGATGGTCTCCCCGACCCCCGAGGCTTGGCGCACCGCGGGAGGGGGGCAGTCCAGTCACCCTGCACCGCCCAGGCCGCCCTCTGCGAGCCCAGGCGCGCCGTCGAGAGTGCCGACGCGATGTCGACGATTTTGGCCTGCGAGACGGGGGCGAGGAGCGGTGTGAGGGCGCCATGTGCCCGGGCGACGGGCTAAGGGGCCGCTACACGGGCCGCAGAGCTTACCAGCACCGGCGCGGTGGCGCTGGTAGCGATGGTGCTGCTTGCGGCCGCCTTTGGCAGTACCTGATCGAGGGCTGACTCGCGACGGCGACGGGGCGGCGAGCCGGGTGGCGGGGTGCGGGGAGGAAGGAGGGGACGCGCCGCGAGAGGGGGGGAGGGGCGCTCTCATGTCTGGCTGGCCCGCCCCGACCCCCACGGGGTCGGGATGGTCGATGATGCTGCTCTAGGCGGTCGTCCCGGGTCGCCAGACCGGTCCTGCGGCGGAGTCGGAGGGTGAGAGGGGCAAGGGCACGGCCGTGCGGCGGAGGGGACTCGCATCGCGCAGCTCGCAGCAGCCCGAGAGGGCCCGAGCCCGGCCAGGGAGTTACCCACCGCTCGGGCCAAAGAGACAGCGTCGCTGGAGCTGCGCCCCGCGGCCATTTTGTACGCCCGATGCACGCCTGACCCGGGAGGGGGAGGGGTGGTCAGAGTTTGAGAGACGCGGCGGGCCGGGGAGAGAGGGGACGCGCGCGCCTTCGAGTACGCACTCGCGGTGCCGGCCGGCTCGCAGGGGCCGCCAGCGCCGCTACGGAGGCGCTGCCTGCCGGGAAGGTGCTCGGGAGGGGCGCTGGTTGCGCCCCGGCGGCGCCTGCGGCCGGAGGGACACGTGGGCTTGGGCGTGGTGAGCAGCGCGGGCGAGAGAGGGACGGCGCGCGGCTCCCAAACGAGCCGCACGGGCTTCGTCTGGGCCGCCGAGGCCACCACCTTGGCCGCGGCGGCGGGCGAGATGGCGAGGTGGGCCGAGGCAAGCGTTGAACGTGCCGCCTTGCGCCCCTGAGGAGGGACGAGTGTGGGGTGCCACGGGCGGGGGGGGAGAGGTGAGAGGAGAGCGGTGGTCACCCTCACGAGGGGTGCGCGGACGCCGCCCGCCCCCCCCGAGCCCGCCACTGACGGTGTGGGGGCGGCACGGTCGAGCGCGCTGGTCGGGCGAGCCGTCTGAGTCGCCCGAGCGGTGCTCTGCCGGCCGGCGGACGCGCCCGAGAGTGGCCCGAGAGGGCTCAAAATACGGAGCCGCTCCCCGGACGTCCCGGGCGCCTGGCACGCGGACCGATGGCCCAGCCGTCCTGTGCGTGACTGGAGCGAAGGGGGGAGAGCTCAGGAGGGCGACGGGGCAGGGAGGGGGGCGGTGATGCGGTGCGGCGGGGTCTAATCGGCGGCGTGAAGAGAGGAGGTGCCAAAAGGCGACTACAAAGAGGCCTCTACGGGTGATATGGTGCGCCACGACGGCGGGAGAGCTCTCTCCCGCCGCCCCGCGGGCCGCCTCGAGGGGCCGTGTAGCCCATGCGCTCAGGCGCCTCTGTCGCGGGCAGAAGGGTCGCAGTGAAGGTGTCTCGACCGCCATCTACAGGGAGCCGACCCGGTCGGGTAGGGGAGGCAAACGCGAGCGGGTGGAGGGCAGTCTCGACCCACCTACGGCGTTGTCGTATTGGAGGGTATGTGGGCGACCTTCCATTGAGTCAGAAGCGTCGCCGCGCGCCGCCATCGCCCGCTGTGTGCTTCTTTGCCGGTGAGCGCGCGGCGCAGACACCTATCGTCAGAGGGGGGGAGGGTGAAGCGCGAGCGTTTCGTCGACCTAGGAGCCGCGGCAAGCGGCATGTAGCCCACTGATAGCCCCAACCCAGGCCTCGTAGCTTCAGATCCCGAGCGCCGGGTCGAGATAGCCGTCGCGAGACCTAAACTCGAAAATAAAATGGTGAGTTCGCCGACTTGAGAACGGTGCTGCGGGGTTACAAGTTGACAACTACGTCGCCCCACCTTCCGCATCCATAGCGGCCCAGCTACCTCTGGTCGGTGGTCGACGGCTGTCGCGGAGCCCGACAGCCGCGACAGCGGCGGCCGGGCCAAGGCGGCGGCCGAGAGGGTGCTGCTCGTCGAGCCAGCGGCTGCCGCTGGCGACGAGGGGGGTCCGGGACCGCGTTTGGGGGCAGGTGGTGCACCGGCTCGATGCCGGGCGAGCGGAGCGCCCTCCAGTCGGAGCGGCTCGGGCGAGCGAGGCGGTGGGGCGCTATGGGCGTTTAGAGGGGCGCCCATCGCTTCTCGCAACTCCGCCACGCTGACTTTGGGACATCGACGATACACCCTCGAATATTTCTCAGAGATTTATTTTGCATGACCCGTCAGGCCGTCTGTCCCCGCATGCGTTGCGCGGTCCGCGCGGACCATGCATGGAGAGCCCGCGCGGCGCGCCCGCAAGAGCCGCGCGCCACACACACATCAGTCATCACTCGTCAGCCTCTGAGCATTTTTGAGGCGACTGATAGTGATACCCCGTCAGCGTCACCCAACTCTTATCTATCTCCTGCGTGCACCCGAGACCGAGCTCAGAGGTCGCGGTACATCGATCGAGCCATACACACAGCGTGACAGGAGAGCTCGCTGCCCCCTCTCAAATGCCGCGCGCCGACTCAAGCACGAGAATGCCCTCGTAAAACGACGGCTCGGGCGGCTTCGCGAACATCTGCGGCGGCCCCTTGGGCGGCCCTCCCTCGCCGTCCGCTCCTCCCGCCCCTCCTCCTCCGCCCGGCTTTGGCTTCCCCGCGCGGTCCTCGGATCCCCTCCACGCTTCGAAGGCCGCCTGTTTGCAGCAGACGGCGTGAACCACCTGCGACGCTCTTCCACCCCCCCCCCACACCCCTCCCGCTCCGCCCGCCCCCAACGGCGCGCCTTGTCGCGCCACACCGAGAGAGTGGAGTGCGTGAAGCCGTCGTCGGGCGCGCCGTCACGCCGCAGCAGCAGGAAGCCCTGGAAGCCGTCGCGGCTGGCCAGCGTGCTCTCGCGCGAGGCGAAGCGCTGCTCAAAGCCGGACTCCATGCCGGGCAGCACCTGCTCACCCGCAGGGCCGTGAAAAGGCAGACGCTTCGCCAATTCCTCTGCGAGGGCCGTGGTGCCGAGAAGCGGTTCATGGCGACGTACACCTCGCCGTCCAGCATCGCCTTGCCGTCGGCCTCAACCTCGCGCCACCCGCCTGTCCACAGCGGCGGACGTGAAGGATGCGTCCTCTCACCGCTCTGTCCGCCTCGCGCCGCCGGGTGCCGGGCGTTGGCGCCGGCGGCACCACCGAGACGGGCAGCAGCCCATCCCACAGCGCGACCTTTGGCTTGCCCTTTGTGTTTTGCATCGTCGCGAGCACCATCGAGGCGACGCCTCCGATGGTGCCGCCGCCGTGCGCCTCCTTGAAGGCGTCGCCCTTCTTCCACGCGTCAAACTGCGCCTCCTCCTCCCAGACGGTGCACGAGATGTAATTCGGCGCCTCGCCGTCCCACTCGCCCGTGAGCCGCAGCATGCAGAAGAAGCGGAAGCCGTCGAGCATGCCAAGGCGGGATTTGCGCTCGGCCCACCGCTTCTCAAAGGCCGCCCCGCGGCCCTGTTTGACGCGAAAACGGTTGGTCGCCACGTACCGCTCCGCGGCGACTGTCGGCGTCGCGCTCGGCGACGCAGTGTCCGTCTCGACCGCCATGGTGGGCACGACTGAGCGCGCTAGCAGCACGCGCGGCGAAGCCCGCGCCGCAGGGTGGACGAGGCTAGTGGTGGCGACGATGAACCACATACACATATATACACACAGTGTGTATGATGAGTCGGCCAGAGAGAGAGCGGTGCCGTCAAGGTGCGAGGAGAATTCTTAGGAGCGAAGCCTCTCTCACAGCACACTGGCACGACAAGGGCGCGGACTGGCGCGGACTGGCACACACACGGTGCGAGGAGAAAACGAATCCGTGCGTCTCCCATCCCTCCCTAGAGCCGCCCCTGCCACCCCTGTGTCAGTGTGCCTGTGGTAGGAGAGACTGCCAGCGACAAGCTGGAGGCAGGTCGCTAGACTGAGATGAGACCGCCAGTGGATGTGGGAGTCCACCGCGCTGCGAGCCTGTCGTGTCCCTTGTCAGGAGCAGGAGAGCCCCACCTGTCCCCCTGATCGTTCTTCCAAAATCCTGCTCGTGCAGGTGGGGACCCTGTCCTCGTCCCATCCCTCGTTTGGCGTGTCTGTTTTCTTTCTTTCTTTCTTTCCCTAGAATTGTCCGTTTTCTTTCTTTCTTTTCGAGGTGGCTGCGGCGACCGCCCGGCTGCTGAAGCACTACACGCGCTCCGGCGCGTGGGTTGAGATCACGCCCGGCAGCCCTAGCCAGGCCCCGCGCTCGAGCCCCGCGCCTGGCCGCGACCGCGCGACCGCGGCTCTCACTCGAGCGGAGCCCGACTGCGTTTACTCGATCGTGTTCGAAGTCGTCGAACAATGTACGACGTCGTCGAACACAAGTGGAGAATGGCCGTACTCCTCTCCACGAGCGATTCAGAAGACGTACCACGTATCGATTCCGTTTAGAATTTCAGCGCGCAGACGGCTGTCGGACCAGGTCTCTTCATTCGCCCGCCGTGGCGCGGAATTTTCGATTGAGAGACTATGGAAAGTTCACGTCATGACGGTTAAACGGGCTGTTAATGGTCGCGACATGGTCAATATGTCGTGACAGCGCACAGCGGCTGCGAAACGACAGCAGCAACGAACAGCAGCAACGGACAGCTGGTGACAGCTGGTGACAGCTGGTGACAGCTGGTGACAGCTGGTGACAGCTGGTGACAGCTGGTGACAGGTAGGTGTCACTGTCGCTGTCGTTTGCTGTCATGACAGCTCCCAGCTGTCGTGACAGCGGCTAACGGTCGTGACAGCGGCTAACCGTCATGACGTGAACTTTCCATACTCTCTGAAACTGTAGCGCGAATCCGCCAGGATTCTCGCCAGCTCTGCTGAGGGGTGGTGCTGGGCTTCGTGCGGGCGCTCTCTTGCTGCCACGGACCTTCGACACGGACCTCGGACCTCGCGCACTCGCGCAAAGCGAGCCTCCAGCTGTCCTTCCTGGGTGGGTGCATCGAGGCGGCGCCCGGTCCCGGTCCCGGTGCCCACCGGAGCAGGGCCCTAGGCCTGTGGTTGCGGCGGCCCGGCGCGGCGATCATGCACAAGGGTTCACATGTGGGGGGAGGCGGGCGCCTCAGTAGAGGGATGTCTTCTTCAACTTCATTCATGGTAAACAAAAAAGGAAAAATTGCAGTTTACTACGTTTTGAGCTTTTCTCTTGCAGATTACTACGCGCGGGTCAAATTGTCTTGCAGATTACTACACACCACACAATTCTCTTTGCAGATTACTACACACCACACAATCCACCTTGCAGATTACTACACACCACACAATCCACCTTGCAGATTACTACACATCACACAATCCACCTTGCAGATTACTACACACCACACAATCCACCTTGCAGATTACTACACACCACACACTCCTGAGCCTTCAGGGACCTCCCCACGCGCACCAAGCTGCTAACCTCACCAAGTCGCTCATGCGTCAGCCCGTCTGTAGATAGACTGCGGTAGACTCGTCTACCATGCCCTCGTGGTCCCGTCGGAACGGTCAGAGCCAGTTGTTACTGAAGGCATGGTGATGACGACAGCGGTCGTAGTCGCAGCGCCGGCGTCGAGCTTGCACTCCTTTGCCGTCGCAACCGACTCCAGCGCCGAGTCCGGAGGAGCTGCAATCTTTACCTTGGCTTTTGCCTGAGCGTCGGCAAACGCGCCCTATGTCCTGTGGCCACAACGATCGATGGTGGGTCGGATGATTGTCGTCGTCCACGACGAGGAGGTCCCCCTCGCAGAAGGCCACCGCGCGATCGTCAGCCATCGCGTGCAGGCAATCCGGCCAGACAGAAGAGCACAGCAGACAATGACAATCCGAATTGGCCAGCGAGTAGGATGACGCCCGAATCAAGTTTCAGCGTTCAACCAGTAACTGCAACCTCGGATTTGCAGGTTTAGGTATATTGTTGGCAGACAAGACTCAGAGCTCACACAGAATCACAGCGGGAGGAAAGCGGCGAGTCGCAATTCCAGGGGTCGTTGTGGCGCGTGCAAGCCCCGCAGAGGTGCGGGCGAGAGGGCGGCCCGAGCCCGAAAGGGCCCGCCCTCGGCCTTGCTCTACATGGTAACGGATAAGAAGAGAAACACCCCCGGACCGGGACGCCGGCGGTCGAGTCGGGACACGCTGTGGTTCAGACGTCCCCCCCCTCGACGCAGTCGAGTGACTGACATGAATAGGGGGAGAAAGTGTCCCCCACATATCACCACAGACGCAGCACAGGGGCTCCAATCCTGTCCGCCGGGGCCTCAGCTAGATCTCCAGTGGGGAGTGCGAGGGCTGGATCGACTGCAGCGAGAGTGTGGGTTGTGGACCGTCGGGATAGCGTGTGGCGTAGATGTTCTCCTGGAAGTAGAGAGGCTGATGTCTCTCGCCCTGCAGGAAGGAGAAACTCGGACGGGAGAGTGAAAACTCCTCCCTGCGGCATGTGCGCAGAACGGGTTGCGCAATGTGCGGCATCGTGTTGAGGGCTCGGGAGGGCAACGACGGCAGCGTTGCCGAGCTTGTACAGGGGCCTCAATCCTGTCCCCGATGGGGTGCGCCTCTCGCCGCGCGCGTAGCAGTCGGCGCGCGGGTAGCCTCAGAGATGCGCAGAGCGAGATGCGGTTATCAGCAAACCAAGCCCTGGGCTTGGATGGGCGCGGCGAAGCCGCGGCGCAGTGGATAGCGTGAAGAACTCGAGATCGCTGGGATCTTGAGCCGCCGCTGCCACGTGCAAGCCCCGCAGAGGTGCGGGCGAGAGGGCGGCCCGAGCCCGAAAGGGCCCGCCCTCGGCCTTGCTCTACATGGTAACGGATAAGAAGAGAAACACCCCCGGACCGGGACGCCGGCGGTCGAGTCGGGACACGCTGTGGTTCAGACGTGGCGGGCCACCCTGTCCAGAGAGGCATGGATGCCAATCTGGGGTCTCTCGACCGAGTCTGATTTCGCCTCGCCGCCTCCCGGTGGTGGCTGTAGAGCCAAAGCGGCGGAGATGGCGGGGGAGGGCGGGGGATCGAGGAAAGCACGACTCGCACCGACCCTTCACGAACCGAAAGGCTGCACCCGGGGAAGGCACAGTAATCCGGGCACGTGTTGGGCGCCCCGTTCCGTCTGGGGCTAGGTCGGCTCAGGGCCCCGTCCACTTGGCGCGTGATAATGGGGAGATGCCACCCAGGCCAGCCAGGGCAGGGGCGGGGGCGAGGGCGGAGGGCGGGAGTAATCTGCAAGGTGGATTGTGTCTGTGTAGTGATCTGCAAGGTGGATTGTGTGTGTAGTAATCTGCAAGGTGGATTGTGTGGTGTGTAGTAATCTGCAAGAGAAAAGCTCTTGCATTGTGTGGTGTGTAGTAATCTGCAAGAGAAAAGCAAAACGTAGTAAACTGCAATTTTTAAACAAAAAAGGGGAACATTCCTGGTACTTCCTTGTCGCGGAGGGCGTCGAATCGACTCGAAGGCGCCGCCCGTGATCGACGGGGTGCGTTCATACGGCTCACACGATGGGCCTCCTCGACGCTCTCAAGCAGACGCCCAGCACGGCCGATGCCATGCAGCAGCCGAAGCGCATTTGCCGCGCCGTCGTCGTCGGCGCCGGGCCGGCCGGCCTCCTCGCTGCAATCAACCTGCTCCGGCGCAGCAGTGACGAGGTCGAGTACCACGTCACTCTCGTCGAGACGGGTGAGGATTACGGCGTGCTCGACGCGGCCGGGCTCGAGAAGAAGCGCTCGTGGATGATTGGCCTCAGCACGCACGGCCTCACCGCCCTCCGGGCGGTACCGGGCCTGTATGAGGACTACGTCTCCCAGGTTGAGGCCTCGCCTGCTGCCGCTCACTCACCGCCGCCTCCCTCACCACTGTTTGCTCCTGCCAAAGGTTGGCGTGCCCATCGAGTCCACCGCAATCTACCTCGGCAAGACGATGATCGAGGCAGGCGCCGAGGACGTCGGCGAGAACTACGTCCGTCGTCCGACTCGCAGCCCTCTCGGATTCGTCCGGCACCGTGGAGCCGTCGTGGAGCCGTCCCCGTAGGCGACCGCTTTGCGCTGCACTAGTTGTGCCAACTGGCCCCTCGCCTCAGACCCTCTCGGAGCCGTGACCCGTAGGTCGTCGACCGCAACTTCATCGTCGCCGCCCTCGCGCGCTACTTGAACGACAACTTCCGCCGCTCAGGCCGCCTCACGCTTCGCTACCAGAGCAAGGTCCTCTTCGTTGACCCGGACGAGAAGCGGATCTTTGTGCGCGGCGTCGCCCGCCGCGCCGAGGAGACCCGCCGTACGACCTGCTCATCGCCGACCCTTCCCCGAACCTTCTCAGAACCCTCTCCCGTAGGAGGAGTACCTGCCGTATGACCTGCTCATCGGTGCGGACGGCGTCCGCTCCGCTGTCCGCGCGGCGCTCGTCGCAAACGAGCGCGCCTTCGAGTGCTCCGTCGCCGACATCTTCACCAACTTCAAGTCGCTGCACCTGCACCTGCCGGCCGCGGTGGCGGAGAAGAAGGTGGTCGTGCTGCCGCAGTGCCTCAAGGGCATCAACGGCGCTTGCCGCAGCGCGAGGCGGCGGTTGCGACAGGCGGACTGCTGACGGCTCTGTGAGCCCTCCTTTAGGCATCGGGCTGCCCGAGACGGGCGGCAAGATCAACCTCGCCTTTGGCTACATGCTCGACACGCCGTGCGACGAGGCGCTGCACTCGCAGGACGCCTCCGCCGCCGCCGCCGCCTCCCCACCACCACCACCACCAGCATCGGCCTCGTCGTTGTTGCCATAGGACGCCGAGGTCGTCGCGGCCTACTTCAAGGCCCACTTCAAGCCCTTCGAGCTCGACTGGGCCGAGGTGGCGAGGGTGTGGGTCGGCCAGCCCTGGTCCCAGACGGGCCAAGTCCACTGCTCCTTCTACCACTCCCTCAAGCTGCAGCTTCTCATCCTCGGCGACGCGGCGCACGCCACCTCCCCCTCCATCGGTCCGCCAAGGAGCATCGCCCTCCCCCGCCGCTCCCACGTCCGCGACACGCGCACGACGCGCCCGCAGGCCAGGGCATGAACACCGCCCTCGCCGACGCGGCGGCGCTCGACGCGCTGATGGACGCGGCCGCCGACGACCTGCAGGCGGCTTCCGCCCGCCTGCTCCAAGGACGTGGAGACGCGCGCGTGTGGGGGGGGGGTCTCTCTCCCCCACATCCCAAGCGCGACACCCGGCGCGTGGTGGACACCCCCGGCTCCTCTCGCGTCGCAGGCGGTGCTGCCCGCCTTCTCGGAGGAGCGCGTCAAGGAGGGCAACGCGCTGACCGAGGTCGCCTTCCACGCGTATTCGATGTCGCCGCACCAGCAGCTCCTCGTCACGCTCTCGCAGCTGCTGCGCGGCGCGCTCTCCAAGCGCGTCCCCTTCGGCCTGGTTGCACCCGACCCCCTCACAGAGGTCGGCAAGGGTGCCGAGCTCTCAACGCGCGCACGGTCGAGCTGTGAGCACAGCGTCTCTCCACAAAGCGCCGCCGCCTCGCACAGGTGCGAAGCTCTCGCACGCGTACGATGAGCTGACCCGCATCGGCCGGCTGCCGGCGGTCCGCGCCGTCAACGAGGCGGCTCGCCGCCGCCACTTTGAGCTGCGCACCGGGATGGTCAAGCCGCGCCCGTCGGCCCTCCCGGCGCTGCGGAGGGCGGGCTGCGCGTTCGCCGGCTTGCTCGCTGGCGTCGTGGCCTTTGCAGCGACGCAGGCCGGCCCCGAAACGAGCCGAGATGAGCCGAGACTGGCCAATATGAGCCGAGGTGAGCCGAGACTGGCCAATATGAGCCGAGGTGAGCCGAGGTGAGCCGAGGTGAGCCGAGGTGAGCCGAGGTGAGCCGGGGTGAGCCGAGGTGAGCCGAGGTGAGCCGGGGTGAGCCGAGGTGAGCCGGGATGAGCCGAGGTGAGCCGAGGTGAGCCGAGGTGAGCCGAGGTGAGCCGAGACTAGCCTCTGCGGCGACACAGGCCGCCTCCAAGCAGCTGATGGACCCGCAAGCCACATCTGACCTTTCCGAGACTGTTCCTGCCACCTTCCCTGCAGATCGTCTCCAAGCCGCTGATGGACCCGGCCGTCGAGGCGTGCAGCGACCCGGCCAAGTTCGCCGCGAGCAAGCTCCACCCGTACGAGCCGGCGCGAGATAGCGCCGAGAGATAGCGTCGAGACAGCGCCAAGAGATGACGCCGGGATGATGACGCCGGATGGCGCCTCCACCAGGCGCTTGGCGGCGGCTTCGTCTGCATCATCACCCAGTTCCTGCACGCCCTCGCCGCCGAGCCCGCCGGTGGCCCCTCGTCTGCCGCCTCTCCAGCCGCGGCGAAGAGGGACGCGTCCATGACGTGTCCGCCCCCCCCCCCCCCCCCCAGGCGTCCTCGCTTGGGGCCTCACCATCGGCCTCGCGCTCCCCGCCACGGTGCTCTGGAACGCGGAGTCCGGCCGCGGCGGCGCAAAGGGCCTCGTCCGCTACCCGACGGCCCTCGGCCTGCTCGGGCAGCTGCTGGGCATCTCCGTCGTCTTCCCCGCGCTGTGGCTGCCAGCCGCGGCCTATGGCAAGGGGAGCGGCGCCGTCCGGCCCGCGCGCGCGTACGCGTCAATCGCGCTCGCCGCGCCTTTCCTCTCCCTCTCGGTGGCCGGCGCTCTTCGGCCAAACTCGCCCACGAGACGGCCCGCGTGAGCCAACGCCTGTATGAACAGGTGGCGCTCTTCGCGCTCGAGCCAGCGAGCCGCGCGTGGACCGTCTGTGCCGGCCTGCTCGGCGGGCCGGGCGCCGCCCTCCTTTCAGCAGCGTCTCTTCACACCTAAGCTGTGAGCAGGCTTGCTCGGCGGGCCGGGCGTCGCCCTCCTGCCCCTCCTCCTCAGCCTCATCCCCGCGCCGGCGGCGGAGCAGGCCGCCATGCCCGTGCCATGCACACGAAGATGGACGGCGTGAAGCCGGCCTCACCCCGCCTCACCCGCCTCGCCCTCCACCTCGCCTCGCCTCGCCTCGCCTCTCCTCACTTCACCTCTTGTCGCGCCTCTTCTCACGTCGCCTCGCCTCGCCTCTCCTCGCCCTGGGAGCAGGCGGCCGCCGGTGCGAGGGCGCTCTCGCGGGCCTACGCGGCGGCGGCGGCGCTGGCCTTTGTGGGCTACGCCGCCAACCTCTGCCTCGCCGGCCTCGCGTTTGGCTCTCCCCGCGCCGCGGTGGGGGCGCTGTGGGCCGAGGCGCCGCCCGCCGTCGCCTTCATGTCGATCGACGCCGGCGTGCTCTTCCTCGGGCGAGCCGCTCCGCCCCTCTCCTTCGGCCGGCATGCGCTCCGAGATGCGGCGGGAGTGAGGCGAGACGGCCCGGGGTGTAGGCTGCTGCTCCACCTCGCGTCGACGTCGCCGGCCGAGGCGCTCGCTGCGCTCCTCGCGAGCCCGCTGGTCGGGCCGGGGGCGGCGTGCGCGCTAATGCTCTCCCGGCGCGAGGCGCGGCTGGGCGAGGCGGCGGCTGGCGAGGCGGCCGGCGCCGGCGAGACCAAGAAGCTGGCGTGAAGAGGCGCGGGTGCTGCGGCGTGTGTGTTGTGGGGTGAGAGGGTACGTACGGCTTCCCCCTCCGCACCATGGCTGCTCACCCATCTGCATCATCCGCGGCCTGGGGCCCCGGCGCGCCGGCCGCCCCCCTGGGAGCGCGGCGGGGCGGGCCGGTTCGACTGCATCGAGTGTATTGAAGGCTGTTGCTGCTCTTGCTTGCTTGCGAGGCCCTGCTGCGGCTCGCTCGTGTCGACCAAATCGTCGCCAAAAATGTCGGACGTGCGCGATCATACGTTTCACGTCTCTCTCTCCTGCGCCGCGCCATACTCTGTCTCATCGTTCTCATCTGCGCGGCTCATCCTGCGAGCGCCGCATCTGGCACTTGGAGCACTTGGAGTGCAGTCGGCAACCTCACATCCAGGGCCGGGGAGCTAAGAAGCACTTGGAGCACTTGGAGTGCAGTCATCAACCGCACATCCAGGGCCGGGGAGCTCAGAAGCGCACCCAGCGGGCCGGATGATTGGCATCGGGTTGCGGGCAAGAGAGCCCTAGCCCCGGGGGTGCGCGTTCGCAGGGCAAGGGCCTTAAAGAAGCCGCTGCGATTTCTCTGTTCACATGGACCACCAAGAACTGGCACGGGCTGCAGATGCAGCGCTTGTCTGTCGTCCTCCACACCGCCGTGGCGTGGCAGACGGTGAACGAGCTAGCGTGCGGGGAGAGCGGCATTGTGCATGGTGCGGAGTGCATTGCCGTTCTTAACGGAGTCGCTTAGGCGGCTCCGGTGGTGAGCCTGTGTGTGTGCCAGTCCGCGCCAGTCTGCGCCCTTGTCGTGCCAGTGTGCTGTGAGAGAGGCTTGCATCTTAAGATTTCTCTGTTCCAGAGCCGCTGACCGACGCTCCGCGATCTACGAGCCCCACCGCACCCTGCGAAGGTCCGTGTCGTCCTCGATGTTCCTGCTGGCCGCCGGCTCGCCCGCCCTGGTGGCGGTGACAGCGACGCTACGGCGCGCGGCGGCCGCGCGCCCCCCTCCCCGCATGGCGGAGGCGATCAGTGAGGCGCTCAGCGAGCTCTGCTTGCTCCTTCCGAGCGCCGAGTTCCCTGGCGACGCGCCCGCGCTCCTTGCCGGCGATGCCGAGGTCGAGCTGGCCGAGATGGAGGACTCGTGCGAGTCGCGCTCGCAGCTCCACCTCTGCTCGGACGGCAGGGTGAGCGTGGGCCAGACGGACGGGCCTCCGCCAGTCTCCACGTGCGGCGTGTGGCAGTGCGGCAGCGACGAGTTCCAGATGGTGATCCAGCGCACCTTCGCGACGCAGCGCTTCGGCAACTACCGAATCACGCGCGTCTACCGCGGGGCCGTGAACCCCGACAGCTCTGGCATCAACCTGGTCCAAGGGCAGATGGGGTTCCACCCCGACGCGATGGAGGACGAGCTGCCGGCGGGCCGGACGGGAGGGCTCTTCGAGGAGGTGGCGCGCTCTCCTGCCCTCGCACTCTCCGGCGGCCGTGGCTCCCGCCTGCTCACCACGTTCCGCCTCGCGGCTCTAGGATGGGTTGGGCGGCGCCTCGGCCATCGGCTTCTTCTCGATCGACGGCAACACTTTGGCGGAACTGGAATCGGACACCCGCGTCTCTAGCAGCTAGGAGCTGGTGTTGTTCAACGTTGTGAGCGGGCGGAGGGTGCACTACATGACACATCAATACCAAAGGAGAAAAAAGGTTTGCAGGGCCGGGTAGACCGAGGTGTCCGTTTTTATTTATTTATTTATATGAGGACCCGTTTTGGTTTTTTGGGACTCTTGGAGGGGCGACGATATCGAGTCGAGTCGAGTTACGGTTCTGCACGATACCCCTTTACCCGCAGCAGAGCACGAGCACGGTCGAGCACCGTGGACGTGCACACACGGGTGTTCACACGAATCCCGCCATTCCCACGTTCACGATAGGCACACGCTCGAGACGATAGGGGCTTAACGGCCCACACAATTCGTGGTTATTGGAACGTACGGCAGGACCATCGGGTCCTTCAGCCACCAAAGCGAGATCACCCGAGAGCAGCTCCAGCTGAGCCTGCCTCTGGCCTCGCCTCCCTCTCCTTCAGGCATTCGTGGCATCCTATGGGTCGTCCAGAGTATCGACCTCTGGCTTGTCAGCCGCCCCCCACCGAGGGCACCATGAAGTGTAGCGATCGCCATCTCGCTGGCCTCTCCGCAGGGCCCCCCGACCGCGTCGAACTCATCGGCGCGGGCTCTCTCGGCTACGGGACCGGCCCAGCTTCGGCTGAGGGCTAACAAGCTGCCGAGCCCAAATCACTGTGAGAGTCGTGATTTCTGGTTTGGTTTTCAAAAATCTCTCTCTCGTACCACGTACGGCTGCACAATCGGTGGGAGGGGAATAAATAAAATAAATAAAACGGACACCTATCTACTGTGAGATGGGTAAAAAGGAACAGGTCCTGTGGAGGGGAAGAGGCGAGCGGCGTTTTGAAAAACAGAAAAAGAAAACAAGCTCGCGCAGAAAACAGTAACAGACCACACCACACACTATCAACGGGGGCCAAGGATGGGGCGCGGGGAAGCAAAAAAAAGAACGACGGAATTTTTTCTTTCCAGCGATCAAAACTCGTTTTTATGGCGGAGGGGGCCTGCAGCACCGTCTCCGTCTCCTCGTCCGGCGCGGCCTGGGTCGCAGACGTGCAGGACTGCTCTCCCGTAGCCACTTCCTACCGCCCGCCCGTCGTCTGCATCGCCGGCCTCCTCGAGCCTGCGCCGGGCCTCTGCGAGCTTTTTCTGCCGGTGCTAGCCGCAAAGCTCGACCGACGCGTCATCTTCCTGTCGCGCCGCACAAAGCCATGGCTTCGGAGCGTCACCGAGGCAGCCTACGACCTCTGCGCCGCGCTGCGAGCGCTCTCGCTCGAGCGGTGCGTGCTGTTAAGCGACGGCCACGGTGCAAACGTAGCGATGCGGACTGCGGTGTGCGACCCGACCCGCGTTCTCGGGCTTGTGCTCTGCTCGGGCGCCTGCCGGCCAGAGGCGATGCCGGAGGAGCCCACGCTTGGCACCACTGGCACGTCCACGAACCTTCCTAAACCTTCTCCGGAACCTTTAGGCGCCTCCGCTCGGGCCGGGCGCTGCCGCTGGCTTTGTGGGGCGGACGCTGCTGCTGTGGGGTAGCGACGACGAGAGCAGCCCTCTCTCGGAGCAGCTCGACCTCCTCAGGCTGCTCAAGCCTCGCGCGGAGCTGAAGACGATTGACGGAGGGACTCACGCGCTTCTGTGGCAGCCGGACAAGGTGGACGAGGTGGCGGCAGCCGCAGCGGCGTTCGCTCGCTCCCTCGACGGTCGGTGGAGGACGTCGCTCGACTGGCCAGCAGTGGCGCCGGACCGACTGCACGCCTTCTCCGCCGCCGCCGCCGCGTCGCTCGAGGAGGTGCGGCGCGGCGAGGGTGAGACGACTGCGGCACTGCTGCGCCGGCTCCGCGACCGAGCGGCGAGCTGTGGCCCGCCCCCTCCGCCAACCGACGGCTCGAGCCGCACCGTCGGCCAGGTCCGCGCTGTGCTGGGCCGGCTTTCTCAGGCGCAGCTCCGCGGCTTGGCGGGGACCGTCGAGCACCCTGTCGACGACGGGGCGGCGAAGGAGCAGCTGGTGGAGTCGCTGCTGCAGTCGGCGCCGCTCGTCAACGCGATGCGAGCGCCGTCGCACGCGGAGGTGCGCCGCGCCGCCGACATCGCCCGCCGCGCCGAGGCCAAATTTGTCGAGCAGTTGGGAGGGTCGCTGCGAGCCGGCCGGGGCGCGCTCGAGGAGGCGGCGATGCCGTCGGCAGAGGCGGTGGCGGCGCGGCTGCGCGGCGAGAGGGAGCACCTATCTTCGCGGCGGGCGCGGAGGCTTGTCGAGACGGAGAGCCTTGAGGACCTTCGCGCCGACTGGCGCGAGTGGCTCGACGGGTACGAGAAGCGGTCGGCAGCGTGCCAGAAGCTTCGCGTCGAGGCGAGCCGGCTAGGCGGCGACGGCGCGCGCGTGGGCGCACCTGGCGCGGCGGGCGGCGGCGACGCCGCGGCTCGGCCGCCAGCACTCCTCGACCCGGCCTCTGGCGAGCCCCTCGTACAGGACGACGTCTGAGGGCGAGGCGAGGTAGTCCAATTTTGCGCACACGTAGCGAGGAACCGTGTGGATAGCACACATCACACCTGGGCCCACAACCATCCCGCGCGCCCGCCCCGCGCGCCGCGGCCGGAGAGAGAGGGCGGAGGGACAGCTTGAGGGACGGCAACAGACGAGTACCTCGCACTCCATGTGCGAGAAAAAACGCAGAGAGAATGAAAGCCTTCCAGCGCTCCTCTCTCCACGTGGACCGGAGTCGGCTAGAGCGCCAGTCTCTCGGTGTGTCTCTCCGTCGCGCGCTCGAGAAGCAGAAGGTCTCGCGGCGCACACTCACGCCGCGGGAGGGTCGTTGCGGCAGGAGTGCGGACCGGTGAGCCGGTGAGCGGTGTCCTCACAGGTAATAC
Organism: Emiliania huxleyi CCMP1516; assembly: GCF_000372725.1. Lineage (NCBI taxonomy): Eukaryota > Haptophyta > Isochrysidales > Noelaerhabdaceae > Emiliania > Emiliania huxleyi. The sequence goes on along the minus strand of NW_005202427.1, from coordinate 966,062 downwards.
CCGGGGTCCCGCTCCCGGAGTGATTAAAAGAGGTGAATCAGTGATTTGTATTGCTAAACGAATCTCCGCTCTCTGACCTCGGCTGATCTCGAGTGACCTCGACACCTCGTGTGAGTGTGACCTCGAATGGCTCGCGGGGGCGCGAGAGCGTACGCACATAAAATCTCAAGGTAGTCTCCGGCGATCTCGACATTGTGTTCGACATTGGTCGTGGAAAGAGAGAGGGTGGCCTTGAAGAGGCTAGTGGGGAGATAGATGTGTGTGGGGAGATATGGGGAGATTTTGAAGGCGCGGGGAGCACATCGCGACGCGGACGGGGGCTGGGCAGCCGCTACCACCCGCCCGACCTAACGCCGGCGGCGGGGGGAGCTCATGCCTCCCCCCAAACCCGAAGGCGAAACTCGAGCAGCTGTAAAGCGAGCCCGCGAGGCGTCTCTTCTGGGCACCGACCCAAGAAGCAGGTCACTGGCATGCCTGCGCCGCCATCGAACCAGGTGGGCCTCGCTCTCTCTGCGGATGGGAACGAGGGCTATCGCGTGGCGTGGTCGAATGCTGTGCGGCGGTACCGTGCAATCCGCAACGCCAAAAAGCAGGCCGAGACGGCAGCGGCGGCGGAAGCGGCCGCTGCACCAAAGGCAAAGCCCAACTTCGAGCGGCAGGGCTCCAGCCGTCTGCAATTTGGAGCGCTTGTTGTGGTCGCCTCCGCGTCGCGTCGGGAGATCGAGAAGGAGGGCACGGACCAGATTGAACAACCTGAGCTCTTTGTTCCCGCCAAGAGCGTGCCTGTGCTGACAAAGCGGAAGTCGGAGGAGGAGATCTCCGCGGGAGTGACGCTGAAGCGCCTTTCCCTGGGCGCCTGACAGGCAGCGGCATACTAGTGCATAGTCGTCCAGTGCGAATCTCCACGCGAGGGCCTCGGCCGCCTGCCAGCGCGGCAGCCCCTCTACGCTCCCGGGAAGGCTGGGGTCCGCGTCGCGTCCATACGTGTACGTGTACTCTCCGCAGCAGCAGCGACTCCCGCACCACGCCATGAGTAGTAAGCAGTCGTAGTCGTAGACCTCTCTGGATGAGGTCTCGCCGACTCGGTTTTGGTGGTGTTCCAGGAGTTGGAGTTGCGGCTGACTCATTGCTCGATGGCCTCCCATGAGACGTGCACATGCTCTGTGAGGTTGTGTCCGTGCCTGTTCGATATTGTTCCAGGGTTATTTAGCTACCGAAAGGAAGAGAGAGGAGGGAGGGAGAGAGAGAGAGAGGGAGAGAGAGAGTCTCAGTAACTCACAGACTGAGAGAGAGGAGAGAGAGAGAGAGTAGAGAGAGAGAGAGAGGAGAGAGAGAGAGAGAGAGAGAGAGAGAGACTCCGTCACTCCGACGTCCGAGAGCTGAGACGTGAGAGAGCCCGGAGCGGCGAGAGAGCTTGAGAGAGAGAGTAGAGAGAGAGACTGGAGAGAGACGAGAGCTGAGCCTGAGAGAGGCAGAGAGCGGAGAGAGTTGATCTCGACCGAGATAGAGCGAGAGAGAGAGTCAGAGAGATTTCGGTGCGGTGTGTTGTGTGTGTCTGTGTTAAACAAGGACGATTCGCCTAGAGCCCGGTAGAGGCTACGGCTTTAGCATCACAGATTTCTCGGTGGCGCATAAAATCATGGGGGTCCGGCCCACATGAGCCATGTGCCATGAGGGTTTTACACTTCCATTTTGGAAAATGACAACGGGTGGGTGTCGTAGTCGTCTCAAAAAAATTACACTTACGGGCCCAACTTGCCTCTTGCGGCCAACTTGGACTCCAAAAATAGCATGGTCCAAAATGCTTTGGCTGTAACGTTATACAGTGTCTCGCCTTTTTTTACTCTCCCTCGCGCCGGCGCCTCAGGTCGCCGGCCCACTGCTTGTCACACGCAAATATCTCACCTCTCGGACGCGCACCTGTTTGCACGTCCAAGCGCATCGAGTCCCATGGGCAGATGATTGCACACGGAGCGCAGCGCGGGGAGACGGAGAGCTTCCCCTTCGCCCAATCCGCCCCTTCTTCCCCCTCCGCCTCCTCTCCCCCCGCACGTCACACCAGCGTCTTTTGCGGCACACCGTTTGCGCGCGCCAGCCACGGGGAGACGCCGTCGCCGTTTACCTTTCGGCGCACCGTCTCGACGTACTCGAGGGAGGGAGGATGTGTAGTGCGGGTCGGCGCAACAACCTCCTCGTCCACTCCTGCAGCTGGGCGGGCGGATCCTCGGATCGCATCCACCGACCCCTTCACCCACGCCGCCACGGAGTCGAAAGCGCGCGACGCCAAGTCAACGGCCAGCCCGTTCCCCGGCGGCAAACCGCGCGCTGAGCCGCCTCCGAGCCCGCCGCCTCCGACCCCGCGGCCGAGCAGTCCGACGCCGTCGAGCTTGCCTCCCTCCTCCTCGCCGAGCTCGCCTGTTGACAGCGGCCTGACTTTGGGCGCGGATCGAGCGTGCCGCTCTGCCCCCCCCTCGCCGGGCTCGCCGCCGCCGCCCTCGCCCTGCGGGAAGAACTTGTCGTACGGCCGAGCGTTGCGCGAGTCGTACCCGCGCACGCGCGGAGGCAAGAAGGAGACGCAGCAGCAGCCGAGCGCCTTGCCGTCGAAGTGGCCCTCCACCTTGACGCAGCAGCAGCCAAACGCGTATGCCCCCTCCTCCACCTGACGCATGGTGGCTGGCTAAACTCAAAACGAGGCGTTGGAGGCATGCGGAGACATGGGGAGATATGGGGAGATATGGGGAGATAGTGCCGCGTCAGGGCGTGGGCGCCCCTCCCCGCGCCTGCGCGCAGCAGCGCATACAGAGCAGCACCGAGATCGCCACGCCTGTTCACAGCTAGAGGTGTGAAGAGGCGCCGTTCACACCATGCAGAGCAGCACCGAGATCGCCACGCCTGTTCACAGCTAGAGGTGTGAAGAGGCGCCGTTCACACCATGCAGAGCAGCACCGAGATCGCCACGCCTGTTCACAGCTAGAGGTGTGAAAAGGCGCCGTTCACACCATGCAGAGCAGCACCGAGATCGCCACGCCTGTTCACAGCTAGAGGTGTGAAGAGGCGCCGTTCACACCATGCAGAGCAGCACCGAGATCGACACGCCAAAGAGGAGGAGCCCTGCCGCCGCCGCCGCGCAGAGCAGCTCGCGCTGCGCCGCCGCCGCCGCACTCATCTCCGGCAACACCACCGCGAGCATGCGCGGGAGACTGTACGCCAACCCCCACGCCTCACCCGCCTCACCGGCCGGCGGCGAGAGCAGCTCGCGCCGGCCGCCGCCGCCGCCCAGCCGCCGCCGTTCCGAGGCCGCAGCTCCGCCCTCGGCGCCGCCGCCGCCTGCCGACCGGTTCGCGGGAGGAGAGCTGTCGCCAAAGCAGAGCCGCCGTGCGATGCGTGCCGCGGCGGCCTCGGCGGCGGCGTCGACGGCGGCGGCGAGCTCCACCGACGCGAGCTCCGCCCGGCGCAGCGCATCAGTCGGCGTCGCGCGAGTCAACGCGAACGTTCCGCTGCAGGCCTGATCAGCGATGCGTGGCTCGTCAGACCGCTGCGTCGGGACTGCTGCTTTCCACACCCGGCGTCGCGGCGCACGCACCTCGGTGCTCACCCCCCCGGCGGCCGCCCCCGGCGGCGGCGGCGGCCCGCCCCCCTCCCCCTCCCCACCTCTCCCGTCGGGAGGCACGTCGAGGTTGACGAGGAGCGAGACGTGGCCAAAGGCGGAGAGGCGGAGGGGCGCCGACGTGGGCGCCTCGTCCAAGCGCCTGCCCTCCTCTCGGGAGGACGCGTCCAAGGACGCGTCCAGCGACGCGTCCAACCGGCGGCCCTCCCCAGGAGCGGGATAGCTCCACAGGATGCCCGCCTGTGCGGCCCACCAAGGCGCGGCGCCGGAGGAGGAGAGGGAGAGCGTCGCCTCGGACGCGAAGTGCCACGCCTCGACCGTGGCGTAGAGCACGTCCGGCATCAGCTGCGAGCGAGGCGCGCCTAGGAAAGGTTCTAGGACAGGTCCAGCACAGGTCCAGGACACAGGTCCAGGAGAGCTTCATCAGCTGCGAGCGCCGTCGCGCCAGCAAATCCGTGTCTGGATGGAGCCGCCGCGGTGGCTCAGCAGCCGCTCGCCGGCGAGGACGACTGACGCGGCCGCACCGGTCCCACTGAGCGCCGACGCGTGCGCCCCGCGCGCCGGCGCCGACGGCAGCGGCAACTCGGCGATGGCGTCGGCGACGGACTGGTCGAGCGTACGCCGCATCCATAGCGGCGGCGCCTCGCACGAGAGGGGGAGGGGGGCGCACTCACCGCGGCTCGCGGAGCCGTTCGCGGCCCTCTCGACGGCGCCCGCCACGCCGCCGCCAAAGCTGCAGGGCGGCGCGGCGGCGGAGGGAGGCTGGGCCAGGCTCCAAGCGAGAGCCGAGGAGAGGAAGTAGACGGCGGCGGCGGCGAGGCTGGCGGCGGAGAGGGAGTTGACCAGCGCGACGCCGGGCTGTCCCGCGAAGACCAAGAGGCCGGCTCGCAGCTTGCGGCGTAGCTTCCTCCGCTCCAGCACGCCAGGCGTGCCTGTGTCGTGCACGCCCGGCTCGAGGAGGGCGAGGAGGAGGGAGAAGGAGCCAAAGGCGCCGAGGAGGAGGCCTGCCGACCCTCCCCACTGCGCGCCAGCCTCTCGTGCGTCGCCCGCCCAGCCAAAGTAGCCTCGGAGGACCGGGTCCGACGGCAGCGGCTCGGGGTCCGAGGCGGCGGCGTCCGCCTCCCACTCGCCTCGCGGCGCGTAGGGTGCGTCCAGCGCCGCCTCGTCCGGAGGCGACAGCGCGACGAGCTGGCCAAAGAACGAACCGAGCAGGTAGCCGAGAGGGAGCAGCGCGGCGACGCAGCCCCACTGCTTGGCAGACAAGCCGTACACCCGCCCCCCCGACGCCGCGCCGGCAGGCAGCGGCTGCGGGAGCGCACCCTCGCGGGCAAGGATGAGAGCGGCAGCCAGCAGCCCGAGCGGCGCCTGTTCACAGCGGCACGGTGTGAAGAAGACGGAGGGTGCACCGAACTGCCTCCTCCCTGCCGGCTGCTGCCGCGGAGAGCGCGCCCCACCCCCCCGCCTCGGCGGCGGAAGAGGCGCACCCGTCGGGAGGCCCGAAAGGCAGAGGCCACGCGCCGGTGACATTGTGCACCTGCGCGCTGAAGACACCAGTGTTGGGCGGGGAGACGGCGTTGTGGTGCAGAGTACTCAGAGCACCGCGTGGATACGAGGGGGTACGACTCCAGGGAGTACAGCGAGATGCGGCTGAGCACAGCGGAGTATGCCTCCTCTCGAGCGCTGGTTGGGATACAAGAGTGCGGATCCCGCTTCTAGGGTTCTGCACCGCCGCGGCGTCGGGTAGCGTGGTGGTTGTGGTCGTGACGGTGGTGAAGCTGCCGCTGCCGTCCGAGGTGGTGGAGGAGGTGGTAGAGGTGCTGTTGGCGGCCGGGAGGCTGGCGCCGCACTGCGCGAGGGCGGCGAGCTGCAGGCCGCCGCCCGCCGCGACGCAGAGGGCGAGGGCGATCAGGGCCTTGTTGCGTGCCTCTGGAGGGACTTTTCGCAGCGCCTGGAGAGGGCTGGAGCCGCCGCCGCTCGAGCCGCCGCCGCCAGGGACGCCGAGTGCGCGGGAGCCGACGCCGCCGCGAGAGAGGGGAGGGAGCTCGCCGCTGGCGCCGACCTCGGCGGCAGCGAGAACCCGGGAGGCTGCCAGCAGCGGCTTCTGAGCCGCCGCAACACTCTCCTGGTCCGGCGAGTCGCCTAGCCTGCTCGCCGGCGCGGCGTCGCGCGAGCCGAGGTCTGGCAGCGCGTCGCCAAAGGTGACCAGAAGCGCATCGCCGTCCTCCAGGTCGTCGATCGACGTGACGCGTGTCCCGTCGCTGAGGAAGAGATTCAGCGCATCGCCGCTCGCGGCCGGGCAGCCGAGGGCGTGCCGAGCGAGGAGGAAGAGGTCCGGCAAGCCGGCGCCCGCACCGAGGACTGCAGCAGTGCCCGCCTCCGATGTGGAGGGGCCCTTGAGCCGGAGGAAGAGAGGACGCGCCGGCATAGCCAATGCAGGCGCCTTGCGGATCCCGAATGGACATATTTTTTCTTGTTTTTAGTTCAGGTAAGGTAAGGTAAGGTAAACTTCTCCACACACACGAGGTGGTGGGGCAAGGGGGGGCAACCCTCGCGTCTCCACGTCTGACGACAGGAGCCCCACGGCATTCAAAGTGCAAGGCCCAGTGCGCGTGGGTGAGCGGTGTGTGTGTGTGTGTGTGTGTGTGTGTGTGTGTGTGTGTGTGTGTGTGTGTGTGTGTGTGTGTGTGTGTGTGTGTGTGTGTGTGTGTGTGTGTGTGTGTGTCACGTCACTGCATCCTCCGCCGGTTCCTCCCGTCGCCTCTTCTTTGTTCGAATGTTTTTCAATCCATCCTTCACGAAGCCCTCCCATGTAGCTAGCGTTCTTGGCGAATGTCTCGAAATGGCCAGCAGGCGCTGTCTGCTCGCGGTCTGTGCGGGCCGCTCGTCCTCCTCGCCCTTCTTTCGTCCTCCCGTCCCTCCCCTCCACCATGGCCTTCTCGGCACTTCTTTCTCCATCCGCCTCGCCCTGCCTTTTCGCATCGTGCCGTTCGCCCTCCATTCGGTGACCTCCATGGCTGTCCGCCCCTTTGTGGGTGGCGCTCTCGATACGGTTGCGTCAACCTCGACGTCGCTGTCGCCCTCCCCGTCCCCGCCGGCGTCCGTGCCTCGGTTCGCGTCATCGGTAGCGTCTCCGTTGTTCCCTCGTGCCCCGCCGTCGCCCTCTCTGCTCGGGCCGTTAGCGATTTCGCTCCTCCTGCGTGTCGCCCCTCCGTCCCCTCCCCTTTCTTCGTCGTCATCGTCGCTGTCGCGAAAGCCCTCCGGTCCCTCGATTCCCTCGCTTATCCCCTCCGCTGCGTCGTCCCAGTTTATATCCTCATCCTCTGCGCACGTCGCGTTGGCTTCCTCTCTCCCCCTTTCCTCCCTGCCCCTCTCGCTGTCTGGTGTTAATGGACCCCCTTCCTCTCCCTCGCCACCGTCACCGTCTCCATCCCCGTCGCTACCGCCCTCCATGCCCGCCGCCCTTTGTTTCACACTCGTCTCTGCCATGTCCGCCGTCGCCGCCGTCCTGTCTGCTGCGCTCTGTGCTCCGTGGTACAGTCGCTTATTGTTGCTCAGGATTAGCTCACGCACCAGGACAGCCTCCTGCTCGTTATTTTGGCTTGCCGATATGCATCCAAAGTTCCACGCTAGCTCCTCCTTCGTCACGTCTATCTTTTTGCAGTATCTCGCGAATGCCGTCCGCGCTTGCTGGGGTGTTATTGCGTTCGGATCCGCCCTGGTCCCCGCCCTGTATCCCATCTCCTTGCGGTGGCTCCTGTATGAGTCCCCATATGACCATGTGATTTCTTGGCCTTCCTTGACTCCCCTCTCTGCAAACAGGACCATCACCTGCGCAGCTGCCTTGCCTAATTGTATCTCCTCGTAGCGTACGAAGTGCGTCGCCCTCGTGCCTCGTTTCGGCTCATTCGATGCTGCAGGCCAGTCGAAGTTACAGCGCGCCGCGACGCTGTCAAAGTCGTCCTCGCTCTCGTCGTCACTTCCATCCAGCTGCGTCCCCCCTGCTGCCGTGTGTCGTGACAGTTCGGCTGGTACTGTCTCTGGTGGCTGCGCCGTTCCTGTCCGGAAGATCTCCCCAGTGTAGATGCTACACACCTCGAATTTCTCTAGCCTCCTCGTCGCCAGTAGGCCGAGTTCCCCTTCCGCTATGCCAGAGGGGCCTACCTTCGCCCCTTCCACCGTGCCGCCCGTCGTTAGCATGGCCGTCGTTACTTTCGCCGCCGCCTCTGCTGCTTGTCGGCGGAGCGCCTCGCGCCTTCCCTCGTCTCCATGCTCCTGGTCTTGTTCTTTTTGTTTTCCTGCGCTTCCTGTCGCTGGTCCGGCGACGTATCTTGCCGTCTGCCTTCGCTTCCTGGCGGGCCGCGTTTCCTTCCCCTCGTCCCGTCTGTTTTCTCCTGCGTGGTCGCCCTCGCGTGCGCCGCTCGCCGTCTGTTCTCCTCTCTGCTCGCCGTCCTCGTCCCCTCGCTGTCGTCGCTTCCCTCCGGCGCTCGCCGCATCGTCGTTCCTATCACCGCGTTTCCTGCGCTGGCCTTCGCCTTCGAGCTCGCAGTGGGTCGTTTTGAGTGTCATCCCCATCGCTCTCGTCGTTCTGCCTCTCCCCGCTTCGAGGCGTCTCTCTGCCTCTTCCCTTTCCTTCTCCTCGGCATCACGTTGTCGATGTCGCCTCCGTCGCCAGCAAATACACGCATTCGCCGCCCACTCCATTTCTCGTATCCTCTCCTTCCTTTCCTTCTGTCCCTCTCTCAGGCGTTCTGTTTCCGCGGCTACTCGTTCCTTCCTCTCCGCCTCGAGTCCCTTCCTCTTCCCTTCCCGTACTTTGATTATTGATGCCGCCGTCTGCTGCAGTGCCTTGAGTGAAGTCACCACCCGTGTGTCATACTCCCTCATGATGTCTTCTGGCGGGTCCTGGTCCATCACACTCGGCTCGGGTAGTCGTCCAGCTAGCAGTTGCTCCATCGCCTCCCATTCCTCGTCGCTCTCCCTTCTCCCCGCGCATCTCTTCGTCGCCCCAGCAATGGCGCGTACAGCGAGCGCCTGGGCTTCGCACTCTGCGGTGTGGGCGAGTGTCCGTTTTTAGTTCATGTTTCTGGTTCTCGAGGTTCTCGAGGTGGATATCCTTTGGCCGCGTTGGGTAGCTCAAGGCCGTCCTGGCTCGACCTGGGGCCCGAGACGCACCCCCTCCCCGAACACTGCTGCTATAGTGCTACGGTACGTGCTAGCGGACCAAGCCGAACACTGAGCTGCAACCGCGACCGCTGCCCTGTGCCTGTAAACAGCCTGCTATGGGGCTCCGCGGAGGAGCTGCTCCCGCACGAGCATCAACGCCTGTCCAAGTAGGTTCTTTCCCGGCCACGTGGCGGGATCTCGTTCCAGTGCCTCCTGAACCCCAAGCCCGATCCCCCAGATGGCATCCATCGGGCTCGCCTCCACGAGGAGCTTGCCTGCTGTGGCGAGCAACACGGCCTTGAGCTCGGCATTCTGTTCGAATTTGGCCCGGTTGCCTGCCGTCACGATGCGCAAGGACTCTCTCTCCCACGTGGACTCGTCGAAGTTTCGTAGTGTACCCTTGGCGCTCGCCAGCCTCTTCTGCACTGCCGGGTCGAGCTCAGTGAGGATCTTGGCGCGCGTATGCATGTCCCCAAACAGCTGCGCCTTCTCTGACATCATGTACTGCTCGGCGCAGTTGTACCACTGCCCATCGACTTCGAAGCGGCACGGTGACCACTGATCAAACGCACTGAGAGGCTTCCAGAAGAAGACGTGTGCCTCTGTCTCTGTCACAGCACTGAACTGCGGGTGCTTCCGCATCTTCGCTACGAACTGCTTGGCCGCGAGAAGCCGCTTCGCTTCCCATGCTGGCGGAGGCCAACTCGGGCTGCTCAGCTTTGAACCACTGCTGCCGTCGGCCGACGACCTGAGTGCCGGGCTCGTTTCGGCCGTTCCCTCGCCGTCGCTGCCCTCGCCGCCACCCTCACCGCCGCCGCCCTCACCGACGCCCTCGCCTCCGTCGCCATCTCCTCCGCTGTCCTCGCCGCCAAACTCTCCTCCGCCGCCCTCGCCACGGCCCTGGATCGGTCCAGGAGCGAGCTTCTGCTCCTCTGGTTGCATCAAGCGCAGCCGGACAAGGTCCTTCGCAATGCACCGCGGCATGTACTGTCGCTCCGTCGGTAGTTGTGCGCGCAACACCTCCATTGCAGCGCGCACGTCCTTCGATTGGTGGGCATCGCCGACGCGACGCGCGAGGGCACTCACGTCGACAACCGCGAGGATCGAGCGCGCGAAGCGTTCGGAGAGCTCGCGCGAGAGGCCGATCTGGATGGCACGCTCTCGAAGCATCTTGCGAGGCTCCGTGGACTTGCCCTTTCCCTCGCTTGAGTAGATGTCGCGCGCCGGGTCCCACTGAACACGGCCCTTGCTCCCGCCGCCACCGTGCGTGCAGGCGCACGCTTCGAGCAGCGACGCCACCTCGCTGTGTGGCAGCTTGAGCTTCAGCACGCGCTCCTGGCCGTGCTTTGCGGAGTAGCCACATCTATAGAGCATCCACGCAAACGAAGGCTTGATCCAAGTCATCCTCGTCGTATTGAAGAGCGGGCCGCCGAGGGTGCCGTGTTCCACCGCCCAGTCCGCGATGCCTTCGTTGTACGCCTGATAAAACCAGACGCCTTCGTCATCGTACTCCGCCGACAGCGTGTATGCACTGGTATCGTCAGCTCGCAACGCGTGAGCTCGCACCGCGGCCGCTCGCTGGCTGCGCTTGCTGGGTCCGCGCTTGCCACTCATGGTGTCTGCGTCGTCCTCGCCCTGTGCGCTGTGGTCCTGCCGTTGGGCCACGCCTGTCCGCGTCAACGACACGTCCACACAAGGGTACGTTCTTCTCCTCGACTTGTTCCACTTCTTTCACATAATATAGAGATTCAATTCTCTTCCCCCTCCTCCCTCTTCACACTTCCGCTCGTGGTGGGCCTGCCGCCGCAGCGTCCGGCGCCGGCATCGATCGCTGCCAAGGGGGGGGCCGGGCGACAGGGGTGTCAGGTGTCAGTCAGCGTCGTCCCAAATGGTCGTCCCACAAGAGGTAGAGTACGCATCCGCCCCGGGCCGCATTTCGAGAAGTCTCCCAGTGCCATATTCCCCGCCCTCCGACGTGCAACGAATCGCAAAATCCACGCAAACGGGAAAAACGCGGCAAAAGACCGGAGTCGAGAAGCTCGAACACCGGCTCGCGCCGCGCGACATCTCTCTCGTCGTGTCTTTGTATAAGATATTGTCACCGATTCGCGCAGGCCCCAGCCCAGGCCAGGCCAGGGGACGGCCCCCAGGCCCAACCCCGCAGCAGTGCGGGGAGAGGCGCGGCCCGCGCCACCGGTGGGCGAGAGACGAGGGGCACACCAATCAACACGCGGTGTGGCAGCCTCGAGTGGCGCCACCGCACCACGACGCACCCACGCACGAGTTCTAGTCGGCGGTCCGCCCCCGTTTGGGGGCGGTGACTGTCCCTCCACTCCCCCGCCCTCTAGATTGGGGCTCCTCTGCCCCTCCCCCCCCTCCCCCCCCGTCGCTACTCCTTCTGGGCGGGTTTGGGGAGGGAGAGGGTCGCGAGGCCGAGGCTGATTGCGGTGGTAGCGGCAAAGATGCCGTAGGAGCTCGTGCGCATCAACGAGTTTGTGAAGCTCTTTGAAGAGACATCAAAGACGTCCCACACCTGCAGCCGGGGTGGGCGGTGCATGGGGGAGGGAGTTCTGGCCGGAGAGGATGCGCCGGTCGAGCGAGGGAATTGGTAGAGGACGCGAGCGGGGTCACCAACTCACCATGTGGCGGGCGCAACCGACCCAGTGGTACACGAACGGCCACGACACAGCAAATTTGGCGGCAGGGAGCGTCACGCCGCCCTCCGGCAGGCTCTGTACCGCCTGCTCCAGCGCCCCCGCCCCACCAAACAGCGCCTGATGGGGGAGTGGCGCGCTGGTGGCGATTGCACGCGGGCCTTGAGCGGCCGATCGAGTGGACACACACACCAGAGCCGTCACGCCGACGATGTAGGCGTAGGCGATCCCTCCGGTGATGCGGACGGTGATAGAAGAGTAGGCTATCATGGGAAGCCGGTAGATCGTCAGGTGCGGAGAGAGCGGCCTACGAGCGAAGCGCCGACTCGTCAGCAGCGTCACGGCAGAGAGACCTCCTGTCTTCGGAAGAGAGACTTCAGCGCCTGCCCGTCTTGTCCTGCTGCTCGGTGTACGTTTCTGACGCGAGGCCGCGCCTCGGTGCGGAGCGGAGAGCCGACACGCGGGCCGCGGAGCGTGCCGCGGCGGCAGGGCGGAGACGGGAGAGTCGGCCGAGCATTCGTGTCGCCCTCACCTCCGCCACCTAGTGTACGTCCGGCGCCGGGCTAGGGTGAGAGGTGCCCATGAGGTACCTTGGTACCGAGCGAAAAAGAATTTAAACAAAACAACTCTGTCTCACAGCAGACAGGCTCGACACAATTTTAGGAACAAAAAGATTTTTTTCACCTCAATCGCCAGTGGATGTGGGAGTCCACCGCGCACCGCGCTGCGAGCCTGTCGTGTCCCTTGTCAGGAGCAGGAGAGCCCCACCTGTCCCCCTGATCGTTCTTCCAAAATCCTGCTCGTGCAGGTGGGGACCCTGTCCTCGTCCCATCCCTCGTCTGGCGTGTCTGTTTTCTTTCTTTCTTTTACCTCAATCGCTCATCTCCCGCCCAGCCAACTAACCAACAGCGGTCTCCACTACTCACACGGTCACGCGCCGGGCAGCGGGGTCGGGATGGGAAGTCCGAGCCGCTCGGCGGTCTTCCGCGCCTCCTCCAGCGAGATGAGCTGCACTCCCTTCCCGTCACGCAGTCGCGCCGCCCGCTGCCCGTCCGCAGCCCACGCGACGCCCTCGCCGACGTGGGCATCCTCCTTGTAGAAGCCAGTATCCACGTCGCCGTTGGCGTACCGGTAAACGCCGCCCCCCTCCCTCTGGCCCGCCCTGAAGTCGCCCTCGTAGACGTTGCCGTTGGCGAACCTAAACGCGCCGCGCCCCTCAATTGTATCCGCCTTGAACTCGCCCTCGTAGACGTTGCCGTTGGCGAGCCGGCAAATGCCGCGCCCCTCCGGCAGGCCCGCCTTCCACTCGCCATCGTATGCGTCACCATCGGCGCCCCGCATGACGCCCTTCCCCTCCATCATGCCCGCCACGAACTCGCCGTCGTAGACGTCGCCATTTGCCCACCTGTAGACGCCGCGCCCCTCCCTCTCACCCGCCTTGAACTCGCCCTCGTAGACGGCGCCGCTAGCCCACCGGGCGATGCCGACGCCATCCCTTTCACCCGCTGTCCACCCACCCTCGTACACCTCGCCGCTGGCGAACCGGTAGACGCCACGCCCCTCCTTCTCGCCCGCTTTGTACTCGCCATCATAGACGTTTCCGTTGGCGTACCGGAAGACGCCGCGTCCCTCCCTCGCACCGGCCTTCCACTCGCCATCGTAGATGTCGCCACCGGCGGACCGCCAGACGCCGCGTCCCTCGGGCAGACCCGCCTTCAGCCCGCCCTCATAGTCGCCGTGGCGGTACCGCATGGCGCCGTGCCCCGCATAACCGCCCTTGTCCTTGTCCGCTTCATCTGCCGCCGCCACTGCCGCTTGCACTGCCGTCCGAATCGCCGTTGCTTTGTCGGCCTCTGATGACGCCACAGCCGCTGCTGCCACTGCCGCTTCCGCTGCTGCCACTGCTGCTTCCACTGCCGTCCGAACCGCCGTTGCTTTGTCGGCCTCTGATGACGCCACAGCCGCTGCTACTGCCGCCGCCTTGTCCGCCTCTGCTGCCTTCAGCATGCGCAGCGCCTTGTGGAGTCGTGCGATGAGCCGCGACTTGGTCACCGCTGGTGCGTCGAGCACCCGGGACTTGTACCAGCGGAAGGCCGCCTGAACCCGCGTCGCCGACCTCTCGTGCAACAGCCGCGCCCGCTCGACGATGGCAGCGTGGCGGCGCGTATAGGCGGCGACTTTGCTGGCCGCTCTCCGCACCGCCATCAGCTGCCGCCTCGCAAGCAGCCTGCGAGCAGCGGCCTGGATCTTCGTCGCCGTGCGCTGCTTGCTATCGTAGCAGCACGCCGTGGCCTTGGTTCGCCACATAGCGTGAATGCAGCTTCGCAGGAACTTCTTGCTCGGGCGGGGGCTAAGCACCGCGCCACCTTCCTTGAACGTGTCCGCCTCGGCTGCATGGATCTTCTCGAGTGCCCGGCGCTGCCCCTCGACTATTGCCGCCATTTGCTTGAGTCGCTCAGCCATTTGCCGCTGCTGCTACAGGAGGAGCGAGGCGTCAGTGGTTGGCTCCTCTGCCGCCGTGTCTTGCGACGAGAGCGAGGCGGCGGGCTCTGAGGATCTTGAGGCGACGCTCGTGACGAGGGCAGAGCCAGGGTACAGAGCCGGGGTACAGAGCAGGGGTATATCTTTACAGGAGGGAGGAAATTCTTTTCTGACTTTTCTGAAAAAATGCGGTGCCTCCGTCTACTCTCTTTAAAGTTAGCTCAATATATTACCAAAGATCCCACATGATTCCGGTTGCACCGTTGCACCTTGTCCGTGGGTGGTAGGCTCGTCGCGAGGGGGCGCGGGGAAGCGCGCCGCAGCCTTGTGGCGCTCGTACTTGCCGTTGACGCGCTGCACCCAGCTCGCAAATGTCGCCTACCCCACACAACCAGCCGGCCCTCGCGCGGGCACGCACCCCGCGTCGATCTCGCGGCCGATCTCGCGGCCGATCTCGCGGGATCTCGCCTCCCGCACGACGACGCCCTCGAGCAGCGGCGACGGCGGCCGCCGCCGCAGCGCCGCCGGCGCGGGGCGGAAGAAGAAGGTCGCAGCCACCCGCGCGGCAGAGGCGTGCGCGCTGGGCTCGGCGACCACACGGTGGCGGGCGGCGCGGTAGCGCCCTCCGGTGATGCGGTCGAGCAGCGCGCCCACCTACGTGATAGAGTGCGACCACTGCTTAGGACGTGACTGCTTAGGACGTGACCGCCAGCCCTCTGCCGAGATCGCACACCCCGCCTGGGATGTGGCAGCCCAGGCTGAGTGTGTTGTGAGTTTGTGTGTCTGTGTGTCTGTGTGCCGCTCGCGCGTGTCGTCGTCTTCTGACCCGCGTCCACCAATACCGCGCTGGTGTCCAGTCCGAGCCTGTCTGTTCTTCGCCTTTCTATCAATCAATCCTCGTGCGCAACGCCCCCGTGTGTGCTCCGCGCGTGCGTGTGAGAGAGCCCGCATCTAGAGCCCCCACCAGCACCGTCGCCACGCCGTGTCCGTGCTCATTTGGGGCCTGGAGCCCTGTTCACGCGCGCGCGAGACGTGCAGACATATCACGGTCGATGGCGCCGATAACGACCTCCGGAAAGCCCTCACAATCGCTCGGCAAGGGGTCCACCGGGACAGTCTCGAGGCCTCTTCGTGGCATCACGAGCCGGTGTGAGCTTGGGGACCCGATATAAGTGCAGTTTGGGACAGCTCGGGCTTGGTGCTGATGGGCCTGGGCCAGGAGAGCGGCAGGGAAGGCGAGGTGGTGAGCTGGGAGCAGGAAATAGCGCTTCGTGGCACTTCATCGCGACAAGGTCACACGCAGACTCTCCAGCCTCCCAGCTCACCACCGCGCCGATTGCGCCGCCCGCGGGGCGGATTACCGCTACCGCTTCACACATGCGACTCCCCTAGTCGAGTACCGCGCCCGCTTCCCCGGGCCGAATCCAGGACGCGAGCGGTGCTCGCGACGACTCGCTCCCGTTGGGTGGCAGTCGAGACCATGAACCTCTCGCCTCACGGCTTCGAGCAGTCCCTCGCCTTCCGCCACGCGAGCAGCGAAATCTACTCTGCGCTCCTGTCTGCCGCTGATCGGGCGGCCGCCGGCGCCGACGCGGCGGCATGGGTTCTGGACGAGGACGTCCAGAGCCCGAGCGCGTCCCCGGACACCGCATCGCCGCGGCGTTCCTCCTTCCCGGCGATCGATCACGCCGTGGCGGCGCGGCGGCGGCGTGAGGCGGCGGCCTCCGCCGTGTCGACGCCTCCGCCGCGCAGCCGATCACGTCGTGGGGAGACGTCACCACGAGACGTCGTCCTCGCCGATGCGTTCCGCCGTTGGCGCGAGTCGCCACCGTCGCCGGCGCCCGCCCCGGAATTGCGGCAGCACCTGCCTTCCCTCTGCGCCGACGCGTGCCCCGCCCTCCCATCTCAGTCGCATCCACTCGCGCTCTCCTGCCTCGCTCGCGCTGCTGCGGCGCGGCAGCCTCGCTCGACGCTGCGCCGCGCCGTCCGCGTGTGGCGGGAGAGGTGCTTCGCGGCGGCGCGTGCGCGGCGGTCAGCGGCGCGGCGCGCGCGCTCGGCGGCGCTGCGCCGCGCGCTCGGCCAGTGGCGGCGGCGCGCCCGTTGGCAGGCAGGCTGGCAACGCCGGTGGAGGTGCAGGGCAGACCGGTGCGGCGGGGAGCGCTGCGTCCACTTGCCGTGCATGCGCACGCTCGAGCTGCGCGCCGTCTTCCTCGAGGCGAGAGAGGAGCCGAGAGTAGTCGCCGAGCTCACCCGCCCGCCGCCTCCCCTCGCTCTGCCTCTCTCTCTCCACCCCTCTCCCACACCGGACTCCCTGCTCAGGGGGGCAACGCCGCGGTGGGCGACGCGTACCGCCGCCGCCGCATCCTGTCGGTGGTGCTCTGTGCTTGGTGGAGGGCGGCCGCGAATGTGAGATGACGGCAAGAGCTGCCCCGCTGAGGCACGGTCCGGCGGCCTTGGTTGCTTTTATATCTCTCTCTCGGTTTGGCGTTTGGTGCGAGCGCGGCATGGCCACTGCCGCACTGGCGGTGTGTGTGCGGTTCGTTTCCTCTCGTTCTCTGCACGCGGCAGAACGGGCTCTTACGTCTAGCGGGGCTAGCGCTTACGCGTCGAGGCTCTATAAAACGACACGCGACCGACACATCGGACATCGATCACTGAGACACGAAGCATACAACAAGAGGAGAAAGAAGAGGACGGACATCAGTGATGACGAAACAGAAGCTAGCGCAGACGAGGGCAGGGCAGACCCGGGGACGGCGGAGTCGGAGCAGACGGCATCGGCTGCCGAGGAAACGTTGGGAAGAGGCACGAGGAGCGGGGCGACCTCAAGCTCAACCGACTATGGAGGACCCGTCACCAGACGACGCAGGGCGGACGACGGGGAGGCGGAGCAGACGCGCAGGGTGCGACGGTGTATCATTCACTTTATGCCACCGTTGCATATCCCGCTCCTCTACCTTTTCCTATCGTCAATGATAAACATTGGCTCGTGGCCCGTGTGGGCGCATACAATACTCTCGCTCGGGAGCCACAGTCGCCGCTTCGCTTCTGTACTCCACATGCAGACGTGTTCAGGGTGGGAAGAAAATCGCTTTCTGCGGCTGGACAGGTGTGTGGAAGGATATGTGGTTTGCTGCAAGTGCAATTCCTCCTCTGTTGAATTGCTGCTGCAGAAAGAGAGCTCTCCATCCCGGGCGTGTCGCGTG
>NW_005202427.1:900118-948851 GCF_000372725.1 Emiliania huxleyi CCMP1516 | reverse complement strand
TGATACACCGTCGCACAGGGCGAGACGAGGGAGGGAGCAGGATGTTGCGGAGATTAGCAGGAGGATGTACGACGAGATTAGGAGCAGCAGGGACCCGAGGGACCATGCGGAAGACGGCTAGTGCCGGTCGCCCCCGGCATCGGGAGGACGACCCCGGCTAGCGGCTAGTCGCCGACCACACCCACAAAGAACCCTGCACAAAGACCGCAGGGCGGGGACCTGTTCCTTTTTACCCATCTCCTAGTAGAGGTGTCCGTTTTATTTATTTATTTGTCACTGACACGAATTGTCGAAATCGCGGGGGGAGGCGGCACTCTTCCTCTCTACTCTAGTGGCACTTGACACGAATCACGTAGAACTCGCCGGGAGCCGCGGGTGGTTTCTCGAGACTCACGGATGTGCTCAAAGAGTGGGCGCGCTCCGCACTACTCTACATGCAGACGCAATGGGCGACATACTGCCCGGGGTCGGCGAAGCACCCCTTCGCGGGCGGCCCAAACTGCTCGATGAAGCGCGGCGCCTCCTTCCCCTCCGCGTAGCGCGTGATCGGCAGCACGGACGGCCGGCGGTAGTCCTTGAGGTATCGCTGCGCGAAGGGGAAGGCGCTGACCCGCTCCTGCGGGGAGGTATGGGGAGATATGGGGAGATATGGGGAAGGCGCTGACCGCTCCCGCCGGTGAGGGGTAGGGGTAGGGTCAGTGATGGCGAGCAGCTTGAGACGGTCGTGGAACAAGCCGAGATATGGGGAGATGTGGGGAGATATGGGGAGATGTGGGGAGATATGGGGAGATGTGGGGAGATCTGGCTCCTGCTGGTCGGCGCCCTTTCCCACCCACAAGAAGATCTCGAAGCCGTTGTCGTACAGGAAGACGTCGCAGGACTTCAGCCGCGAGACAGGCAGCTTCGCCCCCGTGCCGGCGCGCGAGTACGAGAAGGCGCCCCGCTCTCCCGCCTTGAGCCGCAGCAGCAGCGGCTGGTGCGCCTTTACAGCCGCGTCCTCGCCGCCCGCCTCTTGACCCTTCACCGAGACGCGTCCGACCTTGATGCCGAGAAACCGTCGCTCTCCGGGCAGCTCCTTCCAGAAGGGGTCCTCCTCGTCTGGTTCTCCGTCCGGCACGTGCACCACCTGCGTCCCCCCGCCCCGCTCCGCAGCCATCCCCTTGGCCAACTCGTCCGCCTTTCCCCGCTCGGCCGCGTTCGACTCGCTGCCCACCCACACAAACACCTTGAACTCGGTGTCGAGGATGTACACGTCGCCAGAGTTCATCGACGACCGGCTGAGCTTGACCTGCCGCAGCCGCAGGTTGCCGCGCCCGCCCTTGACCTCGAAGAGGCGCGCCTGCCGCTCCTTGAGCTCTGTCTTCTTGAAGCCGGTCGCGACGCCGCCCTCGAGGTACTGGACCCGGCCGCCGAACAGGTCGAGGAAGTCTTGCGCCTCGGCCCCCTCCACCTGTCGGTGCTGCGTCGCTCCGCCTCCAAGGAAGTCGTCCAGCTCGACCGTCTTGTACGCGGCGGTGCCGTACTCGTCCTGCGACGACTCGCTGCCGATCCAAAAGTGGACGTCCCACTCCAGCTTCTTGTTGTTGTTCGGCTTCTTATACGTGCGGAGCACGATGTATGAGTCGCCGCGGTGGAACTTGCCCCACTTCTTCTGCGGCCACGGGACAACGCGGAACTGCTCAATCCGCCACAGCTGCAGCCCGACGCTCGTGCCGGCGCCCCGCCACTGCGGCTCGCCGTGCGCGGCGGCCTCCTTGCACTTGCGGTCGATGTCGGAGCCGATGAGAGCCACGTTTGTGTCCTGCCAGTCCGGCTGCCGATCCTTCCTCATCAACCCGCAAGGCGCGGCGGCAAGGGCCGACCCAGTCCTTTTTCTTTTTTTGACTCCTAGAGATGCTGTTATTTATTATGTTTAATAATAAACTTACGCCGGTGTTTACCCTGTTAGTCTTTCAGCGCTGGAGATCAAAGCAGAATTCTTCAAATACAAGCCTCTCTCACAGCACACTGGCACGACAAGGGCGCGGACTGGCGCGGAGATTCTCGCCCCCTCACAAAAAACAAAACAAAAGGCGGCTTCTCGCCCACCGCCGTTCTCAAGCTGCGCCGCCTCGCGCGCAAAGTCGCGCGCGGCAGCGTCGACCGCACGGCCTACTCGCCCAAGTACTCGCTTTCTTTTATGTCCCACCATGCAGAGCGCATCTCTCTCTCTGTTGTGCGAGGCGTGAACCGCGCCATTCGCTCTCACCTGGCAACCCTGTCTGCACGTCTCGCGCGCGCGTGAACAGGCCTCCAGGCCCCAAATGACGTGTGAGTGTTAGAGTTGTTTGGTATTCCTAAAAATCTCTCTCTCTCAAAAAACGTGCGTCCCAAATGCGCGTTTGCGGCTTGCCTGTGCTCTCGGCCGCCTCGCTGAGCGAGACCGAGCGCGGTGCTGGTGGCGCCGACACTGCCGATCCGTCGAGCACTGCGACGGCTGCTCAACCAATGAGAGTCGGCAGCGCTGCCTCTGCGGCTGGTGCGCCGGCACAAACCACGCCAAGCGACTGCAAACTGGGCGCAAACCTGTCTGGCAATGCTCTGGGCGAGGATGTCAGTGTGGAAACCACTCGAGTCCTTCAGCTTGATCCTGCCTCGACGGCTCGCACCGCAAACGCGGGTCCTGCACTTCCTCGCGGTGCTGGCATCTCTGCGCTGCGCCATATTGACGCCAATAACTCTGCTTTCAACATGCTCAACGAGGCGGGCGCTGCTGCAGCGCTGACTCCCAACGAGGTGGTGGCTCAACATCCTGCTGCTCTTTGACCTCAGCCTCGCTGCCCTCTACGCGGCTGACCTAACCTGTGCTGCTGCTGCTGCTGCTGTTGCAGCTGATGCTGCTCCTGCTACCCTCCCGCCCGCCCGCCCTGCCCGCCCGCCCTGCCCGCCCGCTCGTAAGGGGTCTTCACCTTCACACTGGTCTGGCCACAGGTGGGCAACCTTCCCGTCGAAGGTCAAGCGGTCTCAACTTCGCGCTCTACTGCCCGCCCTCGCCCTCGCCTCCCGCCTCCCGCCTCCGCCCGCCGACCCGCCGCCAGCTCGTCCGCCAACCCGTCGTCTCTGTCGCCTCTCGCCCGCCCGCCATCGCCCTTGCCTTTCACCTCCCGCCGCCTCCCGCCGACCGCCACGCCAGCTTGCCTGCCGCCCTGTCGTCTCGCTTGTCGCCTGCCCGCCCTCGCCGCCTCTCGCCGACCACCACGCCAGCTTGGCCGCCGCCCTGTCGTCCCGCCTATCGCCCGCCCGCCCTCGCCCTCGCCCCCTCCTCCCGCCACCACCCTCGCCTCACCCTCCCGCCGCCTCGCCGCTCGCTCGCTCGCTCGCTCGCCCGCTCGCGCCTGGCTTTCTACTTCCTCGTGATCGCCCGAATCTCTCCTTCCTCGTGATCCACCCTCGCCTCACACTCCCGACGCCTTGCTGCTAGCTCGCCGCTTGCTCGCCCGCCCGACTTTCTACTTCCTCGTGATCCGAACCGCCACCACCCTCGCCTCACCCTCCCGCCGCCTCGCCGCTCTCGCTCGCCGTTCGCTCGCCCGCTCCCGACTTTCTACTTCCTCGTGATCCATCTCGCCGCCCGCTCGCTCGCTCGCGCTCGACCTCCTACTTCCTCGTGATCCACCGCCGCCACCCTCGCCTCGCCCTCCCGCCGCCTAGCCGCTCGCTCGCCGCTCGCTCGCACGTTCGCGCTCGACCTTCTACTTCCTCGTGATCCACCGCCGCCACCCTCGCCTCGCCCTCCCGCCGCCTGGCCGCTCGCCTGCCGCTCGCTCGCACGTTCGCGCTCGACCTTCTACTTCCTCGTGATCAACCCGCCGCCTCGCCGCTGCCTCGCCCGCTCGCGCCCGACTTTCTACCTCCTCGTGACGCCGTGCCGTTTGTCTCGCCGTCCGAGACGTCCTGCCTGCCGTCTGCTGCCGCCGCGCCGCCTTACCGCCGACCCTTTCCCCGCCGTCCAATGCTCCGCCGTCCCTTCGCCGCTGTGGTCTGCCGTCGCGCCACCGTTCCTTACCGTGTCGCTCCTTCCTCCGTGCCGCGCCGCCCTTGCCGTTTAGCCTGCCGTACCCCCGTTCCTTACCGTGCCGCTCCTTCCTCCGTGCCGCGCCGCCCTTGCCGTTTAGCCTGCCGTACCCCCTGCCGTCCGTAACCGCCGTGCCGCCATACCGCCGCTCCTACAGTGCCGCGCCCGCCGTACCGTATGTCCCGCCGTCCGATGTCCTGCCTGCCGTCTGCTGCCGCCGCGCCGCCTTACCGCCGACCCTTACCGAGCCGCGCCGCCTTTACACACACACCTTACTTTCTGCTCGACCGAGTTTGCGCTGATGAGCGAACCGAGCCGCCGGGTGCCCCGCAGCGGCCTCGCTGGGCCAGAACGTCGGCCCCGAGTGCTCCGCAGCAGCCTCGCTGAGCCAGAACGTCGGCTCGCGAGGTGGGGTGCTAGTCTGGGACCCATACGTGGCAGTTCCCTTGCTCCAAGCGCTTGCGCTTCGGCGGTAGTGATCTAATCACCCGAATACCACGTTCGGATCGCTCCTCATCGCAAACCCCGTCAGCAGTTCACCTACGGGTATGTTCGTAAGAGCTACATACACTGAAAAACAGAAAGAAACCCGGCTGGCGCGATCGCCCGAGGCCGACCCCGGTCTGTTTGAGGAGCAGAGAGCAGCAGACACATGACTTCACCCCTCCTTATTTTCGCGTTGGTGTGGACCACGAACCGCGGTGGCGGGCTTATTCGCGCTGGGAGGCCTGCTCCTGTTCCTTCTCGCTCGCGTTCGTCCCGCATGTCAGAGGCGGAAGAGAAGGCCGTCGGAAAGCTGGAGCAAGAGCTGTCGGCCGCGGTTGCGGCGGAAGACTACTCCCAGGTTTGCACCGTGCCGTACAACTGCGGCTGCCCGTACCACAACTGTCGGCTCTGCTGCAGGCGGCGGCGCTGCGAGATCGGCTTGCCGCGCTGCAGATGGACAGCGAGTACGGCGCGCTGAGCGCGAACTCTGAGTTCTACCGCGCCTTCTCCGAGCGGGACGTGGAGGGCACGCGACACGCCCGGGATGGAGAGCTCTCTTGCTGCAGCAGCAATGCAACAGAGGATGAACCGCACTCGCAGCATACCACCTCTCCTTCCCCACACCTGTCCAGCCGCCGCATGCGCTTCTCTTCCCACCCTGATCACGTCTGCTTGTGGTGTACTGCAGCGATGCGGCGACTGTGGCTGCCGAGCGAGAGTATTGTCTGCGCCCACCCGGGCCACGAGCCCATCGTCGGCTTCGACGCTGTGATCAGCTCGTGGCGCGACAGCCGCCCCTCTTTCTCCCCTCTCTCCCTCCCTCTCTCTCTCCCTTCCTCTCCACCCCCCCCCCCCTCTCTCTCTCTCTCTCGTCTTGTCTCTCGTCCTCTTCTCCCTTTTCTCCTCTCTCCCCCCCGCGTAGACTCAGAGACCCTTCCGAGACCCTTGCGAGACCCACTTCCTTACCAGGCGCGACATCTTCCGCTCCGCGCCGGCGGGCGGCCTCGAGGTGCAGCCAAGCTGCAGCCAAGATGCAGCCGAGATGCAGCCGAGATGCAGCCGAGATGCAGCCGAGGAGCAGCCGAGGAGCAGCCGAGGTGCAGTGGAGTAGCACGGCCGTGCTACGGGGCGGCATTTTCTCGGAACCTTCTCGGAACCTTCTCGGAACCTTCTGTCTCGGAACCTTCTCGGAGCCTGCCGTACAGGTTGCCGCGAGCAGCGTGCGGTGCAGTACTCCGGCGGCCAACGTCGCTCGGGTCACCTGCATCGAGGAGGTCCGGGCGGGGCTCCAACATGCCCCGCCGCCGCCCCCACACCCCCACTCGCTGCTCACGCACGCGTCGCTCCCTCAGGTCAAGCCCGGGGAGAGCAAGCTCGTCGCCACAAACATCTACGAGCGGCACGAGGACGGCAGCTGGCGCATGTCCCTCCACCATGCGGGACCCATGGTCGGCTGAGCCTGAGGCGCCCGCTCGCGATTGCGGCGGCCCTTTCGCCTTTGCTTTTCTTGGCAGCGCTCGTGCGTCTGTGGGGCGAACAGCGCCTCAGCGCACAGCGGAGCCGGTCCTGAGGTATAATTTGCGTTAGGTCTTAGGAAAGAGAATACTACAGAGGGGAAGAGGCCGGAAAAAAAAGCAAGAGCCGCCCCCCACATCTACAGCACAACAGCCAGATGATATATGTGGCCGCATGCTTGCCCTTGGCCTTGCGCATCTTGAGATAATATGCATCTAAGATCTAAGATGCGCCCTACTTGGACTGCACACTGTCTTGCCTATGCTCGAGCATCTCTCGATGGTTTTTACTTTTTTCAACCGCTAAGATGATCTTTAAAAGATGCCGGGGAGCCGCATCCTGGGATGCTCGAATCATCTGAAGTTGTCACCGTGAAGATGCGGCTTCGCATCCCACGAGAACCAACTTGCTTGGCATTTGATGATTAAAATGCAAGTTAAATTATAAAGACTTGAGCGGCGTGTGAGCCCTTGGATCAAAGTTGGAGTGGAGACTCTGAATCTATGCTAATCTCAGCTGCTATGCCATGTAGTGTGATGTGACTGTTTACTCTGTGGAATACTACTGATGGCGATTGAACTGGGAGCCAGTGAATGATGGTGGGGGGCACTTAGCCCTTGTGCTAATGTGCTGACTGTATACACTATGGACGGTCGGTTGTATGTGTAAGACTGGTGTTTATTTCGGGTTCGGGTTCGGCAAAAAAACTCGGACACTTGTGTCGATCGAAAATTTGGGAAAAAAATCTAGAGAGGGGGGGTGGGAGGGCGGGAGAAGCAAAAAAAGCCGTCCAAAAAGCCACAAAAAGCCAGCAAGCCTGGGGGCGCTCCGCTGCTAGGGGAAACCTGGAGCGCGGACTAACCCTCGGAGACCCGTGTTTACTTTAAGGCCCTTGCCCTGCGAACGCGCACCCCCGGGGCTAGGGCTCTCTTGCCCGCAACCCGATCCCGATCATCCGGCCCGCTGGGTGCGCTCCTTAGCTCCCCGGCCCTGGATGTGAGGCTAATGACTGCACTCCAAGTGCTCCAAGAGCCTCCCGTTACGCGATTGCTCGCGGCGCAGCATGATGCGTGGCCCCAGCGTGGGAGCAGGCCGGCGCCGACGCTGCCAGAACGAGACAAATCCGACAATGCGCTCATGTTCCTGAGATGCATTGCGCATCCTCTCAGATGCCACATTGCATCCTGGGATGCATGGACTAACCCCAAGATGAGGGTATCATCTCGGCACACTTGTGCGTCTGGAGACGACTGCAGTATCTGAGATGTCACGGGCTATCAAAAGACGCGGGGCACCATGTCTAAAGATGATTAAATCTTCTTCTTGGAGAACCCAATCATAGTGGAGACACCCGGTGTCCTTAGATGGAAAACGCATCCTAGATGGCGTTTGGCATCTAGAATGCGCATATCATCTGTAGATGGGGGGGTCGCCGCCCCTGACGGTGTAATTTTGTGTTTGCTGTTAAAGTACCTGTGTTTTTCGTCTGCCGGGTCTGGGCGGTGGGCCGTGGGCGCGGGTCGTTCGGATTTCGGTCGTGTGGAGCTCCGCTGGGTCCAAAACGAGCGTGGTGCCTGGTGTTCGATGGTGTGCGTGCGTGTCGCGTGTGTTGTCTGTTAGTTTGATCAACTTGAGCTTCCGGGATGCGGGAAGGACTCACCATAGAGTACACAAGGTAAGGTAAGGTAGATTTCTCCACACACACAAAGTGGTGGGGCAAGGGGGGGCGACCCTCGCATCTCCACGCCCGGACACGGGCAGGAGCCCGAGGCATTCAAAGTGCAAGCACTGGCCCGGTGAACGTGGGTGAGCAGCCTGCCCCTCCCTCCCGACAAACCAACTCCCGCACACACACAATCGCACTCTGGCCATCGAATGACTCCGAATGACTCACTGTGTGTGCTAAGACAGAATCTCCGCAGACATCCATTATTAGAGTACCTTAAGGTACACAGATTACACACCAGCGTGAACGGTGTGAAGCTCCCCGGAGCTTGATCCTTGAGTTCCGAGTAAAATACATAGGGGCCTACACAGCTGTAACCGCAGGGCGGGGACCTGTTCCTTTTTACCCATCTCCTAGTAGAGGTGTCCGTTTTATTTATTTAGCCTGCACACATGCCGCGCGCGCCTTACGCCGGGGAGTATCTCATCCCACGCACGGCCGGCGCGAGCGTGAGAGAGACGCTCTCAGCTCAGCACGACTTCCGTCTCCCCCGACGCCGCACCCCGAATCCCTCCCCGGGTTGCAAACCCCTCAACACACGGGCGTACGTACATAGAGCCGTACGTGCAGGCTGCTGCTCCCGCTCAGGGGGTGCCCTCCCCCCCCCCCCCCTCCCCCTCCCCCCACCACCTCCCTCCCCCCCTTCTCTCCCTCAGACCTCGTCCTTCTCCTCCTCCTCGCCGCCCCAGAGGCTGCTCCAGCGGCCCGCCCCTCCGCCCTCGACCGACGCCCGCGCCCGGCTGACCGCCTCCGCCACAGCCTGCCTACGGGCGAGAGCAGGCGGACGTGTCGCGGACATGTCGCGGACGGGGCCCACGCAGCCCCTTCCTCCTTCCGCGCGGCTCACCTTGCAGCGGGCCGCGCCGCCTCCACCCGCGCGGCGTGCGCCGCCTGCGGGGCAATCTCGGGTGATCTCGGGTGATCTCGGGCGATCTCGGGCGATCTCGGGCAATCTCAGAAGAAGGACGCGTGGTCGAGGCTGAGGGGGAGAGAGTGCAGCCGAGATGTAGCCGAGAGACACAGCCGAAAGACAGCCGAGTCGTGGGGTTCGGAAGGCGCGAGGGGGAGTCCACTGGGGCCGCTGCGGGCGCTAGCCCCCCCCCCCCCCTCCACACACACACACACACACACACACACACACACACACACACACACACACACACACACACCGAACGTACGGAATGGGCCCTCCTGCAGGATGCGTGGTCAGTCGGCTGAGGGAGAGCGCGATCTCGTCCGATCTCGCCGTGATCTCGGCTGTGTCTGCGCCTTCGCGCGCAGCCGCGTCAGCTCCCTCGCAGCGCGGGGGTAGTAGGGGGCGACGAGCGGCGCGGTGGCGAGCACCTTTGCGAGGTGGGGCTGTAGAGGGTAGGAGGGGCTATGAAGGGGAGGGGAGGGGAGGGGAGGGGAGGGGAGGGGAGGGGAGGGGAGGAGGGGAGGAGGGGAGGAGGGGAGGGGAGAAGAAGAGGGGAGAGGAGGGGAGAAGAGAAGAGGGGAGGAGAGGGGAGAGGAGGGGAGAGGAAGGGAGGGGAGAAGAGAAGAGGGGAGAGGAGGGGAGAAGAGGGGAGAAGAGGAGGGGAGAGGAGGGGAGAGGAGGGGAGGGGAGGGGAGAAGAGGAGGGGAGAAGAGGGGAGAAGAGGGGAGAAGAGGAGGGGAGAGCACTGCGCAGGCCACGAGGGGCCACAAGCACACGTCCTCGTGCGCCACAACGCGCCGCCTGTGCGGGCATCTACCGGCGGCAGACGAGAGGGTCGTAGAAGGCATAGGCTGCGCCGCCACAGAGCAGCAGCAGCGGTACGGAGAAGAGGAGGCACCTGCGCCTCGCGTCAAGCTCGCGTCAAGCTCGCGTCAAGCTCGCGTCAAGCTCCCCTCCCCCTCTGCCCGGCAGGAGGTGCCAGGGGAGGGAGGGAGGCGGGCGGGCGGGGCGGTGTGTGCGTGCGTGTGTGTGCGTGCGTGCGTGCGTGCGTGCGTGCGTGCGTGTGTGTGTGTGTGTGTGTGTGTTTGTGTGTGTGTGTGTGTGTGTGTGTGTGTGTGTGTGGTGAGGGGGGGGGGCACCGGCTGAGTCCGGGAAACGGCGCGTCGGGGTCGACGGTCGCGGCCCTGCGCACCGCGGCTGCGAACCTCTCCTCGGGGAAGGCCACCGGCTTTGTGATGGCCATGCCGGCCGCAGCCGCCTCGCCGGCCGCCGCCGCTTCCCCCTCATCGCTCGCCCCCGCCGCCTTTGTCGCTGGTGCGCCCCGGCCGGTGCCTCCGCCGCGTGCTTTGCCGAGAGCCTGCGTGCTGAATACGCCAACCTCAGGGCGGGAGTACGGGATCGTGCAGTGTCTTCAGAGCACCGCGTGAATACCGAGGGGTGCGACTACAGTGAAAACCCAGCCGAGTACGATCGAGGACAGTTTAGTCCGTGTCCTCTCGATCGCTGGGTGGAGCACAAGAATCCGTCTTCCGCTTCTAGGGGCCGCGAGCCGCCATGCCCATCGCCGCGGCGAGGGGCTCCATCTCCGCGAGGTCGAGGCCGGCCCGCTCGAGGGCGCGCGAGATCTGCGCCAGGGCGAGGGGCGAGGCAGTCTCTGGCGGTGCGTCAGCGCGGGGGATCCTCTGCTGCGTGGCGGGGTGCTCATGAGCGTGGGAAGAGCGCTCCTGCGAGGCTGTGAGGCCCTTGGAGCGTAGGAAGTCGATGCGCTGCTCGACGGTGGTGTCGACGACACGGGGGTTGTTGAGCATCGCCGCCGCCTTCCGGATCAGCGCCTCCTCCTCCTCCGCCTGCTGCTTCAGCCTCTCCACCTTCTCGTCGAGGGACGCCTTGTCGCCGCCGATCGCCTCAACCATCTTGAGCGCCTCGACGCGGGCCGCATCGCCAAAGCGGCTGGCAAAGGCGACGCTCGACGCGTCGTCCATGCCCAGCCGCTGACCCAGCGTCCCGAGCTGCACGCTGTCCATCGAGCCAAGCTTCGCCAGGTCCAGATCATCGTAGCCTGCCGCTTTGAGAACTTCGCACCAACGCTCCTCGAGGCCTATGCTCTCGATCGCGCGTTTCGTGGCGTCGTAGCGGCTCCCCGCTCCCCACCACGCATCGTCGGTCCCGAGCTTGGGCGTCGACATTGACTGCGATTTGACCAGCAAGCAAAAATGGCCAAAACCGCGCTGGCCAATTTCTTTTTTGGAGCTTGCACTCTCGAGGTTCTCGAGGTTGATATCCTTTGGTCGCGTTGGTTGCACTAGGCTCCCTGGCCCTGGGTGTGAGGTTTAGGTCTATTGTTGGCAAATCAAGACACAGAGCTCACACAGAATCACAGCGGGAGTAAAGCGGCGAGTCGCAATTCCTGGGGTCCTTGTGTGTGGCGGTCCAGAGAGGCATGGATGCCAATCTAGGGTCTTTCGACCGAGTCTATGAGTCCTGGCCGCTCCCGGTGTGTACGACTCTGGTCCGTCGGGCCCGACGGAGGGCGCTGCACTCACGTTCGGCTGGACCGTTCGCGCCTCGCTCGCAGCAGCCTCGCGCTCGCCTCGGCGCGCTTCCGCGCGCTGTCGCTTGCGCTCGACACTTGCCGACGTCGCTGGGCAGCTCAGGCCGACGGCGAAGGGAGCTCGCAAATGTTGACGCCTGGCACGGGCACCATCCCGTACCCGTCCCATTGCTGGGGACAGTCCCCCACTTCCGCTAGGCAACAAAAACTCGAATACGGGCAGATGCCGCCGTTGTCGCCGTGGCAGGGCTCCAACCCCTCGGCGGCGTTTATTGTGGAATAGCAAAGGTACTGGTTGGGCTGCGATTGAAATAGCGCCCAGGAGGGTCTTGCCATGTAGATGCCAACCCCGAGCCTCTGCTCCGGGTACGGGAAGCGCGGATCGGTGCAGAATTTAAGGTCGGCACCAAAACAGTGGTCTCACCGGCGTACCCTACTTGCCAGCCACGCGGCGCGGTGAACACAACCGCCTCGTACCGCTCAAGCACGAGCCGAGGGGGGGGGGGGGGGGGGGCGGCGGCGAAGAGGCGGGAGCGACTAGGTCCAGCCCTGGGTGGCGCAGGTTGTGACATTTGGCGATTCCGCGACTTACTGGGCCCCTGAGCCGCTACCCGTGTGCGATTTTTTGTGGCCCGGGCATGATACTGATAGTAAACGGGTCAGAACCGGCCAAACACAGGCTACAGCCCCACACACGCGCCCGCCATAGCTCCTGGAGAGCATGCGCGAGTGAGTGACGCGCTGCAAGCCGCGAGAGTGGCATCAGAGGCAGGAACGACGTGCTCTTGCTGCACCTCGCAGCTGCACCGAGTGTGCTCGCAGTGTATGCCACGGCCACCGCCTGCGGCATTGCTCTCGTGTAGCTAGGCGACGCAGGTCCATCAGCAGGGCTCATCCAATGCGAGCGCACATTGTGCGTAGCCGCGGGCAGGTGGCAGTGCACACGGCCGCACACCGGCTGTGGCGGCTCGTATGCCCCCGGCAGTGCTGCTAGTCATTAACTTGAGCACTTGAGCACTTGATAGGGTCGATTCCACATGGTACGGGACCCCTCGATCGTCTCGCCCACCCTCATTGGTGTGTTCATGGGGGGGGGGGGTCATAACAAACACGGTACAGGATCGAGGTGCACGCTGCTGAGGCAGTGTCGTCCCCCCTCTCCCCGACGGCGATGGCGGTGTGACCGATCGAGCTACAAGAGGAACTTGTTCAGCAGGATCCAGGATAGTCAGATGCACTACCTCACTGGGCCTGAGATCACCGTCATTAACTTGCGTATTAGGGCCGCAGCAGCCTGCTGCTGTGTGGGAGCAGCAGCAGCCTGCTGCTGATTCAGTCAAGCCAGCGGCGCAGCGAGGCGTGCAGAATTTGCGTGGTTTTGTCCCTCCTGAGGCTGAGCGCATTCGAGCCCGTCGACCGGAGTTGGATGGTACCACGCGTCTCACTGAGACGCGGGGTACTGGCCATGGCCGGACTACGGAAGCGTGAGGTGGCGAGCGGAGCGAGCGACAAAACAACGAGAAAAACACGGGTCTGACGATTGTCAAACGTCAGATCTTGCGCCACCCAGGGCTGGACCTAGTCGAGCACTCGAGCTGGGTCCAGTGCGCTCTGCTCACTGCTGCTGGCAGAGCTTGTCGTACGCGTAAAAGAAACCCCCCCCCCCCCCCCCGCCGCTCCCACGGCGGGGGCGGTATCACAACCACTCCGCACTCGCACAAAAAAAGAACAAACGCCAAGTTGGGCTCGGTTCAATCACGCGTGAGCCGTGGGTGCGCCCCTGTCGCACAAACAGTGGGAGGATTTGTTCCCCATCCGCTCGCCTTTGTCCGCGCATGTGGTCCAAAACATTGCCATGTGCGCACCTTCCAAAGCACTGACCTCGACACCAAAGGCGAGGCGTGACAAGCCAAGGACGGATCAGAGCAGCAGCGGCCGCCCCTGCGCTTCGCGTCGGGCGAGGGCAGCCTCGACGGAGCGCACCAGACTGGCCAGATCGGCTGGGCTGCGTGCCAGCCGCTCCAGGTTGGCATCCAAGATCTGGTCGGCAGTGCTGACGGCCTCAAGCACCTGCGCGCGCCCAGTGGCGGCGGTCGATAGCCTGCGTGCGATAGAACAACGCTCCGCACGCGCGCTCCCTCTCCGGTCTCTCGCCCTCGGCTTGTCTGGGTGCGCCATCCACCCCTCCCACAGTGCAACCCACACTCGCGGCGCGGGCAGTTCCCAGATACATGCCCTCACGTGGACATCGGCGATGCGCGCGCGGAGCGTCCGGACGAGAAGCTCGGTCGCCGCGTCGCGGGGCAACTCGCAAAGCCAGCATGGCCCGCGCGCACGCGGCACGACCATCAGCTTGACGGCGGCGGGGTCGGAGAGGTTGAGGCCTGGGACACAGGGGCGGGCGCCGTCAGGCGCGCGCGGCCGCGATGCGTCGCGCCCCGAGGCTTGTGACACCGAGCCGCACACTCGAAAGCGGCGCGTGGAACAGGGCCGCACCGCCGGGAGCCTGCCGATCGGCTGCACCGGAGAGGAAGGAAAGCGTGTCGGCGTCGACCAGCACGCTTCCGCGCTCGGCGACGACCGCAAACTGCCCATCGGCAGGGTCCTCGCGCGCAACTTTCGCCGTGCTCTCCGGCATCGATGGGTTGAGGGCAGGGGTTTGTTGAGGGCCGCGGCGCTCTTCGGCGGAGCACTTCGCTGTTCCAGGAATTCGCTGGTGAGGCGCCGCGCCATTTTTTTTATTTTCGCCCTCCAAGCTCGACTCCAGACATCGACCCGGCACCACCGTGCTCCCCTCCCGAGCCCGAGTCGGACGGAGGGAGCCGCAGGGGATCTGGCTGACTGGCTCGATTGCAGCTCAGTCGCCGGACCCGTCGCTGGTTCGCGGCTGCCGCCTTCCCCACTCACCCCACCGTCCGTCGCCCACCCGCCACCGCTCTGCCTGCCTCTCCGCCACCATCGCTTCCGCGCCTCCGACTGCAACAAACAAAGATCAAAGACAAAGTGAGACTGCCGCCGGGTTCACCCGACCTGTGAACGTCCGGTGTGCGCGCATGACCGGTGCGGCCTCCGAGTCGGCGACTAGCGCGCGTCATAAGGTTTTTGCTTGCCTTCCCTGGGGCCCCGTGTTGCATGTCTGACTGTCACTGTGCGATTTCGGGACCCGGGGTTGTGCGTTGATGTGAATCCTGCGCGCGCGGGCCTTCTAGGCCCGCGGGTAGTCTCCCCCCATCCCCAGGGCCTCCAGGGCTCGCACCTCAACCTCTCATAGACCAGCGCACAGCGCCATACGAGGAATTTAACAAGGCTGTGTATTTTCTTCTCAATAACAAGGCTGTGAATTTGTCTCGTCGAAAGCCAGGGCGGCATCGCACCAAGAATCATCTTCAACTTCGCCAAAGAGGTCGGCAGCCCGAGCGCCGTCGACCGCACCGGCTACGGCAAAGCCTCCGGCACGCGGCAGCGCCCGGGGCTTCGCCCCTTTCCACTCGCAACAAACAGCTCTCTCGCGCGCCGCCGTCGATGATGCCAGTGGCGACGGTGATGTCGATGCCGATGCCGCCGATGCCGTACTCATGCTCCGTGGGGGCAGGCGCCTCGCTGCCCTCCCCAGGGTACATCCCGCCGGCAGACGTCCAGACCGCCGCCAGACTGGGGGCCAGCGGCAATGGCGGGCTGGGCAGCACACCGCCACCGTCGCCTCCGGAGGTGAGCGGCGAGCTGAGTACCTCTACCACGCCGCCCGCGCCGCCGCCCGCGCCGCCCGCGCCGCCTGCAGGACGCCAGCCGCACATGCCGGCGCCAATGCTCTTCGCGCCGCGCTCGTGGCTGCCGCTGGCGCGTCTACCGATCGTCCTCGTCGGCTCGGCCGCCATCCCCGTCCTCCTCACCACCGGGCTGGCCTCCTTTGGCGCGGGCGCTTCGGCGGGCGCGAGCTACGTCACGCTCGCCCTCCTGCTGACGCCACGCACGCGGCGCGTGCTCTCGCGCTCACCTTGCGGCGCCGTGCTCCAGCAGGCGCTGGCATTCTTGCCCGTGGTCTTTTGGGTCCGCTCCCACTCCGCCTCGTACTACGCCCAAGAGCCACGCCCCTCGGTCCCGCTCTGGATTGCGCGGCCCGGCGCCTTCACGCTGCCCTTCTTCGCGGCCGCCTACCTGACCCAGCTCGCTTCGGGCAACGGACGGCTGGCGGGACACGTCTGGTGCGCCGCTTGCATCCTCATCCCCGCCACGGCTGTCGCGACCATGTTTTTGCGGCCGGCCGCGGCCATCGAGTCGGAGCTCGACCACCACACGAGCAGTTCGCCGCTCAAGTTCGCCGTGACCTTCTCGCTCGGGTTGGTCCACAGTGCACAGCCGCGCAGCACCTCGTTCAAGCTCCTCCTCGCGGCGGCGTTGGTCGCGCTGGGCTCGTCGATCCTCGCCGTCGCCTACCTCCGCACGGGCGACGGGCGGTGGGTGCGGACCGTCATCCACCCGCTCGGCTTGCCGTTTGCCCTGCCGGCCCTACTCCCGCACGCGATCGAGGCGGAGTTTCGGCGCGGCGTGACGAGAGCTCTCCAGCGCCTGAGAGGCGACGGCCGCCGGCGGCACCGCGGCGGCACACGTGTATACGCTTTGCGTCCAGCGCTAGGGGACGCAGCGGTCGTCGCGTCGTCGCCCGCGGAGCCTGCGTAATATAGAAGACACCGCAAAGCGTATACACAGCCCCTAGTTATACTGTATACGATCTGGTGACGATGTATTTTCCCCCTGCACGTTTTCTTTTCGGGTTTCGTGGGTTGATAGTGCACTTGCAACCGACGAAACCGAAGACGGTTCGCCCCCAGGGGGGTGGTTTCACTGCGAAACACTCAGTCAACGGGGCTGCCACACATCCTGAGCCTCAGCATCAGGATTTCCCCGCTTGCATCGCCATTATGGAGTCATGATATCTCAAAGCTCGGCACGTCATTTTCACGCATCACGCTCTTGAAATCACACCTCTTGCGATTTCACACACAAAGTATTGTCAAAGGAATCACGCTCGCCGCTCGGAGCGATATTTTGTTTGTGCCGGTTACTACGGTAAAAATGTATATAGCTGCGCGCGCTTCTACTGTCCGCGGGCGCAACGAACATGGCTAGTACAGCAGAGCACATGCGAGGGCACCGGCGCCGCGACTTCAGACAGGCTGCTACGACTAGTGGAGAGGCAAAGCGTCTATCATGACCCTACATGCGGCGTTGGCAATGGGCGCGCCTATGGTGTGGACTCGCATCGAAGGTAGTGTACAGTCGTCCCCAACGTCGCGCGCCTACAGCCCTCTCCACCCAGACAGACAAGCTGCTACGGCTAGTGGCCGGCATTCTCGCATGTCCTCGCATCCTCGTAGCGCCACAACCCACATCTCCCCTTGCTCCCTATCACACGCGTGCTGCACGTCGTCCTGAACGTGCACTCGCACCATCCTGCCGGAGGTACAGTACGTACATGGTTGCCAGCACTCCAAAGTTGAACGGCCCCCAGGCGTATAGCACACCTTGAGACAGCGACCGCAGCTGACCGGTGCGCACCCAAATGATGGTCCTGTTGACGACCATCAGGGCGGTGATGATGGCGGCGACGCGCAACTTATGCTTTGGCGAGGAGTACTCGGATGGCTGGGAGCCGAGCCACGCGCCGAAGCTTGCGAAGAAGGCAATGCCGGCGAGTGGCTCGCGTTGGAGCCTATCAAACCGCTCGATCTGCTGCGCCGTATCGAGTGTTGACCAGCCGACGAGTCGTGCTGCGACGAAGAGTGCGTACCCCACCACAAGAAGAGTCGTGCCCAAGCGAGCAGTCAAACGCGGGCCGCAGGCAACGTGGCCGACTATCAGCAGGCCGCCGACAAGGTGCGTCATGATGCTTCCTGGGTATCCCAAATATGACCAGCCTGCAACCAGAGGCGAGGCTGCGGCAAGAGCAGCAACGGCGATGTGGAACTTGTGGCCGGCGAGGATGGCGGCGGTGGCCTGCTTCGCCAGCAGTATCAGCAGGGAGGCGAGCTTGAGCAGCAAGCCTATGGCACACGTCTTGGACGCGTCGTGGAGCAGGGGCCAGCGTGAGCACAGCAAAACGCGCCGCTTGGTGTAAGCGCCGGTCTGCACCTCCGCCTTTCCGACCGCCAGTGCGCGAGCCACCGCAGCGCCCGCTCCCCCGTTGAGTTTGGGCCGCGAGAGGAGCGCTGGGTCGGGCGCCGGTGGCGAGGGCGGCGCGGAGGTATCGCCTGAGCAGTCGCGCCTTATGGACTCGATCTCGCTGGGGGAAAAGATGCCCGCGAACATTCGGTCCCACTCGCCTTCGCCAGGAGTTTCGGGCGGTGCTGGCACTGGCGAAGCGTCTAGCGGCGCAAGCGCCGATGCACCCGCCGGGGGGGCTAGGCCGAGTAAGGCTGCGATCTTCTCGGCAGGCTCTCGGTCGAGGAAGTCGTCCAGGCGCTCGACCAGGTCGTCCACCGCGTGCGCCGCCAGACCCGCAGCGAGCGGGGACGGCTGCGCTGCGGCGGGCGCTGCGGCGGGCGCTGCGGCGGGCGCTGCGGCGGGCGCTGTGGCGGCTGCAGAGGCGGGCAACAGGGAGGTAGTTATCGCAACCGCTATCGAGGGGAAGGGCGCTATCGGCAGCAGGGAGGGCGCTTGCGAAGTAAAGGTCGACGGCCGGTGGGCGATCGCGTCTTCAAAAGGAGGAGACGCAGGCGATCCGGGGCCGCTGCCGTACTGCTGCCACGCCTGCGTCCCGGCGCCTGTCGCAGCGGCGGCCACCCGCTCCGCCTCCACGGCAAAGCTCCGCGGGAGAGGCATCATCGGCACGAGAGTCCGTCCGACGCGAAAGGCGATGAAGCCGGGCGGGGGCCACGGGAGGGAGGTGACGGCCGGCAGCGGTGGCAGAGGTGCGAGGTTTGGGAGGTCTGCCGAGCACTCGTTCCTCAGGATCACCAGACGCGGGCCGGTGCAGTCTGCCGTCTGATTGATGAGTCGGTAGTCCGGCCAGGGCGCATCGCGGGACGGGCTGTTCCACACGCCGGCGGTCCGTTGGTTGGAGAGCTCAGCCGTCCCGACCGTCACTCGCACTCTCGCCACGGGGACAAGCACGCCTCGCTGCCTGCACCGTGCACAAAAGTTGTTGCGGAACGCTCCGTCTTTGAGAGGCACCACCTCGCACACTGACGCGCCGCCCGAGAGGATGCTGCCCCAGCAAACCTCGACATCGATCGGCTGGCGCTTGCGCTTGCCTGCCGGCGTGGTGCCAGAGTCGAGCATAACCTTGACGGGCCTCTTTTGACCCTACGAACCACGCAGGTTGGCAGGCGTGCTCGTGCTCGGCACGCCGCCGAATTGGTCAAACACGGATTGGTTCGGCGTTCAGAGTCGTTGGTCCAAAAAATGAATTTACCCCGAAGAAGACAAAAAATAATTTTCCCAGGCGTAAAAGAGAAAAGGAGAAGCAGACGCACTCACTACTGGCTCCCGTTGGAATTATTTTGACTTGTGAGCCGGACGGCTTTCATTTCTCTCTGCGTTCTCCCCTTCCCTGGGCACCGCTGTGCGAATGGAGCCGAAAGGCCACCTCGGTCAGAGTTACAACAAACAACCCGACGTGGACGCGCAACATTGGCAGGGGCGGCAAGCGCTTTTCAGGCGATGTCAAGTTTGTCTGCCCCCTCACCAGCCTCCAGCGGCGGGGAGCATGGTCGGAAGGGCGCTTTTGTCGCCTTCGGCAACACCGAGGCGTTCTACCGGAACATGGTCGAGGGGCATGGGCCCTACCGCGAGGAGGGGGAGGGAGGCGAGGGGGAGGGGGAAGGGGGGATAGGGAGGGGAGTGTGAGGGGTATGGGGGCGAGGGCATGGAGGGAGAGAGGAAGAGCAAGGGCGAGGGGGCAGGGGACGGGTCGATGGCATACTACGGCTTTTCCCTCAAGAATATACGAGCTTTCCGCAGCCCTTGACCTTGGTGGACCTCGAGTCCAAAGATATTCTTGAATATTCTTGACGTTGCCGCTGTGCGGCGTCTAAAACGGTCTTGACGAGAGAGCTCGAAACAGCTATTCCCCCCTCAACAGTAGGTTTCGGGTCGATGCCGACTGAAATCTTTAAGTTTTGGAGGTTCTGAGCGGGTTTGGGAGCGACTTTTGGTCTCCGTCGATATACGCGAGGTCAAAATATTCTCAATATTCGAGAATATTCTCGAGAATATAGAGGGCCCAGAGAGAATATGATGCAAAGAATATAGATAGCCTTTGCAGAGAAAAGCGTGTAAAGGCCAACCCCCAGTACTCACCCAGCTTCGGCTGTATACATGTTTCTTTCCTCGCGCACCCCGTCTAGGAGAGATTTTGTTTGTTTTGTTTTGCACCCCGTCTCGTTTCTTTTCCTTGTGGTGTACCTGTGTTAGTGCCAGTGCGCGCCAGTCCCGTGCCTAGTGTTGTGCGGACTGAGGCAGAGCGAGGGGGGGACGAGGTCTCATCAACTTCGAAACCGCGAAAGAAAGAAGATAGCTCAATGTCAATGGTTTTCAAAAATCTCCCTCCGAGCAGTTCTTTTCTGTTGTTGTTTTTAAAACTCCTCTTGTTTATTGTATGTTCTTTGTTAGTGCCAGTGCGCGCCAGACCCGTGCCTAGTGTCGTGCGAGGGAGTCGAATTATAAGATTCTTTTTTTACACCAACGAGGACCACCAACGAGTCTGGATCCCACTTTCATAAGTAAGCAACCCAGAGTTCCCCCTTTTCCCACGCCCATTCTGACCGACTTTGCTGACACCACAAGGCCAACCCTCGCCTTTCCCGTTCCGCTCGCGCTGGCCCCGCTTCATCGACGCACATATGGCCGCGGGGAGCTGCACGCCCGAGCGGCGCGACGCCTCTTGCTCACGCAACCCGCCGCTCCCTCTCCGCTCCCACCATGCGATGCGCTTCGCTTTGGCGCCCGAGCGGCTTCGCCCCCTCTCGGCCTCACAATGCCTGCCACCTCCCGTTCGCAGGTGAGGCTGCTGCCATCGAGGAGCCACGAGACGCGGCCGCTGCCGCTCGTTTCCCACCCTTACACCGAGCGAACCCGCCCGATTGCTCCCACTCTTTTCCGGCGAGAGAGCGACGCAGCCCGCTCGCTTGCCAATCGCTGCCCGGCTCCAGTCCGAGCGCCGAGGACACGAGAGAGTGTGCCGGTCGTCGCGACGCTAACGCCGCGGCGTGCTGCCCGTAGGTGTGGCAGTGACCTGGCTCGACCCTCTCTCTGTTTCTCTCTCTCTCTCTCTCTCTCTCTCTCTCTCTGTTTCTCTCTCTCTCTCTCTCTCTCTCTCTCTCTCTCTCTCTCTCTCTCTCTCTCTCTCTCTGAGCATGGCCCTGCCCTTTATTAGCAAACCACGCGGGCCGATCGATTTCTTTTTGTCTGTGTAGGCGAGGCTCGAGGGGGAGGGGAGGGCATGGCGGGGGGGCTGCGTGGTTGGCTGGGTGGGTGGCCGGCGGGGTGGAGATTGCGACGATTGATCCATTTCTCCTCGGAGCATTTGGAGATTCCTCGAGATATTCTCCTCCCCATATACCCCCATATACCCCCACATACCCCCACATACCCCCCCACATACCCACTGGACATCTCCATAGCAGTTTTTGACCCTCTTTCACATGGTCATGATCCCGTAGGTGGGGTGCTGACCTCTCCGTTCGCCGAGATTGACCCCGAGATCAAGCCGAGATTGACACATGACCGCCGAGTCTCGGCTTGATGCCCCGGGTGGCCCCGTTGGGACTTCCGCACCTCTTTCTGGATGGTGCCTGGCCCTCTTTCACTCAAGCTCAAGACTATTATCCATGTACCCCATATACCCCCATATTCCCCCGACATCTCTGTAGCATTGTGAGACTGACTTTCACATCGTCGTGAACCTGTAGGTGCTGACCTCTCCATTCGCCGAGATTGACTCTGCACAGTTTAGTAATAATAGTACTGCTCTGCACAGTCTCCAGTAACCAGCAATAACAGGAGGCTTTGCAAGTCTCCAGTCCCCAGTCATAATAGTAGTGCTCTGCACAGTCTGCTGGTACATCCAGTAACTAACCAGCAGCAGCAGTTCTATCACATGAACCCGTCACACAGCCTTCTCCATGAGCTGCATCTATCGACCCTCTTTGGCGTGCATACCCACGCGCGCTGCAGGAACTCGATCAACATGCTCGACAAGCTCAAACTCGAGCTCGTGCCGGCCGCCGGTGACAAGCTCGTGCTCAAGCTCTCTCCTCCGCCGCCGCCGCTTGCTGACAAGCAGGCGTGTGCTTGCGCGCACGTGACAATGCGCTCCCGTCTGCAAGACTTATGTTATCCTCTGGCCTTCTGGCTGACACAGGCGTCGCTGGCGGGCAACACGACCGTCAACCCTGCCGGAGGCGAGGCCGCCGGCATCCCGTCCGAGGGCCAGCCCGCTTCGCTCGAGGACGTCATCCCGTCCGAGGGCAAGCCCGCTTCGCTCGAGTACGTCGGCGTCGTGTTTGCGGCGTCGGTAGGCGCATCGTTCGCCGGCGCCGAGACCTCGCGGCGCCTCACGTTCACCGTCGACAAAACCTCGTGCCTGCCACTTCCGTCGCCGCCCTCGTCCGTCGTCGACTCTGCCGGAGGCAAGCACGACGGCATCTCGTCCGAGAGCGAGCCCGCATCACTCAATGACGTCATCGGCAACGGCAATGACGTCCCGTCCGAGTCGGCGCCGACGGCTCCTGTCGGCATCACGTCGCTGTCGCCTTCGCTCCTCGGAGCCGAGGTGAGTGTGCGCACGCCAAGAGCACATTCCGTGCAATCTCCCCGTCTCCGAACACCTGCGTATTCGCTCTCGCCCACAGGCGTGCGGCGTCAAGGACGACGTCAAGGCCGCGCCCAAGCCCGCAGTGGACACGGCCAAGCCCGACGGCGATGTGGACGAGATCTACTTGTCGTCGCTGCCTTCGCACCTCGGAGCCGAGGTGAGTGTGCGCACGCCAGGATTGTCATCATCCCTACGGTCTCCCTGTCTCCGCACACTTGCGTGTTCTCCCCTCACCCAGGCATGCGGCATCAAGTCCGCCGCCGCCGAGGAGTCCGCCGCCAAGTCCGCCGCCGACGAGGAGGACGCCGAGTCGGCCACCGAGGAGGCGACCGCCGAGGAGGCCGCCACCGAGAAGGCGACCACCGAGGAGGCCGCCGCCAAGTCCGCCACCGAGGAGGAGTCCGAGGAGGCAGCCACCGACGAGCCCGCCGCCGAGAAGTCCGCCGGCACCCCTTGACCCCACCCCGCTTTCATTGCGTAGGGCGACGCCGACTGGACCATCTCGGCCAAGGAGTCTCCGCCAGCGGAGAAGCTCGCCCCGGCGGTGAGATTCTCCCAGCACGTGCATACATGGGTATTGCTATTGCGGGGACACGGGAGTCCCACGTGCGGTACTCATGTTGACCCTATGACCTCTCGCACACGCGCAGGGCATCGACGAGTGGAAGACCCCCTCCCCGCTCCGCAAGATCGAGCGCAAGGGCGAGCCCAACCTGGTCGACCGCTGCAAGAAGACCACCAAGAATCTCACCCCGATCGGCCGGGTCGACCCCAGGGGGTCTCGAGGGGGGGGGGGTTCTCCAACTCGAGTACCTAGTTGGTCTGTGTTTGTATCGCGCGCCTGGTCATTCTGAATGAAATCGTCCCTCAACACCCGGTCGGATCACGGTCGAACACAGTACGGATCAAGGTCGGCAAAAAGGGCCGTACGTGTGGGGCAGCTCTGTCACATGTGTTCCGACCCTGATCCAACCCTGTTCTGACCGTGTTCGAACGCTGCCGAACACGGTCAGAACATGGGCTGATCACGAAAGGAAAGAACTGCTCGGCTCACCCCGATCATGCCGAACAAGCTCCTCTTGTAGCTCGATCGGTCACACCGCCATCGCCGTCGGGGAGAGGGGGGACGACACTGCCTTGGCAGCGTGCACCTCGATCCTGTACCGTGTTTGTTATGACCCCCCCCGATGAACACACACCAGTGAGGGAGGGCGAGACGATCGAGGGGTCCCGTACCATGCGGAATCGACCCTACTCGAGTATCCGGTGCTCAAGTGCTCAAAGGAAAGGAAGGTCCGGAAATAGGACCGTCACCACAGGGCTCACCCTGTTCCGACACTGTTCCGACCCTGATCCGACCATGTTCAAAGTGATGACGGTCGGAACAGGTCAGAGTGGGTCCCTCCTGGCAGGGCGAGCCTTTTCTCGTGCAGCGATGCTGTCCGCTCGCGCCGCGCCCTCGCTGGTGCGAGCCGCCCGCCTCTGCACTGCCGCGACTCGCCGCGTCACTGCGGACGCGCTCGTGCGGCACGTCGACGTCTCGCCCGTCGCAGAGACGAGCACCGCGTTTGTGGGCCGGTCGGTCGACCTCGGGTGGGGCAGAGTGTACGGCGGCCAGACGATGGCACAGGCGCTCGCCGCTTGCCAGAAGCTTGTCGGCGGCGACTTCTCCGTCCACCAGCTGAGCTGCCACTTTCTCCGCGGCGGCGACGTGTCGGCTGACATCCGATTCGACTGCGAGGTGCTCTCCCACGGTCGCTCCTTCTCCGCCATCGCCGTGCGGGCGTCGCAGGAGGGCGCGCCGATCCTCGCCATGACGGCGAGCTTCCAGCGAGCCGAGCGAGGCCTCGAGCACCAGGACGGCCTTGGCCCGCTCGCTCGTGGCCTCCCGGCGCCGGAGGATCTTCGCGTACCGCTCGGTCCTGGACATTGCCTGGACACTTCCTGGACACTTCCCTGCAGGCGCCGGAGGATCTTCCGACCCTCGCCGACCGCTTCGCGCCGCACCTGGCAAAGGTGCCGCCGCGGCTGCGGCAGCTGTACAGCGCCGAGGCCAACCCGCTCGACCTGCGGCCTTGCGAGTTTGTGGCGCCCTGGGACGAGAGCGTGCGCGCGCCGCGGCAGGCGGTGTGGGTGAGAGCGAAGGACCCGCTGCCGCCCGGCGACGAGGCGTTCATCAGCGGCTCCGCTTCACCGGCTGAGGACACCGCCCATGACATGTCCAAGACGTGTCCATAGGCCGTCCACCAGCGGCTGCTCACCTACTTCACGGACTGGGCGCTGCTCGGCACCGCACTGCAGCCCCACCCGACGGCGATGTGGAGGCGAGAGCTGCAGGCCGCCTCGTTGTCGCACTCGGTCACCCGATCGCCCCCTTCGGATGGACATATATGTCCGTGCCACGTCCGTAACCGTGCCATGTCCAAGACGTGCCCATAGGTCACCTTCCACCGCCCCTTCCGGATGGACGCGTGGCTCTGCCACGTCATGCGCTCGCCCTCCGCCTCGGGCGGCCGCGGCTTCGCGCTGGGCGAGGT
This sequence comes from Emiliania huxleyi CCMP1516, assembly GCF_000372725.1. Taxonomy (NCBI): domain Eukaryota; phylum Haptophyta; order Isochrysidales; family Noelaerhabdaceae; genus Emiliania; species Emiliania huxleyi. Next base: position 924,253 of record NW_005202427.1, on the reverse strand, counting down.
GTGGAGCGAGGACGGCCGCCTCGTCGCCTCCACCTCCCAGGAGGGGCTGATGAGAGTCCGCAGCACCGAGCGCGACCGGCCTGCGGGATGATCTTTTCGCGTTTTGACGGTATGAGAACACTTACACTGTTGTATTGTGTGTGAGTTGTTATTTACGTTGCGCGGGATCGCACGCGCGGCGGCCGGCGCGCGGCCTGCGCGCGGCCGCCCCCCGCCGCCAATCAAATAATACACGATGAGCACTATCTCTCGACCGAACTGCGCCGCGCTACCGCTAGTACCGCTAGAGTGTAGAGACGGCGCGCCTCTCGTCTCTCGAGACTCGAGGCTGCCTCTCTCAAACTCTCACTCGCCCTCCTCCCGCGAGATGGCGTGTGGGAGCACGAGTTCGCGAAATACGTCTACCAGCGCCTGCGCCTGCGAATGAAAGGGGGGGGTTCGCGACAGGAGCCAGCCCTGTCGCACCAGCAGCGAGGCTCGCGCCCTCGCCCTCGCGGGGAACAGGTGGTGGGTCGAGGGCGACCACGGCTCGGCGGCTCGCAACACGAGATCCGCGGAGGAGCCCTTGGGCGCGAGGCCCCTCCGCTGCAGGGCGCGCGCGAGCGAGAGCGGCGACGCCGCGCCGCCAGAGTGGAGGCTCTCCCCTGTGCCACGAAGGAGCTGCAGCGTCCGGTCGGCGAGGTTAACTTCCAGGTGGTGCAGAGGCCCCCACCCGCGGCTCACTGCCAGCCAAGCCTGCACCTCCTGGCTCACCTGGAGCGGGCGTCCGACCTGCTCCCTCGGGAAGACGCGCGCCGCTCCCCAGGCAGAGACGACCTGCACGCACTCGAGCCGGCCCCAGCTGAAGGCGAGCCAGAAGGGTGTGCACCCGTCCAGAGCCTCGCGGTCGACGTATGAGCCGGCGCTGAGCAGCATCCGAGCGCACTTTGCGTGCCCGTTGGCGCAGCAGAGGTGGAGGGCAGTGTAGCCCTTCGCATCCGGGTCGTCGACTGGAGCGCCTCGCTCGAGTAGGAGTTCCAAAATCGCTGCATGGCCGTTGAGCGACGCCGCACTCAGCGGCGATTGAATGCCAATCTCGTCGTGCTGCATCCCAACATCGACGTCGGCGTCGAGCAGGGCCGTCACAATTTTGACGTCCCCGAGCACGCATGCAATGCAAAGCGGGGACATCTGGGCAAAGCCAAAGAAGCGGCTGCAGTCCGGGTCGGCGCCCTCAGCGAGCATCTGCGCGACGGCGTCCGCATCGCCGTTCATGACTGCGTTGACGAGCGAGTCCTCTTTGGTGAGAGGAGGCGGCTCCTCCTCGGACCGCATGCCGGCGTAACTCGAGCGGCGCAAACGCAGGGCAGGCGAAAGCGGGGCGCCAAACGCAGAAACGCGGGGCGGCGAAAGCGGGGCGAAGTTGGTATAAGTACATGTAGTCGTTCAGGGTACAACTTGAACAGTTTTTGCCTGTTGTTTTCTTTCTTCTGAGACATAGTTCTTTGCGACGTCCGAAGAGGGGTACAGGTACAGCCTCTTTAACAACCTCTTTCTCTTCTTTTTTCAGTTTTTTCGGGTGTTCGCCATCATGCAAAAGTAGGGTGCCCACAGGGCCCCCAAAAAGAAAGGAAAAAGAAATGGGCGAACCTCGATCGCAGCACTTCGTGTTGGAGAGTCGAGATATTGAGAGTGCTAGGAGGGTGGGACGCTGGGGATTCTCAAAGGTATACCCTTGAAATGGCCGGATCCAGCCTTGAAAGTACGAGATCGCGCGCGCTTCGCGCACAGCACCGCCTGTTCTCCGCGGCTGAGTGACGACGCGTGCCGTGTGCCAGCAGAGTTGGGCGCGCGCGGCGCGACGGCGCCCGCGAGGGAAGGCGCGGGTGCAGCGGCCACCGGCGGTCGTACCGCTCGCCGGCCAGCGCAGCAGCGGCCAGCGCAGCGGCCGCCGGCGCAGCAGCCAGAGCAGCCGGTGCGCGCCTTGCGAGGCGAGTACTGCCGCCCGGCAGCCTTGAGGCGGCCGGGCGGCAGTACTCGTTCGAATTTTGCGAGCCGTGCGCGCGCCGAGGCGCCCGCGGCGCGCGCCCGCCCGGCTGCCAGTAGGAGGCGGCGCAATATGACCTATAGTACAGCCCTTGAGGAGGAGGAAGAGGCTGGCTGGCCGTGCTGTATGCCGCCGGGGGGCAGCTTTTGGGTGCTGACCCACGCCCAGGGGGCTGCAGAAGGTGTCCGCAGCCGGGACAACCCGCCCCCCCAGCCGAGGCCGGCGCGAAGCCCACTTGGGCACAGCCATGAGGAGTCCTCCAGGTGCTCCTGGCGGCCGTTCAAAGCTCGGGCGCGCGCCGATTGGGGGGAGGGGGGGTCTTGCTTGCTCCACACCGAGTGCCATCGGTCCGGACCGGCGTGCTCACCGAGGCGGTCGGCTCTTGCACAAGGTCTGAGCCGCGGGGGCGCTCGGCGCCAAGTGCAGTGTCACGCTCGCCGCTGGAGCGGGTCACAATGGGGAACCCTCGTTTCCTAGTCACTCGGTCCCCCAACGGAAGAGGCCTCTCTGCTATTGAAACATTCCAACATCAGATTTGCCTCGTGCGTCCCTTTTTCTCTCTCAGTGTATGTAGCTCTTACGTACATTCCCGTAGGAGACTCTGCTGACAGGGTTTGCGATGAGGAGCGACCCGAAGGGTTTCTCGGAGGTTAGTGCACCACTAACCGCCGAAGCGCAAGCGCTGGGAGCAAGAACACTACGACCTGGGTCGGGCTCATACTAGCACCCCACCTCGCGAGCCGACGTTCTGGCTCAGCGAGGCTGCTGCGGAGCACTCGCGGACCGGTTCTTCTGGTCCAGCGAGGCCGCTGCGGGGCACCCGGCGGCTCGGGTCACTTCTCATCGCAAACTCGGTCGAGCAGGAGGTAAGGTGTGTGCGCGTGGGAGGCGGCGCGGCACTGTAGGAGCGGCGGTACGGCGGCACGGCGGTAACGCACGGCAGGAGGGACGGCGAATAAATGGCAAGGGCGGCGAGGCGCGGAAGGAGCGGCACGGTAAGGAGCGGCGGCACGGCGGCAGACCACGGCAGCGAACGGCGGAGCATTGCGTTTTTGAGGCGCAGAGCTATTTTCTTTTGCGGTTTTGGGTCCTGTGGGCACCCTAGGCCTAGCAAAAGTAAACGTACAAGACGACACTGCTGGACCCTCGATCAAATTCGTCACCATCGCAGCTCTTACATGCATGCATCGGTCTAAGGACTAAGCCACCCCCTGGCGCGCCCGCTTCCTGCCGCGGACGCGGCCGCCTCCGGTTCCGGTGCCTCCCACGCCCAGCTGCTGCTGGAGCTGCTCCACCTCGTGGCGCAGCGGGTCGAGCTCCTGCTCGAGCAGGCGCAAGTCGCACTCGGCCTCCCTCCACGCCCTCTCCGCCGAGGCCTCCTCCTCCTCCGCCTCCCGACCCGCCCGCTCCAGCTCGCTCAGCTCGCTCGCCGCCCGCTCAAACTCAACCACCCTCCGGCCCTCGGCGGTGCCGCTCAGCGCCTGCTCCTCGTCCGCATCGGTGAGCCTCCCGAGTCGGCACGCCGAGGAGGCGGGCTTGGCGAGTGCGCCCATCCCACCGTCGGAGGATCGCACCGCGTACCCTCCGCCGCCGCCGCCCACCAAGCCCGCGTCGTCCTCGAGCGCAACCAGCAGAGAGGAGGCCGGCGCGTCGGAGTCGATCATGGCGCTCGACTTGTCGAAGACGATGGCATCGCCGTAGCCGCCGAGCGCGCGGTACCATGCGGTGCGCGCCGCGGTGCCGTCGCAGCAGATGCGGTTTACCAAGAAGCTTGCGCCGTCGAAGGGGGGGTGCAGCGACCCGCCCGGGCCAAGCTTGAGGAGCCCAGAGTCGGCGTCCTCCTCTGGCGGCGCCGCCGCCGCGGCGGGCGGCGGCGGGAGGAGAGCGGGCGGCGGAGACGCCAGCGGGTTGAGGTGCTTGGCCTTCAGCCGGGCAAAGAAAGATGGCGGTGGCGGAGCCGCCGCGGGCGGCCGGGCGAGCACGACGCAGTCGGCGCCAAACCACGAGGGCAGCAGCGCGGCGAGGATGTTGGAGAGCCGCTCGTCCGCAACGCGGCCGCTCTCGAAGAGGCTCTCGACGCGGCCGCTCTCCACGGCGGGCTGCAGCGCGTCGAGCAGGTACTCGCCCTCGGGGTCGGGCGAGAGGGTCTGCTCGTCGACAGGGCCCTCAGCGTGCTCTTCGCCGCCGCGCGAGTAAACCTTGAAGATGCCGTGCGGGCCCTGGGCGCCGTCGGCGTCGGAGCGCGGCCGCAGCTCGAGCCACACGCGCGAGTTGTCGTCGGGCTCCAAAGGGATGGGGAAGTCGCCGAAGCGCCGCCGCTCCGCCTCCTCGCCGTCGACGCTCACCCGCACCGTCAAGCTCTCCTCGAGCTGCGCGACCTTCGCCCGCAGCTTTTGGCCGAGCGTGTTCGGCGGCATGGCGCCCGTCGCGCTCGCCGACGCCGCGTCCGCGTCGCCGATGCCGTGCGCGGTCTTGAGCCGCTTCACGGCCGCCTCGTCCAAGCCGAACGCGTCGCGACTGCTGCGCTTCTGCGCGAGAAGCGCCTGGCTTCTGCGCACCTCCGCGCTGGCGCAGTCGTGCGCGCGCCTCGCAGCACCGACCTGACCAGCACATGCCTTTTGCCGCCGGGAGAGCTCGCCCTCCTCCTCCTCCGCCGCCTGCAGCCGGGCCTGTGCCGCCTGCAGCCTCTCCGCCTGCCGATGCCGCTCCGCCTCTCGCTCCCCCTCGTCGGCGGGGTTCTCGTAGTCCACCGCGAGCCAGCCCGACACCTATGGATCGCACTCGAGCTCTCTAGCGGCTGGCTTCGGTGCCGGTGGATGGCGAGCCTGCTGCACTGCACGCCTGGGCATCGGACTCGAGCTCAAAGCAGAGCTGGTACCGGCCCGACGGGCCCGCGCCGCGCAACGCCAACGCCGGCGCCGACAGCTCCCCGTCGACAAGGCGCAACGTGGTGTCCGGCTGCGCGATCTCGAGCGTGATGCCCTGCCCCTCCTCCGACCCCATCGCGTACTGCCGGAGCGAGAGGCGGACGGTGCCGTCGGACGGGAGCCGGTTGGACATGGCGTCGACGAGGCGCGCAAACGTGCCGAGCTCAGTCGCCTCGTTCGCCACGACCTTGAGCGGCGCTGTTGTCGAGCCCGAGCCTGCAGACGAGGTGTCGCGGAGGTGTCTCCGAGGTCTCTCGGAAGTGTCTCGGAAGTGTCTAGGAAGGGCCTGCAGACGAGGCACCGGGCAGCGCCGGAAGGAGCTTCGAGGGAGGGCCAGCCTCGACGACGATGGCGAAAGCCGCCGTGACCTCTGTCCGCTCCGCGCTCTTGAGCAGCTGAGAGGGCGGCAGGCCCTTCGTCGTGCTGCCAAAGGAGAGGGCGAGCTCGAGCGAGTACGCCCCCGGCTCGGCGGGCGCTGGCACCTCCTGCAGCAGCAGGCCCTGCACCGGCGCCTCGCCGGGCGGGCTCAGCTCGACGGGGCCGCCGGCGCGCTTCTGCCAGTCGCCGGATGATGGCCAGAAGAGCGCCGGCTGCTGCTGCCTGCGCGCCGTGCGCGCCTCCGCTGACGCCCCGCTCCGCACCAGCCTCGCCCGCAGTTGGCACTTCGTGGGGTGCTCGAGGAAGCCGCCGTCCTCGTAGCGAACCCGCAGCGCAAGCCTCGGCAGCATGCCGCTGGGCTCGGCGGTGAGATGCAGCGGCTGCGGCGGCAGGGGCTCCAGCGGTTGCGTCACCTTCGGCACCTCGTGCGTCGGCCTCGCCTCGACGTCGTCGTCGACATAGTCGTTCGTCGTGTCGCTCGCCTCGTTCTCGAGCTGCACGCGGCTGACGACCAAGTCGCTGATGACGGCGGCGCCGGGCTGCAGCGTCACGCGGAAGGGGTCCGCGTCGACGCTCTCGGTGGTGACGGTCTGCCAGACGCCGCCCTTCTTGAAGCGCGCCGACAGCACGAGGCCAAACTCATCCGGCTCGCGCAGCGTCTGTTTCGCGAGCACGGTCGCCTTGAGCTGCGCGCGGACGCCCTTCTTCTTGCCGCTCCCAGAGCAGTGAACGTGAAGCTGGTCCGGATCCTCGGCCTTCAGCGGCTCCCACTCTACGACGCTGCCGTGGCTCTCGACGACGTTCTCGTGCTCATCGACGAGGTGTGCGCTCACGACCAGCTCCGCGCCGTTGATGGGGTTGCCGACCACGGAGGCGACCACCGCATTCGGCGCGCCGGCGACGAGGGAGAGCTTCAGCGGCTCGCAGTGGATGTGACGGTGGGCGTCAGACTCGGGCAGCTCGATCTCGATGTCGCCCGCCTTGCCGCTGAGCTGCACCGTCATCTCGAGCACGTCGCCGTTTAGTTTCCAGTCGCCCCAAGTCGCCCCCAGCCCCCCCGAGCTGGCGAGGTATGGTTTGGCGTAGTCGGCGGGGTCGAGGCGGCAGGCGTTGCCGACCTCGTCGGAGCCGTACAGCTCGATCTTGAACTCCTCATCGCAGCCGACGGTCGGGGTGGAGGAGCCCGCCGGGCCCGGCACGACGGACATCGCCAGCGTGGCCAGCTCGGGCTCCTCCTCCTGCTCGAGCTGCGCCAGCCGCACCGGCACCTCCAGCACCGCGTCCTCAGCCTCGTCCTCGGCTTCGAGGGTGGCGACGAACTTGAGGGTGGCCACTGCCTCCGCGTCGGGTCGCAGCACAGCTCCATTGACCTTGAAGCCGGCCTTCTTGCCACCGCCCAAGACCAGCTCGCCCTTGGCATTGGTCTCAAACGGCCCGCTCGGCCCGGTGAACGGATCGGACCCGGCCTCGCCGTCGTGCGACATCTCGAGCCAGACCGAGCAGCCTCCGGCGGGGTTGCCGTGGACGTCCGTGCAGAACAGCCGCATCGGCGGCAGTGAATCGCCGGCGTCGTACGGCGCGGCGTCGAAGAGCACCTCCGTGTTCTCGAGCAAGAGGTTGGCGGGCCGACCGCACTTGATCTCGAGCCACTTCGTCTTCGCGGCCTTAAGCTCGCCGAAGGCAACGCCGAGCTTGACGCTGCCCGCGTGCTTGCCGGTGGCAAAGGGGCCGCGTACCACGAGGTTGTAGATGCGGATCTTGCCGTCCGCGAGCACCGCCTGCTGCTGATCGAACGGGTCGAGCTCCAGCCGCTGGCCTTGCGACTTCTTGTCGACGATGTCGACGTCCAGATTGTCTGGGAGCGCGGACAGCTCAAACTGGACGCCGACACAGTCGAACGCCGTCACCACGAGCGGGGGGAGGGCCTCGCCCACGCGCAGCATCGCGTCCTCGTCCTCAAACTCGACCTCGATGGACGCGCATTTCTCCGGCTGCGCGACCGGGATCGTCACCGCCCACGTCTTGCCGACGGTCGCGCCGTTCTTGTCGACGACGGCGATCGAGCAGACCCACTCGCCGGGCTCGTCGAGCTTCGGCTGCAACCACGCCGCGCCACCGGCGTAAAAGTGGCTCGCCTCGATGAGCTTGACCTGGCCCTCGGTGTGCGTCGCGGTGAGCTTGACCACGTAGCCACCCTTCTCCAGCTCGGTCTTGCTGATCACCTTGTTCGACCCGTTGTGCACCTGCACGGCGAGCCACAGCTTCTTGCCCTCATCGATGAAGCCCTCGCAGGCGTACTCGATCGGGACGTCCCGCTCGATATCCCCGCCCACGAAGGAAGAGCCGGCGGCGGTGGCGTCGGCCGTGGCGGTGTCGATGCAGACCACCGCGCTGGGCTTGGTCTTCTCGTGCGCGTCCTGCAGCGACCTCACGTGCGCCTTCCAGTCCTTCTCCGGGATGCGCAAGCTGGACTGCTTGAGCTCGATGAGCTCGAGCGGCAAAGCGCGAAGCATCAGCGCCTTCTCCTTCGCATCGCCCGTCAGCGAGGCGGCCTTCGCGCGTGCGCCCGCCTCGAGGTAGAGGACCTCGCCGTCGGTCGCCCTCCGGCACTCCTCCTCCACCTCCACCGCGCTGAGGCCGGAGCGAGCGAAGAAGTAGAAACCGTACACCTCGGCCCACACCGCGTTGGTCGTCTTGTTGAACACCTTGCTCTTGTCCTTGCGCAACCACAGCCGCAGCGCGTCCGCCTCGACAGGTCGGCCAGACTCGCTCCGCGGCGCCGTCAACGTCTTGTCGCCGGCCCGCAGAATCTTCGTCACCTACAGCGCAAAGCGAGGGTGAGCAGTGCCCGGCCTGGCGAGGGGCTCGACTCCGGGTCGCTCACGTAGCCGGTGAGGCGGAGCACGTCGCCACTGACTCCGTGAAGCAACTGTGGAGGCGACGCCCCGTCCTCCATAGCAGGTGGCCACGCCTCGACGTCGCCGCGCTCGCTGTTCGGCGCGAACCGGAAATTGTCGTCGAGCTGCTCGCGCCCCCTCAGCCACTGCAGGAACTCGTCGACCAGCGTGCCCCCGCCCGGCCGCACCCACTCCGCCACCTTCCTGTCCCTCAGCATCTGCACGAGCTTGATACTGCCCGAGCTCGACTCCTCGCCGCTCTGCAGCAGCTGAGACTTCATCTTGTTGACGGCGAAGGACGGGTCGAGCAGCAGCTCTCCGTGCAGCCGGTGGCCCACGCGCTGCAGCAGCAAGCTCAGCTCCTTCTGCGCGCTGCCGCGGCCCTTGGTCGACAGCTCGGCGGGGTCCATGAAGGAGAGGAGGCGCAGCCGCTCGTCCTTGAGCAGCCGGCTCTGCCACCTGCACGAGCGCGGCGGGCGGGATGTGAGGGGAGGGGGCTTCTGGGTGGGAGGTGTGGCGCTTTGGCCCGGGGGAAGGGGGGGGGGGGGGGGGGGGGGGGGGAGCACCGGACGTCGAAGCCGGCCTTGCACTCGGCGGGCAGCGTCTCGCCGCCGTCCTTGATCGGGTAGTAGCGAAGAAGCAACAGCGCCCTGCCCCGCTTGCCCGCGCCGTCGGTGACGTCAAACTCGTAGCAAAACACCTCCGCATCCGAGGCGCCGCCGGCGCGAAGCCCGCGCCGCAGCGGCTGCGACGAGGACGAGGCGGCCTGGGATGCAAGCTTCTGGTACTTGAGGCCCGCCAGCGCGTTGAGGCTGGTCGGGTCCGCCGCGCCACCGTCGATGCCACACGCCTCGACGCTGGCGGTGATGCGCAGCGGCGGAGGGTCCTTCTCCCTGTTGAAGGTGTTGCAGTCGCGCGCAACCGCCTCGTACAGCCGCGGCTCGAAGGAGTAGGCCCACGTGTCGACGATCTCGCCCACGAGCTCGGAGCGGTGCGGGTCGGCGACCGCCTCGCGAAGCTTCTCCACCACCGAAGGCGCGAGCCGGTCCACTTCGAGGCAGGTGATGCGGTCGCCCCAGCCGTCGCGGTCCATGAGCTGCCGCAGCTCTTTCTCTGTCTCGGGCTCCCACTCCTCGCAGATGTACTCGCGGTTCCAAGGCGAGTTGTCCTTGGCGGCCTGGGGGGAGGGGGGGGGGGGTCAGGCCGTGGCGACGCGATGTCGCAGCTCAGGGCGCAGCGGCGTCGCTGAGTTGTGCCTGCCGGCGCTGCGCCTCGCGCAGGTCGAAGTTGATCTGCTGCAGGCAGGTGCGGTCGTCCTCGAAGGGTCCCTGGCTCGAGAAGAGGGTGATGTTGCCTTGGATCTCCTTGCCCTCGCGGGTGAGCGCGCCTGCCGAGTACTGTGAGCCTCCGCGAGTGTGTGCAAGGCCGCGCCACGAGTCAAGGCCGCGAGTGTGTGCAAGGCCGCGAATCAAGGCCGCGAAGGTGTCGGGAGAGTGGTGGAGAAGGGGATGCGCGGGCAGGGAGAGGCAGCAGGGTGGAGATGGGGTGGCAGGAGGGTGTGGGGGTGGGCAGCCGCGGCAGCGGCAGGATGGAGGGGCATCGGAGAGGCGGCGAGGGAGAGGCGGCGGGTGCGAGCGCGCCGCCGCCGCCCTTGCCGCCGATACCGTACGAGGAGAAGAGCTGCGAGAAGAGGCCGGCGACACGAGGGTCGGTGCTGGAGCGCGCCGCCGCGGCCTCGAGCATCTCGTTGACGCGCGAGCGGTTGGTGGAGTTGCCGCACTCTGCCCAGTCCTCCATCTGGGTCGGGTTGAGCCCGCCGCCGTTGTCGACGACGCGCAGCCGCCCGCGCGCCAGGTCGATCAGTATGACGAGCTGCGGCGTCCAGCAGCCGCTGGCGAGAAGCTCCTGCAGCGAGTGGAGCGGTGAGGAGAGCCGCCGCAAGGGAGTGAGCGGCGGCAGAGAGGAGAGGCGGCAGGGAGCAGCAGAGGCCGCAAGGGGCTGAGCGGCGGCAGGGAGGAGAGGGGGCAGGAGGGGAGTGAGAGGCGGCAGGGAGCAGCAGAGGCGGCAGGGGAGTGAGAGGCGGCGGGGAGGAGAGGTGCCGGGTGGTCCATGCTGAAGAAGACGAGGGACTGGATCGCGTTGTCGAGGATCTCCTTGATGCCCTGCGCCGCGGTGAACTCGGGCGCGATCACCTTGGAGAGCATGTCGAACGACGGCGGCTTCGAGACGAGAAGCTTGGTCGGCTCGCGTCGCTCGCTCGACGGGCGGGCGCCCCCCCCTGCGCTGCGGCGCGACGGCAAAAGCGCCATCACCGTCCGGTACGTGGTGGGCTGCGGTTCGAGCTTGTCCCCGTGCAGCTGGTAAAGGCGGTAGCCCTCGCGCAGGCCCATCTCGACCAGTTTGGCCTCAAAGTCGTCCACGGTGCCTTCGGCCATGGCGAGCTCGAGCACGGTCGCCTTTCTGCTCTTGGCGGGCCACGCCTGCACCATGATTGTCGCGGGGCGTGGTGGCATGCGCCCCGTGCCGTCGGTGAGGTCGATTGTTCCGTTGGCGCCGGGAGAGATTTCGATTTGTCTCCCGGCCTCTTGGAGCCAGCCAGGCGTGCCGGTGGGGGCCGGCCCGGTTGCGCCTGGCGTCCCAAGCGACGCCATGCCTACGGGCGAGCTGAACTCCGTCGGCGTGCAACCCGGCAGGAGCCCGCGCAACCACTCGCACTCTGCACTCTGGACTCGGAAAAAAGAAATCGCGGTGTGCGGTGGCCGCTCGGGCGTCGTTGCGAGCCCTCCGGCTAGCCCCCACCCCGCTCACGGCCCAGCGCTCGGCGGCGATGGAGGTGGTGCTGCTCCCGCTAGACCTGGGAGGGTGCGGAACGATGGACCCGGCAACCAACCTGGCCAAGGACATAGCGGTGAACACCCTGGCGGGACTACAACACCAGGCTGCAGCGGTGAGGAGGTCGTACACCATCCGGATGGAGGAGGCCACGCGAGACCAGCCGATGGGGGGGGATGACTCGGCGACGCGGAGGGAGGATACGGTGCGAGGCCTCGCTAACGTGCAGCTCCACCGGGGACGCCAGGACCCTCCCCCTGTGCGAGGGCCGGGAGAACTCGTGCAGGAAGAGAGGGCGAAGTGCGCCCCCCTATCACAACGTGCGATAGAGATCCTGGAAGTTAGGAGGGCGACGCTGCTCCTCCGACTGGGCGCTGACGGGAAAGTCGACCTGGGAGTGACGGCCGGCCTACGCAGAGCACTCCCGGGCCCGCTCTTGGAGGAGGCTATGCGGGCCACGCTAGGAAGAATGAGCTGCACGGCGTCAGAGTTACAGGCGCAAGGTGGGCCGGACGCTGAGGCCATCCGGAGGACAGTGCGGCTGGAAGGAGCTCGCCCCCGAGCCGCGTGCCACCTATGCGAGGGCGGCCCGGACACGCGCGCCCACTTCCGGTATGGCTGCGCTGCGTGCAAGACGGAGCTGGGAGGGGTCGCGATGGAGAGGTCGGCCCACCTGGCTGCGATGGCGGACTCGCTGTGGTTCGCTCCGGATTGCCGGCTTCCGGTGAATAGCGGGGCGGCTGGAAGGCGGGGAGCGGGGGTGTGGCGCCAGCTTCAAGCCTTTGAGATGGGCAAGGACCCCACGGTTCTGACTGTCCACACGGGGGGGCTGCGCCACGGCATGACTCCGGAGAGAGCGACTTGCCTCGCTGCGGTGTGGGCGAGTCGGACGTGGCCTGGAGCGCAGCGGTTGCCCGCTGCGGCTGTCCGGGTGTGTTCCGAGGCGGTCCGGGAGCGGGGTCGTGGCCCGCTGCGGATCGTGGCACAGATCGTCCCGGAGCTGAGGGCGTGGCTGAGGGATGCGTTCGGATTGAGAGGCGAGGCGCTCACCTCGGCGCTCACTATGTCGACGCTCTTCGAGGCCGCACCCAGAGTGGTGGGGGGGGCGTGGTCGGGAGGGGAGTGGGGGGTGGAAGTGGATGATGTCGCCGAGGACAGATGGGAGGCGAGACCGTGGCCGCACAACGTCTTGGTCACGGTCAACGAACACGGGCAGGGGGCCCTCACCCGAGTGTACAAGAAGGCGGTAGCCACGGCGGAAGCGGGCGGACGGGTGGTGATGGTCGTTCAGGAGGCGCCGCAAGATGGACCCGCTCGGAATAACCTGGGGGGTCCGGGACCGCCCCGCCGGAGGCTGGTGTATCCGGACGGAGGAGATGGGGGAGGGGAGTTACCGCGGTACGATAGTGGGCCCACCGGCGAGCCGGAGGGCCGTGGCCGGAGGGCCCCGGAGGGGGCTTGGGGTCAGTTGTCGGAGGAGGCGAGAGATGAGCTGACGCGGCCTCTGAGAGTGGAGTCGGGACGTACGGGCTCACCAGGGGAAGGCCAGTCGCGGTGGCAACCGGACCACCACGACCTTCCACAGGGAGGGCCACGCCCCCCCGAACCTGGAGAGGAGCCGGCGGAGGGGGGGGGCGAGCCGAGGACGACAGAGAGGCCGCGGGTGCGGGCGCGAGACAACCAGGGAGAGCGGGCTCGACCCCCCGGGGGTGGAACTGGTTGCGGCCCAATGCCACCGTTCTCGCCCGGGGAGACCTCGACCGGGCCGTCGACGCCCTCGGAAGCGGTGGAGCCGGGAGAAGCTGGCGGGGATGAAGGGCGGCAGCGGAGGAAGCGACACCAACAACGAGGGAAACGACCATACCGGTCGTCGCATAACGCTCGGGAGACGAGCAAGAGAGCGAATCAAGGAGGGTTGAGACCCTGGGAAGGCGAGGGGTGAGCCCTCAGGCGGGGGGGTCTACTCAGACGCCGACGCAAGTGAGTGTAGAGTGGTGGTGTGGGGCGTGCAGTATGGTGTTCATTAGCTCCGAGTAGAGGGGGCGTCCTGCAGTTAAGGGGAAACCCGGTACGCGGGGCTAACCCTCGGAGACCCGTGTTTACTTTAAGGCCCTTGCCCTGCGAACGCGCACCCCCGGGGCTAGGGCTCTCTAGCCCGTAACCCGATCCCGATCATCCGGCCCGCTGGGTGCGCTTCTGAGCTCCCCGGCCCTGGATGTGAGGTTAATGACTGCACTCCAAGTGCTCCAAGTGCGGTGCCCTAAGGCACGAGAACGTGTAAACTGATCTCTTTGCTGTGGTAAAATAAAACGACAAGCGGCACCCCGCTTTTTAATCGACCTGTGACGGCGGCTTCATGCTAGGGCGGGCGGGCGGGCCCCCTGGCTGTTGAGGGCGGCGCGACGCCTGGCGCGGGCAGAGCTCGGCCCTCGCACCGTTGAGCCTGGCGTGTCTGGCCGCGTGTGTGGCGTCCACTCCGCTGCCGAGAGAGCGGCCCCGTCCCTGCCTGCCCAGGCACGGAGCCGCTCAGTCGTCGTCGCTCGGCCCCGACTCCTGGGTGGCCGAGTCGAGCCAGGTGAGAAACTCGTTGGCCTGGACCAGGGCCTTGAGCTTGTTCGGCGTCGGCTCCGCGTCGGGGTCGGTGTCCTGCGAGAGAAGCGAGCAGACGGCTCGGGGTGAGCAGAAGCGAGCGGACGGGTCGAGAGTGAGCCAAATGCACGGCTCAAGGAGAGCAGGGAGTGAGTGGGTGGCCCCCGTGTGCAACAGTGAGAAGGACGGCGCTTTCCCGCGCCTTCCAGATCGCGAAGGCGGATTCGTTTATGACGTCGGCGTCGTAGAGCGCGTAGTAGATTTTCTTGAGCAGCCCCTCCGGGAAGCCGTGCTCGCTGCAAAAGCCCTGCACCTCAAAGAGCGCGTGCGCCGCAGCCTGTGCGTCGAGCGGCTGCTCGCTGTCGGGCCGCGAGACGACCTGGATCATCGACGTCCACCTGCAGCAGGGCCCCGAGCGGGCTGAGCGGCGGGGCTGGCGGCCGCGAGATGGGCCGGCGCGTGCTCGCACGCGCCGCTTCAGGGGGGGAGATACGGGGGAGATACGGGGGAGATACGGGGGAGATTGGGGAGAGATTGGGGAGATTGGGAGATAGGGGGGAGATAGGGGAGCCCGCGCCGCTTCAGCCCCCGCTCGATAGTCTTGGGGCACGGTTGCCCCTCTGCAGTCCGCGGCGCGTACGTGAGCATTTTGCGCATCATGGCGCGCATTAGCTGCTTGCGCGTTTGCAAATCGTTGGCCAAGCCCGACCCCACGAGCTCGTTCCCCACCCAGAGCCCCGCCGCCACAGCCGTCGCGGGCGCCTCTGGCTTCTCCCCCTCCTTGGGCTTATCCAAGGCCGCAAAGGCGCCCTCCGACGCCAGCCGCTCGTCTACGTACGTGTCGACCCGCGCGCACAGCGCCTCGCGCGTCGCCGCCTCCGCCGCCAGCGACGCCGCCTCCTTGTCGGCCGTCACTTGCTGCGTGAGCGCCGGGTCCAGCGCGGCGACGCCCGCCCCCTCGAGCAGCTCGACCGCAGCCTGAGGGACACGTCGTGGACACGTCGTGGACACGCGCCGCGAACGCGTCGTGGACGTGCCTCTGCGCGTGTGTCGTGGGCGGCGTGCAGGGCGAGCGGAAAGACCAGGGCGCGTCGCGGCAGTGCCTCGGCGGAGGCTCGGAGATGGAGCCCAACCCTGAGAGTGTCCGGTGTCGCGCGCGCCTCGCTGCCGCCGGCGAGCGCCGCGAGGTCAAAGTCCTTGGCCTCGGCGTAGAGGGCGCGGCCGCGCTCGGCGCCCGCTCGCTCGCACAGCTTGGCGAGCGTCGCGCCTACGCGACGGCTCCGGCAGGGCTAAAGGCTGCAGGAGAGGGCTCCGCGCCCGCCCGCGCGCGGCGGTCTGGCCACGCGCCGAGCATCTACTACTACTACTACTACTACTACTACTCTGGCGCGCCGAGCATCGCAGACTGTTTGAGCGTGGAGACATGGGAGTCGGCGAGGTGGTTGAAGGCCGTGGCGAGGAAGCCGAGCGGCAGCACATCGTCGGCGATGGCCGCCGCGATGTAGTTTGCGAAGATGGCACCGATCGACGGCACGTCGATCGCTTCGTCCTCGATGAACTCGAGCATGTCGGTGAAGTACTTCCGCACCTCCGCAGGCGCCAGCAGCTTCTCGCGGTGCAGCGGGCCGATGGACTTGGCCATGCACTCGCGCACGCGCGCGGCGTCCTTCGCCTCGATCGCCTTCGCGATCCCCTCCTTCAGGAAGAGGAAACCGAGCGACGGCTCGCCCTTCGGCAGCCGCGCCTGTGGGCGGGTCGGGAAAGGGGGGGGGGTAAAGGGGGCGGGGGGGGGTCAGTGTGCCCGCTCGTCTCGGGCGCGGTGTCTCTGGCGCGGTGTCTCGGGCGCCTTCTCGCGCAGCTCCTTGAGGTTCAGCAGCAGCTCCTCCACCTGCCCCAGGTTGAAGTACTCCTCCAGCTCCGTCTCGAGCCGGGCCGCAACCTTCTCCTTGCTCAGCGGCGCCGGCGCGGCCGGCGCGGCCGGCGGCGCGGACGGTCCCGCGCCGCCGCGCCCGGGCGGCCCGGCGCCCCGCGCGGGCGGCGGCGCGCCGCGACTGGGCGGGCCGCCCCCCTTGCCCTTGCCCCCCTTGCCCATCTGCGCCTGCTGCTGCTGCTGCATTTTGACGGCCGGGTCCGCCACTCGCTGCTTCCAGCCGCCGCGCCGGAGGTCTATCACCTCCTGCAGCATGAAGCGCATGCGGATGACGAGCTTCTCGTTGTTCGCCATCGACTTCATGCGCGTGAAGTACTCGTCCAGGTGCGACTTTGCGCGCGCGTGGTCGATGAGCGAGCCGATGGTCGTCATCAGCTTGCACAGGCACTCGACCTCGTCCTGCGCGCAAGAGCGGGGCGGGGCGGTGGACGCAAGCGGCGGCGCAACGGGGCGGGGGAGCGGCGCGCGACGGCGAGGGCCGTGCCGTCGCCGCGCCGTGCCGTGCGGTGTGTGCCCTCCGCTCGGGCGCGTGCGGCGGGCGGCGGCGGGCGGCGGGCGGCGCGCGCCTCGTCGGGCTTCTCGATGTCGCCGAGCAGCTTGATGAGGCACTCGTGCATGATCTTCTCGGTGAGCATCTTCTGCTTGTAGAGCTCGCCGATGAAGCGGATGTTGCCGAGCATCCGCTTCTTCGCGCGCATGCGGATCAGCTCCTTCTCCTCCTTGGGCGTGTCCTCGCCCAGCGCCTCCAGCTGGGTCTTGACCACATTCTCCTTCTCAAACTCCTCCTGGCACTTGTTGAGCAGCAGCCGCTGCCAGGGGGCGACGATAGGAGGGTGGGTGATGGGCGGGCGGGGCACAGGCTAGGCCGAGGGTGGCAGCGGCGGCAGAGGCGGCGAGAGAGCGCGCGCCAGGTGGTGGTGGTGGTGGTGGTGGTGGTGGTGGTGGTTGGGGGCTCGCGGGACTCTTGCAGATTCTGGCGACGTGTGGCGACGCGACGGGTGGAGGTGGTGTGCTCGGAAGGCACCTTGAAGGTGACGGGCTTGCCGCCCGGGTTGTCCGCGTCGTGGAACTCGGGGAAGGACTCGGAGCAGCGCGCGCAGAGCGTCGAGTACATCGTGCCGAACACCGGCTCGGCGAGCGCCTTGTCGAAGACGTGGTCGATGATGCCGACCATGTCGGCGCGCGACTCGACGGGCAGCTCGAGGAACTGGCCGGCGAGCTTGTCGAACTTCTCGGGGGCGAGCTTGTTGAGGATGGACTTGCAGTCGCGCAGCAGCTTCTCGCCCGCGTCCACGTCCTTCTTCGCGATCGTCGCCGCCACGTACGCGTTCTCCGTCTTCTCCAGCGGCTTGACCTCGGACATTGGCATGAAGCGCTGCCCCCCCTTGCCTCCGCCCTTGTCGCGCCCGCCCTTGCCGCCCTTTTGGAACTGGTTGTTGCGCGGGTCGCGCGGGTCGCTGAAGCCGCCGCCGCCGTTGAGCCCGGGAGGCCCGCCCTTGCCCCCGCGGCCGCCCCTCCCCCCGACCCGCTCCCACTCTGCGCCCCCGCCGCGCCCCTTTGCGGGCGCGGCTGCGCCGTCGACCACCACCTCGAACTCCATCGTGAGCGTCGCGGGCCGCTCGGTGTAGTGCGGCTGCAGCGACATGAGGAAGTCGCGCGCGTACACCTTCTTCCCGCCCACCGCAACCTTGCCCGTCGAGGCGAAGGCGCCCGCCCCGCCCGGCCGCAGCGACAGGCCGCCCGCCGCAGGAGCCTTTGGCTTCTCGCGCGGCGACTCCTCGATGATGAGGGCCGAGTCGTCCTTGGTCTCCCAATCGTCGTTGTGGTCGCCGTCCGCGGCGCCGCCCGCCTCGGCCGCCGGCGCCGGCGCCGCCGGCGCCGCGGGCGTCGCGGGCGCCGGCGCCGGCGCCGGCGCCTCTGGCTCCGCCGCGGCGGCGGGCGCGGCGGGCGGCTCGGCAGCGGGAGCTGCCGTGGCGGGAGCCTCGGGCTGCTCGGCGGGCGCGGGCGGCTCCGGCTCGGCGGGCGCGGGCTCCGCCGCGGCGGCCACCGGCTCGAGCGGCGGCGGCGGCGGGCCGGGCGGCCGCGGCGGCGGCGACAGCTGCGAGGCGGGCGGCTCGTCGGCGGCGGGCGGAGCCGTCAGCGGCGGCGATGCGTCTGGCTGCGGAGCGCTGTCGGCGGGCGGCGCCTCGGGCGGCGGCGCCTCGGGCGGCGGCTCAGCCTTCTTGGGCACTACCACCTCCTCGTTCGTCTCCGGGTTGACGATCGCGATCGCGCGCGAAGCGGGCTTCTTTGGCGGCGCGGGCGCGCCCGCACTCGGCTGGAAGCTGCCGCCGACCGGGACGACCCCGCCGCTCATGGGCGCACCCGAGCGGGGCGGCATCGGCCGCACGCTGCCCGCGGCCTGGCCCGGCGCTGAGTACATGTTGGTCGGCTGCCCGTAGGCCGCCGCCTGCTGCCCCCCCATCGGCATGTACGCTCCCTGCATGCCTCCGCCGCGCATCGATGGGCCCGGCCGCATCGTGCCCTGACAGCGGGAGGCGGCGGCGAGGTGAGCGGTGTGTTGGGACGCCCTCGGAGCGTGCGGTGCGGCGGCGGCGCGGTGGGCAGAGGCGCGCGCGCGTGCGCGCACGCACGTATCCGCTCGTCGGCAGCATCATCCCCATCATCTGCATCTGCTGCTGCTGCATCATCTGCTGCTGCCACTGCTGCTGCTGCTCGGGCGACAGGTTGGCCGGCACTCGCACCAGGCTCATCTGCGGCGGGGCGGCGCGAGTCAGCCAGCGCCGACCAGCCGCGAGGGTGGTCCGCGGCGCAGCGGGCGGACTGCACCTGCGGTCCGCCGGCGGGCGGCATGCCGCCGTACACCATCGGCATCCCTGCCATCCCTGCGGCAGAAGGGCGAGGGGCCGCTCAGCACCAGGCCGCCTGGGCAGCGCGTCGCGGAAGCGCGCTCGCGCACCAGGACCCATCGCCCCGCGCGGTCCCATCGGGCTGCCGCCTGCGGGCGAGGGAGACACGGACGGTCAGGGCCGTCTGCACAGCATCTCTGGCGCGGCGATGCACAGAGGCGCCGCTCACCCATCTGCATCATCCGCGGCCCGCCGCGGCCGCCCTGGCCGCCGCGGCCGCCCTGGGGCCCCGGCGCGCCGCGGCCGCCCTGGGGGCGCGGCGGAGGCGGCCGGTTCGACTGCATCGAGTGTATTGGAAGGCTGTTGCTTCTCTGCCCTGCGCACACACACGTGAGCCAGGTCGCCGGAAAACCAAGAAAACCTGCGCTGACGTCGGATTTTCTTGTTGCACAGGGGAGTGGTGCTGGCGAGTACAGACCACGCCTGCTATTCACAGCACAAGCCCTCGCCGGGGGCTCGAGCATGCGCAGCGAAAAGCAGGCGTGCGGCATGCGGAGCTCCCCACCGGCGGCGGGCTTGAAGACACTGAGCCGAGCGCGCCGGCGGCGGACCGCCGCCGGCGCGCTCGCTTCGGCGGATGGCTGAGCGGCACAGTTTCTGGCCGCCCGGCCTGCGAGCAGTCGCCGCGAGACGATCAAAGGCGCTCAATTCAAGCGCGCCGCCATGCCAGATCTCGCCCCACGCCCCGGCCAGACCGGGCAGTGCGTGCAGGAATGATGCAGGCATGATGGGTGGGTGTGGTGAGCACGCCAGCGGCACCGCTGCGCACTCTCAGGGTCGCAGCCGCCTATCTCGTGAGGGGCGTGGCTCGGGGCGGGTGCGAGAGAGTCGAGGAGCGCGGCGCGCGTGCGCGCGCGTGGTAAAGTCGGTTTATATTTCATCACTGGTATAAAAGAGACCCAAAACGGCACTCGCGCCGCGCCCACGCGCGCTCGTATCACCTCAACACTCACACAGCACGCTTGAACGAAGCCCCCGAGGGGCGAGCCGGACCGGCTGTGGAGCTACTTGGAGGAGACGGTTCTCTTCGCAGATCCATGAGGAGCTGTGAGGAGGCACATTTCCGGCTGGTTTCGGCTCCAGAGTGTGATAGACTCACGTGGAACCGCCGGCGGGGCGAGAGCCAGCAGCGGGCAAACCGCGCCTCCGGTGCTCCGCTGCGATGACGAGCTGGCGCCAGCCACGCGCGGCCTGGCCAGGTCGGCAGGCGAGCAGCAGGCATGCCGAGCGCGCGCGCGCGCGGCGGTCTCGTTGAGGCGGCAGAGCAGGCCGCATGTTGAGCAAAGAGGGCTCCAACACCCATCCTCGCCGAAAGACGGCGATCCAACCCTCCACTTGTCACACGCCTCCTTTTTCCAGAACGCAAGGAAGCCGGGGAAGACGACCCCGAGGAGGACGAAACAAAAGTGGAAATCCCGCCATCAGCTGTCACAATATACCCGAAGGGAACCCCAGTGCCAACACCGACCATTGAGGTACAAGTGCTCGAAACGAGAGTGGACCTGAGCAACGACATGACAGGGCGGGATATGCTCGCAGTGGGAGTCAGAAATGTGGTCCTTGCGCGAGGAATGCTCGATAAACTCGAGGGACCAAAATACGCGGAGAGGAGAGCGGAGTTACGCAGAAAGGCGAGAGAAGCAGCGAGAGCAAGAGATCGGCAGACGACAGCGGCGTCTCAGAACGAGGCCGAGGAGAGCGATGAGTCAGGGGAAGAGACAGCAGGAGAGAGAACGACGAGAGTGAGAAGAATGCGAGGTGGCATGAAGGTCGCTGCAAGAATTGGTGATAAACTGCGGAGAGAGATAGGAAGTGGTAGACGCCCGAGGGTGGGCGACGGCTAACACCACACTTCTCCCCTAAAATCCCTGTGTGGTGGCGGCGTACCGTCCTCCCATCCCTCCCTTGGGTTGCCTGTTTTCTTTCTTTCTTTTTCCTTTTTCCAGACGGATCCCCCCTGTGAAAAAGTGAGGCGTGGTCTGTACTCGCCAGGGAGTGGTGCCTACATCGCGGAAAACCAAGAAAAACACGGCCGCACGCTCGTGAGGCGCCCGAGAGAGACTGCAGAGAGCGATAGGGAAAGAGGCAGACGCCCAAGGGTGGGCGACGGCTAGCACCACACTCCTCTCCTTAAAGTCCCTGTGTGGTGGCGGCGTGCCGTCCTCCTATCCCTCCCTCGATCCTGTTTTCTTTCTTTCTGTCCCACCTGTGTCGAGCCACTGGGGGGCTGTACACTCTCTGAGGCCTCAGACCCCCCTCTGAGGACGGGTCGGACCCCTGCCTTGGCGGCACAGAGGGTTTGACTCTGACTCTGTGCCGCCTCTATGGCCTCTCTTGGCTGCTTTTGGCCTCAGAGGGTCCCTGGCTGATGGTCCGTCTTGGCGCGGCACAGAGGGCTTTGACCTCAGAGGGTGGGGGGTGGCCCCCCCTCACGGCAGAGGCGAGAGCCCCGGGCGGAGGCGGAGCTGCCTGAACGCTATGTAGACGGTATCGTCGGCGGCGAGGTCCGCAACATCCACGGTGTCGCCTCCGGAAAGGAACAGCTTTGCTTTGCTGACGTCGATCGACTGCGTCGGATCCACGCCAAGCAGCTTGGTCGCGGCCGCCGCAACGAGCTCTAGGCGTCGCCGGTGCCGCATTCGTCGCTGTGACGCCGAGGTGGACTACCCGGACGTTTGCAGTCAGTCAGTCAGTGCATGCATGCGGAGAAGAAAGAAGAGCTGGGGCGACCATGGATGGGTGGAACAGGACGTGGTGTCGCTCAAGACGGCCAAGCGAAGCCCAAGGCATTCGATAACGGCGATTTAACGGCACGGCGGACCGTCCCAACCGAACTTCTCGGTAGCGGCGCTGGCGGCGGCGGCCGGGAGTGGGTGTCTCGGAGTGGTGCTGAATCAGCGAGTAAAACTGATGTGTGTGGGTAGCTCACCCCCCCGGCCCCCGAAGTACTGGAATTATGCCATACACAAACCTGATCACTCATGAATCGCCAGTGTACGGAGTCGCTGTGTCCCTGCTCGCGCACACAGAGGAGCCACACACCACGTGGGAGAGGCGAAAAAAGAAGAAGAAAGAAAACACAAAAGCCAGGGGAGGGAGGGGAGGACGTGGGAGAGGCGTGCGAGCTGGTGTGAAAGAGTGCACGACGATTTCTCGTGACACATGCCCGCGGCCGCCTCGAGTATACCGCAGCTTAACGAGCGAGAGCGGAGAGGCTCAAGAAGAGCTGGATGCCACATCCTTGCACACCCGCGATGACGCGGTCCTGAGGACAGCACCAGCGTGTCCACATTAAAATTCTTCCCTTCCCTCACACCGCGGGCCGCCTCGCCCGTGCGTGGCCTCGGCGCTCCTCGCGAGTCCGCCCTAAACCCTGGTGGCTGGCCCGAGCCCTCGTCGCGAGAGACAGGCTGTGTGGGACGCTGCTGCAGCATGATGGTCGCTCGTCAGGGCTGCGCCGACTCGCCGGGCTGGGCGAACAAGTTCGGCGGCACCTGCGCGGCCTACGAGCGCGAGGGCCACTGCGCCAGCGGCCGGGTCGTAAACGGCTGGGCAGCGTCTCTGCAGTTTGGGTCGCCGGGAGAGCACTGCTGCGTGTGCGGCAAAGGAGCGCCGTCCCGGCACCACGCGCGCGCACGGCTTCCTCCTCGCCGGAGCGGCTGCGCGTTCAAGTTCGGCGCCGCCTGGCCCAGCGCCGCCGCTGCCGCGGACTATGTCACGCTGTGGATCGGGCCGCCGTCGAGGCGGCACGGCGTCCGCTTCAACGACCGGTCGCACGGCCGGGCGCTCGAGCACGCGCGCGCCCGCTCGCAGACGGTTCTGCTGTACGCCTACCTCGCCGCCGGCCTCGCGCGACACTCCGACGGGCTGCTCGACTGCGACGTCGCCGCGGCGGCGGCCCGCGTCGGCGGAGGAGGCGGCGGCGGCGGAGGCGGCGGCGGCGGCGGAGGCGGCGGAGGCGTCGGGTCGCTCTGCGAGCGCGGCGCCGCCTTTGTGCGTCGTCGGCAAGGCGAGATCCTGGAGCTGTACTCGCACTACGCCAACGCGACGGCGGAGCGGCTCGGCGCCGACGCCTCTCCGGTCTGGCTGGTCGAGCCCGACCTGGCGCAGTACGCCTCGGCGACGCAGCGCGGCGGAGGGATGCAGCAGAGCGAGCTGGTGGCGCTGTTCTGCCGGATCGGCGCGAGGGTACGCGAGCCTAGAGGGGGAATGCAAAGGGGGGAAGGGGGGGGGGGGGGGGAATGCAGTGCAGAATGCAAGTGAATGCAAATGCAGTGACTTGTGCAGTGAGTGCAGCGGTGGTTTGCGGGCCCAACGTGAGGTCAGTGAGTTCACATTCCCCGTCTAGGTACGAGAGGCGCTGCCGCGCGCACGCCTCTCGCTCGACGTCTCCCCGTGGCTGCCGGACCAGGAGGGCTGGCTCTCGCCCTTCCTCGACGCGTGCCCGATCGCCTTCTTGCACACGTCCGGTGGCCGCACCGCCGCGCACTCGACTCGGGTGCGACTCGACCCGCACAACTTTGCCACCTGGCGCGCGGCCTATAGCCGCGACTCAGTCAGTCAGCCAGTCAGCGGTACACACCTCGGAGCATGGAGGACGGGCCCCACACGCACACACACTCGCTGCGCACGATTGGCTCGGGAGCCGACACGAGGCACGCTGTCACCGGTCGCATCACTGGGCCCCCGGGGGATTGCTGGGCGCACAGGTCGCGACGCGCGGCCACGACACCCAAAGACGGCACGACGCCCAGAGACGTCAGAAAAGAGAACTCGCGGCAGGCGCGGCCTCTCCCGGATCGCGGGCGGCCGAGGCGTCATCGCAGACACCGGCTATGGCGTCGGCGGCGCGCACGAGCCAGGCGCTTGGCGCGTCGAGACCTGACAGACTCAGACAGACAGCATTGCTTGATGGCCAGAGAGAGGCGAAACAAGAGGCGAAACACAACCCCCACAACCCTCCAGCGAGCGAGATCGCGGGCGTGACAGCCCCCTCCCGACGGGGACGGCCCTCGCCGCCCGCTCTGAGGCATCGGCGCGGGAAAGCTATTGCTCCTGCATGTGACAGGCACCGACTGGCTCAACGAGACAAACTTACGTGCGCGCGTGGCCGACGGCGTCGTGGCGCTCTCGCACGCTTCACCGCCGGCGGACTGGGCAGAGCGGGTGCGGAGACTGCGCGTGCGGCTGCCCCGCACGGTCGATTGCCTCGAGACCTCGCACTCCTGACACGCGCTGCTGGCCAGTTCGGCACGCTCCTCGCACTCCGGACACGCTTTGCTCGCCCTCCTGGCACGCGCTGCGCTGCTCGCCCTCCTGGCACGCGCTGCGCTCCTCGCCCTCCGGACACGCGCTGCGCTGCTCGCACTCCTGCTCGGGTGTGGCAAGCCGGCACGGCCTCCGAGCCCCCGCCGCTGTGCGCAGCGCTTGGAGCCGCGCGGGTCGACGCGTCACTGTCGAGCTCTTGAAGCGGGGGTCGATTCGGAGGGGCAGGCCGGTGCTCCCTCGGGCGCGCAGCCCCCCCCCCCCCAATACTCAAATAATATCATGTCTACATGTGAATATTGATCAGCACAACAGCTCCTGCACGCAAAATAACGCAGCTTACCCAATATCACTCAGCACTCACTGTTCTGCAATCAAGAAT
>NW_005202427.1:898176-899446 GCF_000372725.1 Emiliania huxleyi CCMP1516 | reverse complement strand
GGGGGGGGGGGGTATGGATCCACCTCGGCTGCCGCGAAGCAGCGGCGGGGGAAGAGGATCGAGGCAGACCAGGTCTGCTGCTGCGCAGGCGCCTCGCCTGTTCACAGCTCGTGTTCACAGCTCGCCGCGTGAGGAGGGCGGCGTCTGTTCACAGCTGCGGGTGTGAAGAGACGCTGTTCACAGCTCGAGCCGCGTGAGGAGGGTGGCGTCTGGCGCGCGCGATAAGGCTTGAGATCGCCGTCCCTGTGACCCGGTGTGTCGCCTTCCCGGACTGCCACTGTGCTGTCGTGCGATGTCGGGCCTGGGGCTGTGCTGTTGTGCACAGAGGCCGTCCTCGCATTCGCCTTCCTGGGGACCAGTGCTGACTTCGGACTGCCGTCGCTGTCTCTCTCCCTTCTCGACTCTCTGTGCTTGTGCGTCTTGGGTCCGGGGTTGTGCTTTTGCGTGAAGAGGGCGGCCATGGTCCTGCTGCGCAGGGGGGGGGGGGCTCTCGCCCAGGTCCAGGGAGTAGCCGCTGGCGTCGATCGTGGTGAGCTCGAGGGAAAGGCCCTGAAGGAAGAGAGAAGGGGGGGTAAGGGGAAGAGGTCCAAAGCAGGGGTGGACAATGTGGAGACGCCTCGTCGCGCCGTGTGTGTGCGTGGTGAGGTGTGTGTGTGTGTGTGTGTGTGTGCGTGCGTGCGTGCTTGCGTGCGTGCGTGTGGCGTGTGCTCGGGTGTGGTGTGGTGTGGTGTGGTGAGTGGTGTGGTAAATGGTGTGGTGTGGTGTGTGGTGTGTGGTGAGTGGTGTGGTGTTGTGTTGTGTTGTGTTGTGTAGTCGCGCCTCGAAGTTGAGCTGCGTCATGGTGGCCTGCTCGACCTGCACAGGGGCGAGGGGGTGAGGGGCGAGGGGCGAGAGGGCGAGGGGGCGAGGGGGTGAGGGGCGAGGGGCGAGAGGGCGAGGGGGCGAGGGGGTGAGGGGCGAGGGGCGAGGGGGTTGGGGGGTGATCAGGGGCGAGAGGGCGAGGGGGCGAGGGGGTGAGGGGCGAGGGGCGAGGGGGGTTGGGGGGTGATCAGGGGCGAGAGGGCGAGGGGTCGAGGGGGTGAGGGGCGAGGGGCGAGGGGGTTGGGGGGTGATGAGGGGCGAGGGGCGAGGGGGGTTGGGGGGTGATCAGGCCCGAGAGGGCGAGGGCGCGAGGGGGTGAGGGGCGAGGGGCGAGGGGTTTGGGGGGTGATCAAGGGCGAGAGGGCGAAGGGGTCGAAGGGTTGAGCGGCGAGGGGCGAGAGGGTTGGGG
>NW_005202427.1:877343-897764 GCF_000372725.1 Emiliania huxleyi CCMP1516 | reverse complement strand
GTTTGGGGGCCCCCCCCAAGTTTTTTTCCGGGGGGTGGGGAACCCCCCCCCCCCCCCCTTTTCCTTCCCCCCCCCCCCCTTTTTCCCTCCCTTTTTTTTTCCCTTTTTTTTTCCCTCCCTTTTTTTCCCTCCCCCCCCCCCCCCCTCTCTCCCTCCCCCCCCCTCTCTCTCTCAGCCGCCCACCGAAGTCGGCATTCATCAGCGCCATCAGCCCTTGCAGCTCCGCCTGCTGCGCCTCGTACTCTGGCGGCAGCGCATTGTCTCGCCCGCCGCCCGCGTACGCCCGCCTACCAGGGCAGTACAGGGTAGCGCCGCGGGCGTGTCGTGGACGTGTCGTGGACGTGTTGCGGACATGTCGTGGACGTGTCGTGATCGTCGACGCGCCGCGGAGGTGTCGTGGACGTGTCGTGGACGTGTCGTCGACGTGTCGTCGACGTGACGTGTCGCGGAGGTGTCGTAGAGGTGTCGTGGAGGTGTCGTGGACGTGTCGTGGAGGTGTCCAGCCGGCGGCCGGGGTAGTGTCTCGCGCCTCGCGACGGCGGCGAAGGCGGATTGCATCTCCTGCAGGCTCGAGGGCGAGGGGAGGCGGCTGTACCACGGCACCCGCACGTCCACCGCGATGCAGCGCTGGTCGCTCGACGAGCAGAGCACCTGCAAGGCACCACCCGCGAGGGGCGGGACGGCTGCAGGAGCTGGCAAGCACACACGCAAACGCAGTTGCAGACATCGTCGCCAAATGTGGAGCGGTGGGCAGTGGCGGGTGGCAGCGCGCGCGGAGTGGGGACAGCGGCAAGGCGTCAGCGGGGCGGCGAGGGGAGCGGTGGGCGCGTCCGGCGGTGGGTTGTTGCAGCGGGAGCGACGCCTCTTGCAGCAGCATGCCCTCGTCGTCGATTGCGGTCACCTCGACGGAGGAGAGCTCCTCGACCGACCAGTCGATGCCGTCCTCGGCGCCCTTGACGTGCGCGACCTGCCGCAGCTCCTCAATGTGCGCGACGTTGATGTCGGAAATGAATTGCTCCGCCTCGGGGTCGGATGCCTGGCGGTAATCTGCCTCGCGAGCCCACCGCTCGGCCTTGTAGTCATCTAGAAAGTTGGCCAGCGCCGGGCGGTGCCGATGCCGATGGTGGCAGGGGCAGCAACGAGGCGGCGACAGGCCGGCCCACGCGGTCGCAAGAGTACCCATCGCATGCAAAATCATCCTGCGCGGGGGTTCTAACTTCTTTGCGTGTGGGGTACTTCTGACCAGAACAAAAGGAACAAAAAGATGACATCTGCTCTTTGCACAACGCGACAAACAACAAACCTATCCTTTCCCTGAAGAGCTAGACGGAGATTTCTTGCTCCTGCCTGACGGCGCCACAACCGCGAACCTCGGCGGGGGCAACGAGATGTTGACGAGCAACGAGCGGGCCAAAGGTTTGGCCTCGGCCCGCGTCCGGCG
This sequence comes from Emiliania huxleyi CCMP1516, assembly GCF_000372725.1. Classification (NCBI taxonomy): domain Eukaryota; phylum Haptophyta; order Isochrysidales; family Noelaerhabdaceae; genus Emiliania; species Emiliania huxleyi. The sequence continues at coordinate 896,323 of NW_005202427.1, read as the reverse complement.
CGGCGAGTACTCCATGCACTGCGCTCTTGCCGCAATCGCGCGGCGGAGCCCTCGCATGCAGGTTTGCGAGTGGCAGCGGCTCCGCGCCGCCGGCCGAGCCGCGGCGCTCCTCGACCTCACTGCGCCCGTCGCCAAGCTCGATTTGCCGGACGAAGCGGCGCGGCTCGAGTCCCTCCTCGACCTCGCCAGCACGCGCGAGGCGGAGGAGCGAGTGGCGCTGTTGGCAAGGGCGCGGATCGCCCTGCGCAGTGCTGTCGAGAAGTGGGAGAAGGCGCTGCCGCAGCTCGAATGCGGCGCGTCCCCTCGCGCGTTCTGCAAGCCATCGCGTGCAAAGGCGCTCGCGCTCAGGGTGGCAATCGGGGATGCCGTGGCCATCACCAAGTGCCTCGCCGCGCAACGCGCGCTGCCCGCGGCGTGCGAGCTGCCCCGACAGGGCCTCTCCACCTCGCCCTCTCCCTCTCCCGAGAGTTTGGCGGAGGAGGAGCGTCTCCTTGACGAGCTCGAAGAGGCGCTCGCTGAGGCGCGGGCGTCACAGGCGCGAATGTCGCCCTCCTCGCCGGTGTCGTCCGCCTCTTCCTCCTCGCCGGTGTCGTCCGCCTCTTCCTCCTCGCCGGTGTCGTCCGCCTCTTCCTCCTCGCCGGTGTCGTCCGCCTCTTCCTCCTCGCCGGTGTCGTCCGCCTCTCCCCCCTCGCCGGTGTCGTCCAGCTCTCCTGGCGGGGCATTGGCGGCGACGGTGGCCCTGGCTGCTCTGCCGGAGAGCCCGACGCGGGAGCCGGAGGCGGACTTCATCCTCCCAGAATTCAAGAAGAACCGCGAGCGGCAGAGAAGGCGTGTGGCGCGCCAGCTCTTTGAGCTGCGGGGTGGCACGGGAGAGCCGCCCAAGGCGCTGTGCGAGCCGCTGGCGACAGTGCCAGAGGAGACAGCAGCAAGCCGGACCAATGCCGGTCCGGACAAGGAGAACGCCGAGGAGAACGCCGAGGAGCGCGCCGCGGCGGCGCCGCGGGTCTCGCTCATTGGCCGCGTGGAGGGACTCGGAGCCGCGGGCGCCGGATACCTCGGGGCATATGATCGCGAGCCCGAGCTCATCAATGGCCGGGTCGCCTACGCGATGACAGACGACGCAGACAAGATGCTGTGGTTTTCCGATGTGGGGTACTGGCATGCCGGGCCGCGCGCCAACCTCGGGACCTCCAATTCGTGGCTTCTCGTCTTCGACAACTCGCCGTTCCCTGAGCGGGTGGCGGCGGAGTGGCAAGCGGGGTCAGCCGACGGCGAGTGGCAAGCAGCTCCAAACGTGCACTGCCTCGCCGGTGCCGGTGCCGGCCTCATGCACGAGTGCCTTCACAAAGACGTGATGTACAACCCGTCGCCCCCTGCAGAGCGCCCAAGCCCGTGCGGCGTGACGGACACGCTCTCGCCGGAGCCCGCGACGGGGCCGTCGGCACCGCCCGACGAGGACGACGACCAACTGGCTTTCACTGCCGCTACCGTCAAGCGGGTGAACTCCATTGGCGAGGAGCTCGGCCTGAAAGGCCTCGGCGTTGCGGCGACAGTCCGCGAGGCGGCGGCCATGCTCCTTATCGACGCGGCAGGGGCACGGACGACGCGGCTCCTCGTCGACGAGATTGAGCGCGTGCTCGGCGTCAAGCGCAGCGGCTAGGGCCTCTGCGCTGAACGCTCTCTGCCAGGGTTTGCATGGGAGCGCCGGGCGCGTGAAGCCGTGAGCGTCGTGGCATCACCCGTTCCATGTGGAGTGCACGAGGTGCTCGGCGACGGGTGCAGCCCTGATGCGAGTCGTGCTGGCATGCTTACGCTGTGCGCCAAAGGCTCGCCACCGCCAGGGTCACAAACCTGATCCGCAACGCGATTGTGGCCCTGGTAGGGTGGCTTCCTCGATGGCTTGTGACCACGGCGAGCGAACATTTAGCGACCGGCTGCGCAGCCCGACGCCGACTTGGCTCACGGGACCCACAAAGCAGCTATCGCGCAGCGCCCGTCGCTGCACGTAGACACTAAACACTGGATACGTCCAACGGCGTCCAACTTGGTAAAATTCGGTCCAGCTGATTAACCCTGGTACGTGGACAAAAGTATGCGTTTTTCGGCCTCCCCTCCCTAACATTAGCCGGCCAAAATGTGCTCCTACCGGCTAATATTAGGGAGGGGGGGGCGGTCGGGTGTCAGACCTAGCGCTAGGCGTGCGAGGCTGACGTATTTTGGACAATCCACCTACCAGGGTTAACACTTTGGTCGTCTCGGAGCGCCTAGCTATTAGCACTTCTCGGGTCCGTTGGGGCCTCTTTGTAGAGGGAAGAAAAATTCGATACCCGCGTCAAGACGCCTGCTGGGCCCCTGGGGGCAGCTTCGAGAGCCTTTCGTCTCTGAAGACTGAACAGCCGTCTGCTCCCCACTTGTCAACAGCAGGCGCTGGCGCCATCAACGACACAACCCTCCCTAGTGATGTTGACAGACACTATATTTATTGCCCACGACGCACAGTCCCGCAGCAACAGCCACAATGTCAATGAGAAACGAAGGATCTCTGAGAGATACTGACCTTAATGGGCCACACCACGCTCCTGCAATAGCCGCGCCTGCTCCTCGAGCTTTTCCTCCTTCTCGCCCAACAGCTCGAGTGCGACCGCGTGCTCGTCGCGCAACGCTTTGAGCCGCGCCGCCGCCCCGTGCGCCTCCGCCGCCTCAGCCTCCAGCTGCTCCATCCGCACCTGTTCCCGGGCGGGCGGCGTCAACAGCGCCTCCGTGCCTTCTCGCCGGCAGCTGCTCGCCGCCGCACGTGCAGCTGGACGAGCGAGTCAATGAGCGTCTGCTCCTTGGCCTGCATCGCCGCAACCAAGGAGCGGAGGCCCGTCAGCTCGCCCTGCTGCCGCGGGTCGAGAGGCGCTGCCGCCGCTGTGCCGCCGCCGCCGCCGCCGCCGCTGGAAAGGCGGGTTGGCTGCAGCAGCGCCGACTCCCTCCACGCGGCCCCGCCGCTCGCCCCGCCAGCGGGTTGGGACCTGTCCGCAGCCCGAGGGGTGAGGAGCCGCCCTTCACGCTGCCAAGACGCCGCGGGGCCGCGGCGGGCGGGGGGCGACCGCTTCGCGGCGGCGGCGGCGAGCTGTCGCTCGTGCAGTCTCCTCGCGTCCCGCCTCTCGCCTCTCTCCTTCTCGAGGTCGTCGGCGAGGGCGGAGGCGCGCTGGCGCGCCTCTGCTGCACCGCGTTCCGCCTGACTCCTCGCCGCCTCTGCTCGCTCTAGCGCGGCCCCCGTCCTCGCCGCCGCCGCCTCCGCCTCCGCCGCACGCCGCTCGGCCGCGGCCGTGTGCGCCTCGGCCTTGTCTCGCGCCTCGGCGAGCGCCTGCTCGGCGCGCCGCGTCGCGTCGCTCGCCTAGAGCGCGAGAGCACGAGAGGGAGGAGCACGTCTGGACTGGGGTGCGAGTTGGACTGGGGTGCGAGTTGGACTGGGGTGCGAGTTGGACTGGGGTGCGAGTTGGACTGGGGTGCGAGTTGGACTGGGGTGCGAGTTGGACTGGGGTGCGAGCTGGACTGGGGTGCGAGTTGGACTGGGGTGCGAGTTGGACTGGGGTGCGAGTTGGACTGGGGTGCGAGTTGGACTGGGGTGCGAGTTGGACTGGGGTGCGAGTTGGACTGGGGTGCGAGTTGGACTGGGGTGCGAGTTGGACTGGGGTGCGAGTTGGACTGGGGTGCGAGTTGGACTGGGGTGCGAGCTGGACTGGGGTGCGAGCTGGACTGGGGTGCGAGTTGGACTGGGGTGCGAGTTGGACTGGGGTGCGAGTTGGACTGGGGTGCGAGTTGGACTGGGGTGCGAGTTGGACTGGGGTGCGAGTTGGACTGGGGTGCGAGCTGGACGCCACGGGTCTGTGAGCAGTCGGTCAGCCCGCATCTACGTCGGCCGCTAGTACCATACCTCCAGAGTACCGAATCCAGTGTGGGTTCAGTCCCGTGGGCGGTGCGGTAGGTACTGCATCTAGGTCGGTCGCCTCACGCAGCTGCTCGCCTGTGCTCGCGGCGGCGGCGAGGTGGCGGGCGGCCTCGTCCCCTGTCGCGGCGGCCGCCCCCTCGGCCGCCGAGAGCCTGCGTGCTGAATACGCCAACCTCAGGGCGGGAGTACGGGATCGTGCAGTGTCTTCAGAGCACCGCGTGAATACCGAGGGGTGCGACTACAGTGAAAACCCAGCCGAGTACGATCGAGCACAGTTGAGTCCGTGTCCTCTCGATCGCTGGGTGGAGCACAAGAATCCGTCTTCCGCTTCTAGGGGCCGCGAGCTGGGATCGCAGCGCCGCGTCGCTCGCCTTCCACGCGGAGATATGGGGAGATGTGGGGAGATATGGGGAGATGTGGGGAGATATGGGGAGATGTGGGGCGATGTCGCTCGCCTTCCACGCGGCCTGCAGCTGGGCGAGCTGCGCCTGCAGACCGCTCACCTGGCGCAGCGCGAGATCGGGGGAGATTCGGGGGGGGGTGGGGGGTGGGGGGGTGGCAAGGCGAGATCGGGGATGGCCAGGGAGAGGCGGAAGGAGTGGGTGAGGAGATGGGTGAGGTCGTGGGGGAGATCGGGGGAGATTTTGGGGGAGATCGGGGGAGATCGGGGGAGATCGGGTGGAAGCCCTAACCTGCCGCAGCAGCGGCTGCGTCTCCTTTGCGACCGCGGCGGCGAGCTCGCGGGCTTGCGCCTCGGCAGAGCCGGACCGCGCCTCGAGCTCGCCCAGCTGTGAGGTGAGGCCTAGACGGGTCCAAGAAGGCTCCTAGGAGGTTCCTGCTTGTCCAACGTCGCCCAGCTGTGAGGTGAGGCCCTCGTCCCTCCACCTCGCCGCCTAGAAGGTTCCTAGAAGGTTCCTAGACGGTTCCTAGAAGGTTGCTAGAAGGTCCCGCCACCTCCCGCCTGGCTCAGCTTGGCATTCTCCAGCTGCAGCTCGGCGAGGCTGGCGGTGAGCGCCGCCTCGCGCGCCTCCGCCGCCTCCGCCGCAGCGAACCCGCTCGCCGGCACCGCTGCCCCCTCCGCGCCTGCCGCCGCGGCGGCGGCGGCACCCGCGGCGGCGCCTTCGAGCAGCTGCCTCCGCAGCTCCGAGGTTTCGGAGCGCGCCTCGGTCAGTGCGGCGGCGTGCTCCTCCGCCGCCTCCTGCGCCTCGCGGAGGGTGCCGCGCAGCTTGCGGATGGTCGACTCCTGCTCGGCCTGCCGCCGGCTCAGCCCCTCCCCCTCGGCGAGGACGGCCGCAATCTGCGCGTCCTTCTCGGCGACCAACTCGGTCTTCTCCTGCAGCCGCGTCTCGAGTCGGCGGACCTGCGCACGCAGCCGCTCGATCGTCGTCGCCTCCTGTGACTCGCCTGGGGCCGCCGTGGCATCCGCAGGAGCCGCAGAGGAGGTGGCGGCTGCAGTGGAGGATCGACGGCTGTCCGCCGCGGCCGCCGCGTCGGAATCGACGGCCGCCGCGTCCTTGATGCCGTCCTTGATGCCGGCCGTTATCTCGGCCTCGATCTTGTTCATCTGCTGGAAGAGCTTGTTCATAGCTGCTCACCCTCGGTCGCTTCCTCGCCGCGGGCGGCGCGCAGGCAGCTCTGAAGAAAAAAGTTTTCCCGAATGCGAAATTCTTTAGCCGAGAATTCTTTAGCCTTGGGGACGGCTAGCGCACCACACACTTCTCCTTAAAATCCCTGTGTGGTGGCGGCGTGCCGTCCTCCCATCCCTCCCTTGGGCCCGTGGTTTCTTTCTCTCTTTCTTTCCTTGGATGTTAGACGGTTACTCGATCGTGTTCAACGGCGTTGAACAGTGTTCAACGTCGTTGCACACAAGTGGAGAATGGCCGTAGCTGTGTGATCGTGTACATGGCACCTACGGTGGCAGCTCCGGCTGCCGCGCCGGAGGCTCCGGCCGCTCCCTGCGTGCAGCGAGGGCAGGCAGCCGCGACCCCCGCGTTCGAGATGAGCACGGCGATGCTCGTGATGCCTTTCCTCGCCTTCAAAAAGCAGAAGCGCATCTTCAAGTCCGTCAAGTCGTGGCGCGACGATGCGCTGGCCTCGGGCCTGCTCATCCGCTTCGCCTGGGTCGAGGGCGGCACTGGCAAGGTCGTGGACGGCGCGCTCGATGGCACGATTGTCACTGCGCAGGGCAAGGTCGCCATCTTCATCAGCCACACCTGGTGGGACCGCGCCTTTGTGGATGATACGAACGACCCGAACAACCCGTATGACAAGGGGGCGCCCGACTACCAGGGCGGCGAGAAGAAGAACCTCAAGTGGCGGACCATCGTCGCGGGCGTGGAGGCGCTCATCGCCGACAAGGGGCTGCGGGCGGAGGACGTCGTGCTGTGGTGCGACTGGCAGTCGATCTACCAGGTCGGCCCATCTCTTGTTAGCTCGCCTCGTCATGATGCGCATTGTCGCTTCTTCCATCAAATGAGTGATCGCCACAACTCTTCCAGGACGACGAGACGGAGAAGCTCAAGGGCGTCATGAGCTTGATCAAGTACGCCACGCTTTGCAATTACATGCTCGTCCCGACCGAGGAAATGGAGCTGAAGCACGACGCGGCGAAGTACCCGGAAGACATCCCGCAGTACGGCCGCCGTGGCTGTGCGGCTAGCTGCCCTTCTCTCGTAGTAATCGTGAAGAGTACCGAGTACAAATTAGGCATGAAAATCGCATATGTGCAGGGTGTCGTTGCGAGTACTTTGTCTTCTCGCTGTGGGCCGAGATGCTGGGCCGCGAGGTGCCGTTGTACGCGATCAAGGCGGGCGGCGGCTTGCACCAGTACCCGGCGGTGAAGGTGCTGGGCGAGAAGTACATGCCGAGCGGCGGCGACCTGTCCAACCCCAACGACAAGAAGAGCATCGTGGGGTTGGAGGACACGATGATCGAGGCGTATGGGAAGGCGGTCGTCCTCTACGCCTGCAAGGCCGGCACGACGGTCGATCTGCAAGACAAGATGATTCGCGCCGTGCACGTCGAGGCGCTCGGCGACGCCGTGGAGGCGTACAAGGTCGTGTCTCTTTCCCTACGCACCAACCAGCTCGGCTTCGATGGAGCTGCGGCCCTCGCGAAGGTCCTCGTGGCAAACACGTTCCTGACGGAACTGGACGTGCGCAACAACGACATCTCGGGCGACGGCGCTTCGCAGCTCTCGGCCACTGTCCTTTCCAACCCCAAGATCGAGAAGTTCAACGAGATCCCCGTCAAGGAGATGCGCGCCGCGTCGCTCACCACGCTCGAACTGGTGAACAAGGGCATCGGCGTCGTGGGCGGCTTCGTCGTTGCGGGTCTGATGCCCGTCATGGCCTCGCTGAAGTCGCTCTATCTGAGCGACAATGCGCTGTGCGGCGCAACGAAGTTTGGCGAAGGCACGTACGATGCGACTGGCATCAAGGCTATCGCAGACGCCTTGCGCGACAGTGCCTCGACGCTGACGAGCCTCAACCTCGCGGACAACTATCTCGCTGACGAGGGCGCAAAAGCGCTCGCACCAGCCATCGCGGCCAGCACGTCCTTGACCACCCTCGTCATCCACTCAAATCAAATTGGGGATGAGGGTGCCAAAGCACTCGCGCCAGCGATTGCTGCGAGCGCCTCCTTGACGGCAGCAAATTTGCTGCGGAACGACTTCGACGTGGACGCTGCCTCCATGCTCCTCAAGGCCAAGCAGGAGCACCCCACGCTGACCACTCTGTGCGGTTTCAAGGGCGACGAGACCCGCCTCAACTTCTCTCGCCAGAGCCTCCGCCCAGCGGATGCGATGCTGATCGCGCCTGAGATCAGCGTCATGGCCTCGCTAACGGCGGCCAATTTGCTCTGCAACAATCTCGACAAGGAGTCGGCCACCATGCTCGCTACGGTTGCCAAGGAGAAGAAGATCTCGCTCTGTGGCATCGGACTGGAGCAGACCAGCGCCGACTTCCGCGGCCAGGGCTTGGAGCCGAACGATTCCATTCTGATCGCCTCTGATCTTGGTGTCCGGGCCTCCCTAACGAAGGTGCGTGCCGCCACACCCCCCTCCTTCTTCGTGCCTCTGAGGGCGGCTTGCTTGCACAGCTCAACGTCCGCTACAACTACAACCTCGGCGAAGAGGGCAAGGCGGCCATCAAGGAGGCCGTGCGCGGTAAGGAAGGCTTCGAGCTCTACCTACCTGACGGCGAGCTCTACCTACCTGACGACGACGACGACGACGACGACGACGACGACGACGACGACGACGAGGAGGAGGAGGACGATGGCGACGAAGCCGACAGCGCCTGCTGGCCATTTCGAGACATTCGCCAAGAACGCTAGCTACATGGGAGGGCTTCGTGAAGGATGGATTGAAAAACATTCGAACAAAGAAGAGGCGACGGGAGGAACCGGCGGAGGATGCAGTGACGTGACACACACACACACAACACACACACACACACACACACACACACACCGCTCACCCACGCGCACTGGGCCTTGCACTTTGAATGCCGTGGGGCTCCTGTCGTCAGACGTGGAGACGCGAGGGTTGCCCCCCCTTGCCCCACCACCTCGTGTGTGTGGAGAAGTTTACCTTACCTTACCTTACCTTACTCTTGATGCCTTGTCCTTGTCTCTCTTAGAGTCTCGACTTGCGAAGCTGGACCGGACCTCAGAACCAGAAGCTGACGCTGAAGGCTGGCGTCAGGCTCCGCACGTGGTGCCAGCACCCCGCGGGTATGAAGAGGCCCTCGCCCGGCCCGAGCACCACCGCCGCGCAGCGCGCGCGCGCGAACTCGGGAAAGCGGCGCAGGTCGGGCTGCTCCACGTCGACCTGTACTTTTTACTAAGATTAGTATTCATCCGCTTAAGACTAGTATTGGTACACGATTAGTGTTAGTATTAGCAGGTCGGGCTTCTCCACGTCGACCGCGCTCACGTTGCCCTGCGCGTCGGTGCCGCCGCCGCCCGCCGCGCGCGGGCAGAGCAGCGGCGTCTGCGCGGCGTCGTAGAGGCGCACGAGCTTGTAGCCGACGACCTGAATGAGTATTAGTATTAGCATTAGCATTAGCATTAGTATCAGTACGCACCCGCGGCTCACGCCGCACGCCGCCGGCACCTCACAGTCGCGCCGAAGCCGCGGGAACTGCTCGAACAGGCCTGGGTGATACTCATACCAGCAATAGTATTAGTATTAGTATTAGAATTAGTATTGGCCGCGGGAACTGCTCGAACAGGCCTGGGTGATACTCATACCAGCAATAGTATTAGTATTAGTATTAGAATTAGTATTGGCCGCGGGAACTGCTCGAACAGGCCGTGCTGCGCCAAGTAGCCGATCCGCACCCCCTCCGCCGCGCCCTCCGCCGCGCCCTCCGCCGCGCCCTCCGCCGCGTCACCCACCGCGCCGTCCGCGCCGTCCGCCGCGCCGCCCGCGCCGCCGCCCACGCCGCCGTCCGCGCCGCCGCCCGCCGCGCCGCGCCGCTGCCCCGGCGCTGCTCGCAGGAAGCGGTCGACGAACTCGCCTGTACACTTAAGATTAGTACATGTACACTTAAGATTAGTACGTAGACCTCTCCACGAGCGATTCAGAAAACGTACCAAGTATCGATTCTGTATAGAATTGCAAGGCGCACACGCTGGTGCAGGCGGCGAGTCGTCGATCCGACTCGTTCCGACGTGAATTCGTCGAGGGGTTGGCAAACAGGGCCATTTTGCCACATTTTGCCCTCTCGCGCGATCTTCTCGCGTCGGCAAGCGCGCGGGCCAGGATGGGCGAGCCGGTCCCGCCACGCTGGACGGGCCAGCGGCTGGCACGCGCCGGCCACCCCGGCGGCGCGGCGGCCTCATCGCGCTCGTCGTCTGCGAGGCCACCGCTCGGCGTCGCCGCGTCCGACGGCGATGGCGCTTGGCTGTGAGGTGGGATGGCGGCATGGTGCGCGCGGACGTGGGGGTGGTGCGGGATGCGCGTGCCAGCAAGCATAGTTTCACCTCCCCAACCCCGCAGGCGCGCCGACGTGCTGCCCGAGCGCGCGTTTGGGGGCAGCAGCAGCTCCTCGCGAGGCGCCTTCGGAGGGGTGTGGCACCCCTTTCCCAGCCGCGCGCGAGTTGAGCTCCGATTTGCGCTCTTTTTCGCACACGCCCGACACTAGTAGGCGAGGATCGACCATCCTCCGCAAGCAGGGCTTCGTCGGGCGCGTCTTCGTCGAGCGGTGGTGCATCTCCCATGCTCCCACCCGCGCCCTCCTGGCAGCCCGCCCGCGGCCCACACCGACGCCCTCACGGGCTCACCCTAGTCGTAGGTGCGGTTTTTTTGCGTGCCCCCCGTCGATACGGGGCGCTGGGCGATGGCTGGGCTTGTCGCCGGGCGAGCTAGCCCCTCAGCCGGCCGCGGAGCGGAGGTGCGAAATCGAGGCGGCGCGGCCCCTGCGCGCAGCCTGTCCGGCCGGCGCGCGCATGGTTCCGTAGCCCGTCTAGTGCCTCACTGACCGACTCCAGCGCCACGGTGTATGTGGCCGGTGTGGTACTGGGGCTGGGCAGCCTTGGGGCCGGCGGGAACCGCCGTCTAGCGGTCGCACTAGTCTCTTTTCGTTGTGCAACCTGTTTGTTCAACGGTTGTTCAACCATACTTTGAGCCTTAATTATTAATTCGGGTTTGGGTCTCTGAGGTCGATACTAGCGTCCATAACTTGCCACAAGCATGCTTTACAAAAGTCCAGCGGAGGGAGACTCTCAGATCGGCCGTCCGCGCGCGCTGTGAACAGCGCCGTGGTGTTGAACACTGTTCAACACGACGTTGAACACGTAGCGAAAGAGAGACCGTAGAACAAATTGGCGGACACACACATGACACGGTCACATAATAAAAAAAATAGAGCAGCCTTTCTCCTGGAGAGGTGGGCGACAACCAGACGGGCAGACTACCCCGCCCCGCTCGGAGGGCGTGCACCACACACCACATAGCGACTGACAAGCCAGAGGTCGATACTGGGCTGGGTTTTTAGGCATTGTGGGGTTGGCTCTCCCATCGACCCTCATGACCTCCTGCGGTCTCTGAGATGGACACCAGTGGGTGTGGGACCACAGCCAGGATACACTCGAAGGCTGGGTAAGCAGTAGAGGTCGATACTCGGCGCGTCCCACATGGTCTGTGTCGCTGTCGGCACGCTGTCGACAGGACGTCGAGCGACACCGGTGGCAGTGCCACCCAGGAGTGGTCGGGCGGTCTCCTGTCATGAGAAAGCCACCATGTGATTCGTATGATGATTCCTGACAACCGCCTCAGTCAACTTTCGTCACAGTTCCCGCTCTGAGAGGAGCTGCGGGTCATTTCGACAGCTGGAGCTGTGTCGCCGGCGTGCGGCGGCCTGCCTCCGGAGGTGCCTCTGAGGTGGACATTTTTTGGTCACCGTGAGAGAACGCGTTTGAATTTTCACTCCGGAACTTCAACTCCGCACGCGCACCGGCCAGGGCTACAATAGTGCCAGTGAGGCGCTGTGGACCCAGCCACGTACTCTGGACGACCCATAGGATGCCACGAATGCCTGAAGGAGAGGGAGGCGAGGCCAGAGGCAGGCTCAGCTGCTCTCGGGTGATCCCGCTTTGGTGGCTGAAGGACCCGATGGTCCTGTCACATTCGTGTTCCGAGTCGTGGGGGTAGAAGATTGCGGGGGGGGCATCGAGTCAGCACTTCCTTGTACAGCGGACCGCCAGGCTCGCCGGCAGCATCCGCAGGGAGGCAGCATATGAGGCACCAGTTTTCTGGAGAGCTCGACAGCTGCGGCCGCGATGGCAGAGTCGGCCGCGGTTCGAGCGAGCAGCTTTTGGCTGCGGGATCGAATCGCGGAAGGCTCATGCCCTCGCGGAGCGACGCGGGTCGCGCGGCGTGCGCGTGTGCGAAATGCGACAAAAGACGAAAGACGACAGGCGCCTGAGCGCTGTACGCCTGAACTTTTGTCGCCGCAATCGCCACCGCCGCCATCTTGACGAGCAGCGCGAGCGCGCTCGTCGGCGGCCAGCCGTCGCGGGCCGGGCCGAGCCCGGCCTCGACCGGCCGCGCCGCCGCAGCAGGCTGGGAGGCCCGAATGGCGGCCGACCAGCTGATAAGTCGGCCTTCTCTCGCGCTCGGAGGGCGTGCACCACACAGCACACAGACGTACAAGACTTGTATTGAAAAATTCTCTTTTGAAAAGAAGCTGTGAAGGATGCGTCTTGGGTCCGTGGTTGTGTTTTTGTGTGAAACATCAACAACGCTGCTCGCAACATGCGTGTCGCGCACTCATTCATGCATGACAAACACAAAAACAGGCCCCAAATTACGTGTGAGTGTTAGAGTTGTTTGGTATTGCTAAAAATCTCTCTCTGCATGACCGGTCTCAATGTCCCAGAGTCCCACCCCCCTGCGCGCGGGCCTTCTAAGCCCGCGGGTAGTCGCCCCCCATCCCCAGGGCCTCCAGGGCTCGCACCTCAACCTCTCACAGACCAGCGCACAGCGCCATGGGAGGTAGTTTCTTCTCAATAACAAGGCTGTGTGAGCTTCTTGATCTTGTTTCTTATCAACCTATCTGTGAAAGATGCCCCACCCCCCTGCGCGCGGGCCTTCTAAGCCCGCGGGTAGTCCCCCCCCATCCCCAGGGCCTCCAGGGCTCGCACCTCAACCTCTCACAGACCAGCACACAGCGCCATACGAGGTATTTTCTTCTCAATAACAAGGCTGTGAAGTGAGATGTTCCTCCACGACTAGTCTCCGCGGCGAACGAGTGCTGGCGACGGTGCAGCCACGAGTCGCTGCCCAATCGCATCCACCCGCGTCCCATCTCCGCGGAGGACAGCATGCTCCCCGAGGACCCTGTGAGAGCCTTTCAGCTATGCTACTGCGGCTGGTTGATCCTCTCGATGCTCACCAGCTCGAGTCAGTACCAGCTCTTCTACACGTGGTTCCACAGCAGCGGCATCGGGCTGGCGTCAAAGCGAGGCTTGGGAGCGCATCCCAGCAAGCTGTACGGCATCATCACACCGCCTGCACTCACGCCGCTGCAGATGCGTGCCGTCGGCGTCGCCTTCACTGCCTGCCTGCTCGCGTCGCTCGCCCCGCTCGCGCCGCGGCCGTTCCTATTCGGCGCCTTTGCGCTCTCGTTGCTCTACTTTCCGCAGCTCTACGCCGAGGCGACCCTGTCGGGGCACAACCCGATCCTGGTGCCCGCCGTGCTGCTGCTGCTCGCCTGCGCCCCTTCACTCGACGCGGCCGCCTCGCCGCCGTCGCCGCCTCCGCCTCCGTGGCCTCTGCAGGTGGCCTCCCGGAGGAGGCTTCCGGGAACTTCCCGGGCCCCTCCTCCAGTCGCCCGCCTCCCGCGTGCCAGAGCCATCCTCGGCAGTCTCCGGACGCTCTCTAGCTGTCGCCACTGCCGCACCGCCGCCCTCTCCAGTGCTCGCGTCGTCTCACCCCGCGCGCCCGCCCGCCGTGCAGCTGCTGCGAGTGTACCTCGCGTCCGGGTACGTCTCGTCCGGCGTCGCGAAGGTGCTCTGCTCGTTCCGCTTCCGCCGCTACTGGGGCCTCGGCACCTCGACACCTCGCTGCAGCACGGCTGTCTCTCGAGCGTGTGGGGTCCCGGCCTGCCGACTACCTACGATGCACATAGGCACCTCCCTCCAGCACTACTTTCTCGAGGGCATGTGGTCCCGGCCTGCCGACTCGGCGCCTGACACGCCAGTGGTAGTGCCGTGGCGGCTCGCCAGCTCCTGGGGAGGTGGAGACGCTTGTTCTCTCAGGCTCTGACGCGGTCGGTGCAGTGGCGGCTGGTCAAGTCGCCGCGCCTCCTCACGATCTTCGCCAGCGGGGCCCTCCTCTTCGAGCTCTCCTTCGCCGTGGCTCCCTTCAGCGGACGCCTCTCGCCGCTCTGGTGCGCCCACGGCCTCGCCTTCCACGCCGGGATCCTGTGGCTGCAAGGGCTGGACTTCGTGTCGTTCTGGTCCGCCTCGCTGCTCGTGTTTGCCTTCCCGCTCTCCTCCCTCCTCTCCGCCGACTTGCGCCACGCCTTTGAGCATGAGCCGCTAGAAGACGGATTCTTGTGCTCCACCTAGCGATCGAGAGGATACGGACTCAACTGTCCTCGACCGTACTCGGCTGGGTTTTCACTGTAGTCGCCTCCCTCGTATTCGCGCGGTGCTCTGAAGACACAATACGCTGATGTTGGTGTAAGCGCACGTAGGCACGAGCCGCTCTGGCTGCTGCCGGCCGCGCTGTACACCCTGCTGCAGCTTCTGACGGCGGTGTCGCTCTACGACCTCTGGCGCGCGTGTATCTTGCGAGACAGCCCCGACCGAGAGATCTGGCCGAGATCTGGCCGAGATCTGGCCGAGATCTTGCCGTTCGCAAGACCCTTCCGAGACCCTTCCGAGACCCTTCCGAGACCCTTCCGAGACCCTTCCGCGACCCTGCGCAGGCTCGACGACATCCTGCCCTTCTCGTGCTGCCCGATGTTTATGCCCCCGCGGAGCCCGTTCGACCCGCTCCCAAAGTGGCAAACCATGACGACCGCGCCGCTGACGGGCAACGTGCGCCGCTCCGGTCGGATGGCATGTAGATGCCGGATGGCCGTGCCACAACGCCCCACAGCTCATCGGACCGCGAGGCTCAATGCAGCCGCTGTAGCCGAGAGGAGCCGAGAGGAGCCGAGAGGAGCCGAGAGGAGCCGAGAGGAGCCGAGAGGAGCCGAGAGGAGCCGAGAGGAGCCGAGAGGAGCCGAGAGGAGCCGAGAGGAGCCGAGCCGGTTGAGCCGGGTAGGCTCGATGGAGCCGCTCTACTGGAGCCCGTGTTCGGGCGTCTTCGGACTGAGCCGCGCCGACCTGCAGAAGCTGCCGCAGCGGGTCGTCTGGTTCGGTGAGCGGAGCCGCCGTCGCCGAGCATTGCCACCGTCGCCGAACCGCGCCACGCTCCTCTTGCGAGACATGTCCACGACATGTCCACGACACGTCCACGACACGTCCACGACACGCCCACGACACGCCCACGACACGCCCGCGACACGCCCACGACACGCCCGCGACACGTCCGCGACACGTCCACGAAGCGACACGTCAACGACACGTCCACGACACGTCCGCGACACGTCCACGAAGCGACACGTCAACGACACGTCCACGACACGTCCTCGCCAGGCTCGACAACGGGGATGCCTCCCGAGGCCGAGCGGTTCGTGCGAGCCGAGTGCCGCGCAAAGCCGTTCCTGCTGTCTGCAGAGGTAGATGCGGGGAGTCGACGACGCCCCTCCCCCCCCCCCCCCGCACTGCAACGAGCGCTCGCTACGACGCGCGCTCGGCTGTAGACAAGCCGTGCGCGCGCGCGGGGCCTCGGGCTCGTAGCCCTTCGACAGGCCTTAGAGTGAAGCCCTCGCATTCCGACGCTGCTGAACGCAGCACCCACGCTACTACCTGCCCCTCCACTACACACACTGCAGGTTTGCCAACTTACTCTCACGGTTTGCCCGCTCACTCTCACACACACTGCAGGTTTGCCAACTTCGAGCTGAGTGCAGAGCTCAAGTGCCTCCTTCACCGCTGGGTCGACGCCATCAACAGCGGCGAACTCGCGGACGCGTGGGACGGCGCGCGGAGATTCCCCGAGATTCCCCGAGATTCCCCGAGATTCCCCGAGCCTGCCCGAGCTTGCGCGGGACGCGCGGGACACCGCACGCGGAGAGCACCCGAGGTTCCCCGAGAGGCGGTCAGCCCCTTCGGGTCCACCCAGGCCCCTCACCGGCGGCGGGGGCGAGGTGTAGGCGCAAAGATGGAGCAGCTGCTGCAGCTGCAGCAGGCAGGGCTCGACGCCTTTCGCGCGTGCGTGGACAGGCTGCCGCAGCGGACAGCAGGACCACCGGCGGACTGCGGCTTCTCACCCCCGACGGCGGTGCTCAAGGGCGAGTGAGCACGGGCGGTGGAGCTCAGCTTGACCGGCGGGGGGCGGGGGGGCTGCTCCGCGCGGGGAGCATTTTGTGGAGCGGCCAGCGGTCGTGGCCGCGACCGCTGGCGTGCGGCGGTCCCTCTGAGATCTTTTCTCAGTCTCTCATCCACATGTTCAGGTTGTGAGGTGGCGCGAGACTTCTCATTTCTCATGCATATGTGAATCCGACAAGCTCAAGCTTACTCAAAACCCTAAAAACACGATCTCCGCGCGTGGACTCCGAAGACCGATCCCACGTGCCACGACAGGACACTCGGGCGCGACAGACACCCGAAACACCGCGTCGCCGAGTCCCGTCCGTCTCCCGAGGTCGCCGCGGGTCCGCGCCATAAAAAAAAGACGCGGATGGAGGTTCGCGGCGTGTGCCACCCGCGGGCCATGTCGCAGTCGGGCGAGGTGGATATCCTTTGGCCGCGTTGGGTAGCGAGGATTGGTGTGACGCGATCCACGCAGGCGTGGTTTCTGACGGCCGACCGTCAGTGCACGGAGTTGCCCCTTAGGCGGCTCCGGTGGTGTGTGTGCCAGTCCGCGCCAGTCTGCGCCCTTGTCGTGCCAGTGTGCTGTGAAGAGTGGGCCGGTTGTTCGCCGACGCTCACGCGCCGCGGGCACACCAACCAGGCGGCGGCGGACGACGGCCAAGTCCTCACTGGCTCGGGCGACAAGGCCGTCAAGGTGTGGCGCGGCGACGAGCTCGTGCGCACCACATCTGTACACGTACATATATGGAAGGCTTTGCTGCCACCGCACGCGCCTCGGACGACCTTGCTCGCCACCTGCCGCTTTACCCGCCAGCCTCGGCCAGCAAGCTCGAGTCGGTCCTCTTCTGGAGCCTACACTCGCTCGCGACCGAGCCGGTGCCAGAGTCGCCGGACGCCGTCATCGACCTGCTCGAGCGGTGGTCGCTGGTCGAGGAGCGGCACACCGCACGCGTCGCCGCCAAGGCCGCGTCGCCTCGGCCGGCGTGCTCGCGCTCCGCCAGCTTCGGCGCCGCCGCGAGCGACGGCAGCGCCGACGGGTGTGGCGCTGACGGCGGCAGGGCGGGCTTCCGAAGTTGGTTGTCGCCGCTCCGGCCCTCCCCGTCCGTCGTCGGCGGAGGAGGGTGGTTCTCCGTGCTGACGGCCGAGGAGCAGCGGACCGGCTCGCCCCGCGGCCTTCCCCTCCGAGAGCTGTCCTCCTCCTCCTCCGCCTCGGGTAGCCAGCCCGGCTGGGCGCTGCCGCGCAGCCCGCTGCAGGCGGCTGCGTTTGCGCCTCTCTCCCTCTTTCACCGGGCGTCCGCCTCTCGGCTCACTCTCGCGCCTCTCTCTTAGACGCTGCGGCGGCGCCTATCTCTGGGCACGCTGAGCACCATCCTGCCCGCCTCCATCGGGACGATGCTCGGATCGGTGAGGGATGGCCGAGGGGATGGCAGAGAGATGGCAGAGGGATGGCAGAGGTGGCCGAGAGAGGGCCGAGAGGTGGCCGAGAGAGGGCCGAGAGATTCCCCGCCTCTGGTCCGAGAATCCCCGCCTCTGGTCCGAGCCCTCCTCTCTCCCCTCCCGCGTCGTCCCTGGTCAGGCCACCAACCTGCTCGAGCTCTCCAACCTGAGCGATCTCCTCGAGGAGGGCGATGAGGCGGACGGCGGAGGGGAGGGCGGAGGGGAGGGCGGAGGGGAGGGCAGCGAGGGAGGCGAGGGAGGAGGGGGAGGCGAGGGAGGCGAGGGAGGCGGAGGGGAAGGCTTGGCCAAGGACGGTGCGACGGCTGCGGCGCTCGAGTCGCTGCGCCACGCGATTTGCACGCGCGTCTGCCTGGCGCTGCTCGACTGGTGGCTTCTGGCCCTGCTCGACCTGGCCTTCAAGGCGCACCCAGTCCTGGACCTTTCCTGCCCCTTTCCTGCCCCTTTCCTGCCCCTTTCCTGCCCCTTTCCTGCCCCTTTCCTGCCCCTTTCCTGGACCTTTCCTGCCCCTTTCCTGCCCCTTTCCTGGACCTTCAAGGCGCACACAAGTCCTCGCTGAGCCACCCAGACCCCTCGCCCCCCCACCGCCCTCGCCCACCCACTGACCTGAACCTCCCCCCCCCCCCCTCTCGCCCCTCTCGCCCCTCAAGGTGTCGCGTGCGCGCGAGTGGTGGTCCCGCCAGGTGAGTGTACCTGTGCCTCGGCTGTGCCTCGGCTGTACCTCGGCCGCATCTCGGCTGTACCTCAGCTGTACCCCGGCTGTCGGCTGTCAGGCGCGGCACCCCTTGCGCCACCAGCTCTGGCGCGGCCCTCGCAATTGGCTGGCCAGGATAGCGGCGGCGAGCGCGGCGGTGCCGCCGGCGCTGCCCTCCGAGTCACCTCCGCCGCCGCTCGCCCTGTCTCGCCTCACGGCTCTGCACTACCGGCATGCGTCTCACGTCGGCTTGCTGCGCCACCGGCTCTCGCGCATCCACCACGCCCCCTCCCTCGAGGCCGCCGGCGGCGCCTCCCGCCTCGCCATCGCCGCGATCAACGGCCTGATGGCGCAGTACGCGGCCGAGGTAGAGCGGCGAGATTGCAATTTCGGGGAGATCTCGGCTAGACCTGGCGCAGTATGCGGCGGAGGCACCGGCCGAGCCACACGCCACTCTCACGGCCACACTCCCACTCTCCGCCGCCGCCTCGCATCGCAAACTCAGCCTCCGCCTCCGCCTCCGCCTCCGCCATCGCCTCCGCCGCCTCCTCCGCCTCCGCCTCCGCCTCCGCCTCCGCCTCCGCCGCCGCCGCCTCCTCCTCCGCCGCCGCCTCCGCCTCCGCCTCCGCCTCCGCCTCCGCCTCCGCCTCCGCCTCCGCCTCCGCCTCCGCCTCCGCCTCCGCCTCCGCCTCCGCCGCCGCCGCCGCCGCCGCCGCCGCCGCCGCCGCCGCCGGCGTAGAGAGTGCAGATGCGGTCGATGGCTCTGCGGGAGAGAGCGTGGCCACCGTAGCGCGCAAGGTCGTCGCGCGAGAGAAGGTGGTCGCCGTCCTACGGTGACAACACGCCAACCTCGGGGGCGGGGGTGCGGGTACTGAGCAGTGTCTTCAGAGCACCGCGTGAGTACGAGGGCGGCGAGCACAGCGAATACAGCGGCAGTGGCTGAGCACGGTGGGTGCG
>NW_005202427.1:856215-876690 GCF_000372725.1 Emiliania huxleyi CCMP1516 | reverse complement strand
CGAACTGGCTCGGCTACCGGCGCCTAGAAGCGAGAGACTCTCCCCCCACACCTCCCCACATCTCCCCCCACACCTCCCCACATCTCCGCGCCTCGGAGCGGAGCACGCACCCGTATGCTCCGACCGGCGCTCGAGAGGACACGCACTCAGCTGTGCTCCGCCGCAGTCCGGTATACTCACTGTGTGTTCGCATCCCTCGTATCCACGCGGTGCTCTGAAGTACACTGCACAACACCGCACGCCCCCGCCCCGACGTCGGCGTCCTCACCGCGCAGGCTACTGCGCCGCGGCGGCGGGCGGCGGCGCCGTGCTTCTGCACTCGATGTACCGCCCCGACGCGCTGCTGCCGCTGCTGCGCCGCACGGCGCGCGAGGCCGGCGCGGCGGCGGCCTCTTTCCTGTCGTACTACGTGGTGGCGCCGGTGTCGATGCTGGTGCGTGAGCTGTACTCGCGCCAGTACGAGCAGGTGTTGCGGCACGAGATAGGCCCGAGATCAGCCGAGATGAGCCGAGATGAGCCGAGATCTACTCGCGCCAGTACGAGCAGGTGTCGGACCCGCGCGCCATCTCCCACAACCTCGCGCCATCTCTCGCAATCTCCCCCGCAATCTCCCACAGGTGTCGGACCCGCGCGCCATCTCGGAGGCGAATGCGCTCCTCCGCTCGCTGCTCCGCCAGTTCAAGGAGAACTACGCCTCCGAGCTCAACGCGCTCGGCGCCGCCGGCGGGGCGAGTGCTGCCGGCGCCGGCGCCGCCGCCGCGCTTGGCGCCGCCGGAGCTAGGGGCGGCGGCGGCGGCGGCGGCGGCGGCGGCGGCGGCGGCGGCGACGACGACGGCGCGGGCGTGGGCGGCGGCGGAGGAGGCGGAGGCGGAGGAGGAGGAGGAGGGTTGCCCCGCCCCCTGTTCGACGGCGGAGGCGGCGACGCGCCGCGCGCGTTGCGCCTCGGGGGCGGCGGCGAGGAGGGGGGCGGCGAGGGCGGCGGCGAGGGCGGCGGCGAGGGCGGCGGAGGGGGCGGAGGAAGGGGCGGAGGGGAGGGCGGCGAAGGGGGCGAGGGGGGCGGCTACCTCGAGAGCCTCTCGTCGGCTGTCGGAGTCGTCGGCGGCGCGGTCGGCGCGCTCGGCGAGAGCGCGGTGTCTGCGGTTGGCGCGGTGGGCGCGCTGGGCGAGAGTGCGGTGGGAGCCGTCGACATGGCAACCACCATGCCTCGCCGGTGGGCGGGCGGGCACGGCGCGGACGCCCCGCCTTGAATGCGTTGACCACTCCGGGTGAGGTGGTCAGGTGGGCGAGCGGGTACGGCGCGACGCCCGTCTTCACGGACGGGCGCCCTCCCGCACCAGATTCCCCGAGATTCCCCGAGATTCCCCGAGATTCCGCGAGAGTGCCCGAGAGTGCCCGAGACTCCGCGAGCCCCGAGACTCGCGCACGAGGCGGAGGAGCCCCTCAGTGGTGAGCTCGCTCCCCTTCTCACTCAGGAACCTTCTAGGAACCTTCTAGGAACCTTCTGACTTAGGATGCCTCCCGACGAGGCGGAGGCCGCGGAGCTCGAGGCGATGTCGCTCCTCTTCGAGCAGCAGATGCAGTCGCCCGTCTACTCGATGGCACGCGGGCCGCTGCTGCAGCTGCTGCTCATCCAGACGCAGTACATGCGGCGCGAGCTGCTCGTGCAGGTGGTGGGCGCGAGGGTAGGGGCTCTCGGGCAATCTCGGGTGATCTCGCGGCGATCTCGGGGAATCTCGGGTAAGCCTCGGGTGATTGCTCGTGCAGATGGGCGCGATGGACACCCTCATGGCACAAAACTCGCTCACCGCGACGATGTCGGCGATGCTGCCGGGCGCCGTAGCCCTCGCGGTCGCAGTCACGACGGTGCGCGGCGCAGTACCTCACCAACCCGGTACCCAAATCCAATGACATGACACATAGGTCGCAGTGACAACGCTGCGCTCTGTCGTGCGGCAGCTGCGCTCGCGCCGCCGCTCTCGCGCCTCTCTGCTCAAGCAGGCGCTGCCTCCTCCCTCGCGGCACGGAGCCGCTGCCCCTCAGTCCCATCCCTGTGGATCGCTCGACTCGCTGCGCTAGGTGCGGCTCGTGCTGCGCGATACGGAGCGGCTCCTCCTCCGCTCGCTCGCCGCCGGCGCAGAGGTGCTCTCCGAGTCTCGACTTTGGCCTGCTCCTCTCGCCTACTCACTCGCCGAGCCAATCGGTCGATCACAGGTGCTGTCCGAGGTCGACCTCGGCCTGCTCGTCATCTCGCTGCACGCGATGCGCCAGACGGTGCGGCGGCACCGCGTCCTCCTCTCGGCCGGAGAGCGGCAGCTCCTCTTCGAGGCCCGCGCTGACCGAGAGTCGGACACTCTTGACTCACCCCCGACTCTAGGCCGTCGTCGCCTCATTAGGACTGCGCCGACCTCGAGTCGGACACGTTCGACGTGCACCACAAGATGCTCATCCTGCAGCGAATGTACCGGACGCAGCCCGCGCTGCTCCTCAAGGCGGGGCCGCCCGGCGCCCCACGCCGCATGAGGCAGGAGCTCGGCTTCGGCATCGAGCACGACTCGGCCGCGTACACGGACTTTGGCGACGCACGCCGCGCAGCAGCAGGCAGGCGCGTGCTCTGTGGCGCGCGCCACGCAGCACGCACAACGAATAAATCGGAGTACTGAGAAATATTCGAGAGGGGGTGTGTCGTCGATGACGATGTCCCAAAGTGGCGTTGTGGAGTTGCGAGAAGCTGTGCACCAAAATAACCCCGTTTTTGCCCATTTTCGGTCATCCGTCATAAAATATCTGAAGATCCCAATATAGGATTCTCCCCAAACCTTGCTCAGCTGATCCAGCATGGGTCGTAGGCCAGGCCTGGGCAAAGAAACCAGCACCTCATCGGGCTTCCCTGAGCGTCACAGCTCGGTGATCGCGCCGGCCGGACACCACTGAGACGGCCGTTCCGGGCATTTGAACGCGACCTCTTCGGGGGCAAAGACATGGGCTCTATGGCTCAGACTGGACTCCTCTTGGTCCCTTCTGATGCCCTAGGCCACACCTGGGCCTTACCCGGGGTTCTAGGGGGCGGGCTGGGTTTGCCCCCCCAACTGGCCCGAGGCACCTCTTGGTCCCGGCCATGACGTCTGCCAACCGGCCGTTCGCAGGCGGTAGCTTCGCACGCCCCCGACAACTCCGAGAATGACCCGCACGAGAAGTGCGCGTCGGTGGCGCACTTTTCCTCCCAGGATGTGGCTGCTGCCTTGGCCTCAGTGGCGACCCAGGAAGAGCCGAGCGCCGTGGCGCTGGCCGTGGCTTGCCCCGTGGGCGGCCTCACCCTCTCGCACGTCGCCTACCTCCTCAACTTGGCCACTAAGATGGCGAAGGCGACGGACGGGCTCTACACAACAAGGCCTTGATCTTTGCCCGCTGGGTGGCCACCTGCGCGGCGGCGAGCGCGAGCGGGCCGGTGTCCTTGCCCATGTCCGCCAGCTTCGCGGTGAGGTCGCTCTGGCAGAAGTGCGAGCGCACCGTCAAGGACTACAACAAGCGCCGCGAGTTGGTGTGCTCGCGCCTCCGCATAGCGCGCCAGCGCGGCGGCAACACCCAGCCGAGGCCGAGCGGGCGATGCGCACGCTCGAGATCGAGTCGGCGACGCGCTTCGTCTTCCCCAAGATCACCTCGACCGCGGCCGACGCGGGCGGCGGCGGCGGCGGCGCCGCGGCCGCCGCAGCAGCAGAGATCCCCGCCGACCTCAAGGTCCTCGCCTTTGCGATGGGCGCGCACGAGCGGCTCGGCGCCTCGAGCGCCGTGCGTCTCCTCGACATGGACGCGCTCGGGCTCATCGCCGCGGCGGTGCGCGGGAGGCGCCCGCCGCCGCCGTCAGAGGTCGTCAGGCTGCGGCGGCTCGCGGCGCGGCAGCAGCGCGAGATCGACTACCAGCGCGGCCTCCTCTCGCGCGCCGTCACGGACCTCGGCCACCGTGAGCGCCGCGCGGCGGCGGCCGCTGCGGCGGCCGTGCAGCAGGCAGTCGCGGCCGAGCGCGAGCGGGCCGAGAACGCGGCGGACGAGCTCCGCGCCGAGCAGGAGGCCGCGCGCGAGCGCGAGGTCGCAAAGGTGCGCAGGGAGGCGGCGGCGGCGGCGCGGGTTGCGGAGACCGAAAACAGGCTACGGCTCGGGCGACACCGGAAGGAGATCCAGGCGTACGCCGACTCGATGGTGGACGAGGAGAGGCGGCGCGCGAGCGAGGCAGACGCCCGCGCCGACGAGGCGTGCGAGGCCGCCGCCGCGCTGCAGGGCGCGTTCGCGGCGCTCGAGGACCAGCTCCAGTTCTTGCGCGGTTCCCGCGTCGGCGGGCTGCTCGACAAGGTCATGGTGTCGGCGACCCATCCGTGATTGACCGGCATCCCTCCGTTGAACGTGACAAGGCCGCCCACCGTGTTGTACCAGCCGCCTTCCAGGCCATTGCCGTCGAGCACTGTGTTGCTGGTGTCGCTCTTTGCGAGCCCCTTGAATGTGGACTGACCGGCTCCGGCATTCCACTTTGTGCATCCTGCGTCGAGGCAGGTCAGCGTGCCCGGCGAGCCCTCCGTGACCCAGTTGGTCTGCGTCCAGGTCGACGTGAGCCAGTCGGGGTTGCTGGCCGCCGGCATCGTGCCGCCGCCATAGGTCAGTCGGAAGGTGTAGACGCCATTGCGCCGGAACGACTCATGGTCGGCAGGCAGGGCCATGTGGTGGGCGATGGTCTGCCAGAAGGTCGGCAGCGATCGCGGCGGCGGTGACGGTGATGCGCTCGGCGGCGGTGGTGACGGCGATGCGCTCGGCGGCGGCGGTGAAGGCGATGCGCTCGGAGGCGGTGGCGGCGGCGGCGAGGGCGATGCCGAGGGAGGCGGTGGCGAGGGCGATGCTGAGGGAGGCGGTGGTGACGGTGAGGCGGAGGGAGGCGGAGGCGACGGCGAGTCGGAGGGAGGCGGCGGCGACGGCGGTGCGGAGGGAGGCGGCGGCGACGGCGACGCGGAGGGAGGCGGCGGCGACGGCGAGGCGGAGGGAGGCGGCGGAGACGGCGAGGCGGACGGAGGCGGCGGCGAGGGCGAGGCGGACGGAGGCGGCGGCGACGGCGAGGTGGAGGGAGGCGGCGGCGAGGGCGAGGTGGAGGGAGGCGGCGGCGAGGGCGATGCTGAGGGAGGCGGTGGTGACGGTGAGGCGGAGGGAGGTTACCACACTATGCCACGTCGCCCAAATGATATACCGTCGCCAACTGCATAAAGATATATTACTTTTTCTGCGCCACAGGCGTCAACGCTACTCACATTCCACATCGTCCACGTCTCGACGAGTTCAGCTCTGCACACTACATGCAACATGCATACCATGCACATTCACGTACGCGCCGCCGGTCTGTCATGGCCACGGTTCCAATTTCCATTCTCCATTCACACGTATCCGTAAACGTAGAATTCGCCAGCCAATGGCGGCTGGCACCGGCGCGGGAAGCTCAAAAGTCCGATGAGTTTGTCGACATGCACTGCGACAGGCCACAGCACCCGGTACATTGAGAACAACCGCGGTCTGCGAGAAGCGGACACGGCAACTCGGCAAAAATCGAGCAGGGCAACGCCTTGGCCGCTCCTGCAAAGTGACACATCTGATCGCATGGCGGTGGCGGCGAGGATGGGGGCGGAGAGACCGGCGGCGGAGAGGGCGACGGCGGCGTGGGTGGAGGAGGGGAGGGTTGTGGCGGTGAGGGTGGCGGCGGCGTGGGAGGCGGTGGCGAGGTCGGCGGTGAGGGCGGTGGTGGCGAGGGTGGTGGTGGTGAGGGCGGCGGTGAGGGCGGCGGCGTGGGTGGAGGCGGGGATGGAGGAGGGGCGGGAGGCGGCAGCGTGGGAGGCGGTGGCGAGGTCGGCGGCGGGGGCGAGGGCGATGCCGAGGGAGGCGGCGGCGACGGCGACACGGATGCCGGCGGGGGTGACGGCGATGCTGAGGGCGGCGGGGGCGACGGCGACGCTGAGGGCGGCGGGGGCGAGGGTGAGGCGGACGGAGGCGGCGGCGACGGCGAGGCGGACGGAGGCGGCGGCGACGGCGAGTCGGAGGGAGGCGGCGGCGACGGCGGTGCGGAGGGAGGCGGCGGCGACGGCGAGGCGGACGGAGGCGGCGGCGACGGCGACGCGGAGGGAGGCGGCGGCGACGGCGAGGCGGAGGGAGGCGGCGGAGACGGCGAGGCGGACGGAGGCGGCGGCGAGGGCGAGGCGGACGGAGGCGGCGGCGACGGCGAGGTGGAGGGAGGCGGCGGCGACGGCGACGCGGAGGGAGGCGGCGGCGAGGGCGATGCTGAGGGAGGCGGTGGTGACGGTGAGGCGGAGGGAGGCGGCGGAGATGGTGAGGCGGAGGGAGGCGGCGGCGAGGGCGAGGCGGACGGCGGCGGGGGCGATGCCGAGGGAGGCGGCGGCGACGGCGACACGGATGGCGGCGGGGGTGACGGTGATGCTGAGGGCGGCGGGGGCGACGGCGATGCTGAGGGCGGCGGCGGCGATGGTGAGGCGGACGGCGGCGGCGGCGACGGCGAGACGGACGGCGGCGGGGGCGACGGCGATGCTGAGGGAGGCGGCGGCGATGGTGATGCCGAGGGAGGCGGCGGCGAGGGCGAGGCGGAGGGAGGCGGCGGCGGTGGAGGCGGTGATGGTGACGGCGGCGTCGCGGGCGAAGCGAAGACGTAGAACTTGCACACCGTCAGCCCCGCCGCAGACGGCCGGTTGAGGTAGATGTAGCGCCCCAACGCGTTGATCTCCACCTCCAACATCACGTTCGACGACACGCTCACGTCCGACTTCACCAGCGCGTTGCCCGCGTACGTCCCCGCCGTCGAGCCGAGATAGATGTCGACGTCCGTCAGCCGCTCCGGGCAGCAGTCGTTGCGGTTCTGCAGCCGCACGTAGCGCACATACACCTCGCTCCCGAGGTCGACGCCCCACGTGTGGCTTGTGTAGTGGCCGCACTCGGCCCACGGCCGTCCCGTCGTGCTGTCGGCATATGAAAGATCGCTCACGGGCGCCTGCTTGTCGAACCAGCTCGAGTCCTGGTACGTGGTGGCCGTGCGAAGGTCGAGCAGCTGCGCTGCTGGTGGCGGCGACGGAGGCGCGGGCGGCGGCGGCGGCGATGGTGGCGGCGGTGACGGTGATGCGCTCGGCGGCGCTTGTGAAGGCGATGCGCTCGGAGGCGGTGGCGGCGGCGGCGAGGGCGATGCCGAGGGAGGCGGTGGCGGCGGCGATGGTGGTGACGGAGGCGGGGGAGGCGGTGATGATTGTGACGGCGGCGCGGGCGAAGCGAAGACGTAGAACTTGCACACCGTCAGCCCCGCCGCAGACGGCCGGTTGAGGTAGATGTAGCGCCCCAACGCGTTGATCTCCACCTCCAACATCACGTTCGACGACACGCTCACGTCCGACTTCACCAGCGCGTTGCCCGTGTACGTCTCCGCCGTCGAGCCGAGATAGATGTCGACGTCCGTCAGCCGCTCCGGGCAGCAGTCGTTGCGGTTCTGCAGCCGCACGTAGCGCACATACACCTCGCTCCCGAGGTCGACGCCCCACCATTGGCTTGTGTAGTGGCCGCACTCGGCCCACGGCCGTCCCGTCGTGCTGTCGGCGTATGACAGGTCGCTCACGGGCGCCTGCTTGTCGAACCAGCTCGAGTCCTGGTACGTGGTGGCCGTGCGAAGGTCGAGCAGCTGCGCTGCTGGTGGCGGCGACGGAGGCGCGGGCGGTGGCGGCGGCGAGGGCGGCGGCGACGGTGGTGGCGACGCTGGCGGCGGCGATGGGGGAGCCGGCGGCGGCGACAGAGTCGGCGGGGGGCATGGATCGCCAATGTAGTCGAGAGAAATGGAGAGCCTCACGACGTCGACGCTGCCAACCACGTCGAGCGAGCACACCTTGACGCGCAGATTGTCGTCGTAGTCGTCCCCTTCACCGAGCGACGCCACCTTCCACGACTGCTGGTACGCCGGGGTGTTGAGCGCGTCCTGGACGACGGTGATGAGGTTTGCGGACTCTACCACGCCGCTGTTGTGGTCCTCCGCCTTGTTGTACTGTAGGTAGAGCGCATAGCCCCGGGGTGAGGCGACGTCCAATTTGATGATGACGGGGTCCCCTGCGGACAGGGCCTGGACGTCGGTGAATGCGAACAGGTCGACGAGCTCGTTCTGGCCGCTGACGAAGTCGGAGGCTGCGATCTCGGTGGTGTGGGTGCTGTACCACCCGAGGCTGCGGTGCTGCCCGCCGTGGTAGCACATCGCGGGCCAGCCGATACTTAAGTAGCTGTAGCCCATATACGAAGACTGGTCGCCGTACTCCTCGCCAAACTCGCCGGAGTGGGCGAGTCCAAAGTTGTGGCCGACTTCGTGCATGTGGGCGGAGACAGACCCGCCCCACGTGTCACTGTAAAATGATGACCACCCATTGATGTAGGCATACGCGATCCACGGACTTATGCCCGGAGGGAAGAGAAACATGACATAGTCCGCTGTTGCGGCATCACGCAGGCCTAAGGCGTTGAGCTTAACAACCGCTGCATACTCCACCGCGCTGGGATCCACGCCTGGCGAGAGGTCCATGTCGAGGTCGAGATTCATCACACCGTCGCTGATCTCAGCACAGCCTGGCGCAGTGTTCCCGGAAACACACGCACCTGGTTCGATGATGAGCTCATTCTCTGAGCAGGCGGCGGACTGCGACTTGAAGTTGACGGCCACGGGGCTGATTCCCATGCCGAAGACGCGCTCCTTTAGGTCATTGATCGTCGGCGTCGGCTCCTGACCATGTGTGGTGCTCCTCATCCTGGCAACCAAGACCTTTTTCGTGCCCGTGGCGGCGGCGCTCAGGCGCTGCACGCCGCGTGCGGGTCCGTCTGCGACCACGGTGGCGCTCGCTGGGATGAAGACCGTTGGGACGGACTTTTTGGCGCTAGCGTTGCCACCGACAAAAGTGACGATTCTGCCACCGAGCTGGCGGACGCCCCCCATGCTCGCAACGAAGGCCTTGGGCAGGGATGGCGAGAACTCGTACACGGGCCCCCGACGACCGACCGGAACGCAGGCGGGCTCGGGCGGAAGGGCGGCTCCTCCGGGCGGGTTCATCTTCTGGCGCAGGACAATCTCGCATGTGACGTCCGTCTTCAGCCGACGTAGAGGCGACGGACGAGCCTCGCAAGGAGCAAGCATACCAAAGGCGCAAAGCAGGACCAAGCAGCTATGCGAATTGAACTGCTGGTGGTGAATCTGAGACGGCGTGCGATGGCGGCAACGACGTTCGGCAGGCTCGAGCGAGGCGGCGGATCTCGAGCTGCTCTTGTCGTCTCGGCCGCCAGCCATCCCGAACAGCCGCCAGCTGCAAACGGCGGCGACGAGGAAGGCAGCTGTGATGAAGAGCACGGTCGTTGAGGCTGCGACAAGCGCGGCGCCGCCAGCGACAGTGACCCAAACCGCCAGCGACGGTGGCCAAGCCTTTAAGTTGCGGCGCCACGTCACCGTGCAGACGACGGCCAAGGCGGCGACTGCGGCGGCGACCTTCGGGGGACCCGCTGGGGGACCCGCTGCGAGCCACGGCAAAGCGCTTGCGGAGAAACCGACAGGTGCCGCCGCCGCGCCGGAGAGGTACGCCGTGGCGGCGGCGAAACAAGTGGCCCACGCCGCGCCGCGAGCCCCCTTTCCGCTCGCCGCGGTCGGCCAGGAGGCGCCGCAGGCGATGGCGAGGAGGATGAGCACGAGGGCGGGCATGAGAAGCGGCGAGCAGCTCACGAGCGAGGACGCCTTCGAGGAGGACGGCACGACCCCGGCCGGGCCCGAGGTGCCGCAGTACTTTACGCCGTTGACGGTGAGGTAGTCCCAGATGCAGTTGGAGTGCTCCTCCACGTCAAAGGCGATCACGTCCAGCCCGACCGGCGGCATGCCGTAGAGGGTGCAGCCCTCGAGGTTCGGGTAGTCGTTCGGGAAGTCGGGCGAGGTGGCGCACGAGCCGCCGTCGGTGATCAAGCACGGGCCGGTGGCGCAGACGTCGCCGAGCGGGCATGACGGCAAGGACGGCGGCGGCGGGGCCGGCGGCGGCGGCGGCGCCGATGGCGCGCCCAACCTCATCTCGGCTCCCTGGTAGTTGGCGAGGCCATGGCCGAACTGGTTGTCGCGGCCTGGCTCGCCCAGATCCTCGGCGCCCCCCTCAAGCGCCGTGCGGACCTCGGCGTTGGTATAGGACGGGTACCTGCGTGGCCGCGAGGCGTGTCTGACGCGGCGGCTCGGGTCCGACCTCCGCGTGCGTGCGTGCGCGCGCGCGTGCGTGCGGGGGGGGGGGGGGGGGGCTCACTTGTTCCAAAACCCCATTGGCAGGCCAAAAACTTGGGGCCCGGCCATGGAGGTCCCATCGTACGAATCATAGGCCGGGGGGCCGACCCCAGTGTCGCTCGGAGGGCCTAGGTAGGAGACAATGATCGCGTGAGAGCGGTGGGAGAGCGGCGGCGCTGCGGCCTTCTCGCACAGGGGTGGCACCGACGGTCGAGACGACGTCGACGCCTGGCGCAGCGATGTCGACGTCGTCGTTGAACTGCGAGAAGCTCGCCTTCGCGTCGCTGCTGTCGGTGGCGGCGACGCTCATGACCGAGGAGTAGGACGCCGGGTAACTGTAGCTGCTACTTCCGCCGTTGCCGGCGGTCGCGATGCTGAGGATGCCGTCATCAAAGAATGTCTGGAAGGCATCACGCTCAGTGCTCGACGGACCCCCACCTCCGAGCGACACTGCGGAAGAGGGGGGGTGGGGGCGGGAGGGGTTAGATGAGTCAAAGACGGGTAGCGGAACTAGGCACGCTCACTCGAGACGATCTTGGCTCCGCTGTCGACACATCGCTGAACCGCATCGACGACTTCTGAGGCATAGGTCCAGCCGCACGCCTCGTTTGGCCACCCAGGTGGGTCGTCGAGCTGGCCGGCCTCGCCAAACACCTTCACTATCTTCAGGCCAGGCGCACCCGGGAAGACACCGACCACTCCCTCCCCGTCGCCACCGATGGCCGCGATGGTGCCCGCGACATGCGTGCCTGGTGGGACGGAGGGCGGGGGGGAGGGCGGGGGAGAGGATGTGGTGGAGTGATGGAGGGTGGGGTCGAGGGGGCGGCGGAGAGACGGCGGGCAGAGAATGATGGCGGCGGAGAGGGGCGGCGGAGAGGATGAGGACATGCGTGCCGTGGTTGCAGATGTCGTCGCCGAAGTACATCGTGCCGGCTGGGTCAGCTTGGAGCGGGTCCGCCGCGGTGGCGTCAGAGGGAAGGTCAGGGTGTGTGAGCAGGTAGCCAGAGTCGATGATGCAGAGCGGATGCGTCACCGCCGACGGGAAGAAGGAGGCGTTCGGCACCGCTCCGTTGTACACACGCTCGATCCCCCATGGCGTTTCCTCGGCTAGCGGCTGCGTCCGCGTGGCGGTGCTGCTCGGTCCTGGGTAGCGCCGCTGATCCTCCTCGACCCTTAGCCCCGAGCGCTCCGCCTGCTCCTTGAACAATCGCGCCTCGTTGGGGTCCGCGACTTCGACCACAGTGAAGGTGTTGTGGGCTGCTCGGATTGTCATAGTGACGTTTCCGCCCCACGCCGCCATCTGCGCCACCCGGTTTGAAGCTCGCGCGCCACGCGTGGTCCTCGCCACGTTGGTCTCGCCGGTGACAACCAGACGAACTTTGGGTTGTTCGTTCGCGCGCCGGCCTTTCGTGGTAGGCGCCGCCGTGGCGGACGCAAGCAGGGCAAGAAAGAGGACAAAGGGCATGCTGTCTCGGCTTGCGCGGCGGTGTGTTGGCGGTGCGGCTTGGGCGGCGGTGTGTTGGCGGTGTGCTCGCTTTCTCAATCTCTTGTCAGTGACACCCTCGACATTGTCGGCGTGTCATGGTCCACTGCTTTCTTTCTTTCTTGAGGGCACGCCGAAGCCGCTGCCGCCGGTGGCACCCACGCGAGCGCAAGTTGCAGGATCGCTGTGCCGATTTTCGTGAGCAACCTCTTGAGGTCTGAGCGAGTCGCCAGTTCGAATCCCAGTTCGACGGGTCGACCCATTTTTCTTTTTCTTTTGAGAGCAGGACGCCGGGTTTGTCTTGTATGTGCGTGTCGGGCCGGGGTGTGAGCGAGGGGCAGAAAGAAGGGGCGGGGGCGTGCGGGGCAGAGGCCCAACGTCGGGCGGCTTGTCGGGGTCCGGAGAATTCGTCGCGAGGCAGCGGCGTCAAGGAGGACGATTTGAAGCCGATCAAAGACCTGCTAAAGATGGCGGACCGTAGTCCGACGGACGTCGCCCAGACGTACATGCACGACCCGGCCATGACAAACACGACCGCCCTCACCAAGGGAACGAGCTACCTCAGCTCAGGAAATATGCCTTGAAGGCAACAGAACACTCGGGCCGCTTCGTTCTCAACGACAGCGCTCGCACAAGGCCGTCCTCATGGCGGAGGTGCGATGACGTATTAGACTACATTTGGAGGCAGAAAATATTGCTGCAGGACAAGACTTCAAAGATCGAGAAGCTGCAACAACTCCTACACAGTGAAAGGCAACGTATGGAGCTACTGATTGGAGCAGTTTTGGTATGCGTCTTCCTCCTCTCTTTCCTGAAAGCGTTGCGGCATTGGCTTCTGCCGCGGATCCATGGCGAGGTGCAAGGCGTGCCTGTCAGAGCAATCAGAGGGGCCGTTCCCGCAGCACGACTGGTTCGAGAGTTGTTGTCGACGCCGAGACGGTTGACAACTTCACGGCTTGCCTTCTCCGAAGTCTTACCAAGAGAGAGTTGAGAGAGAGATTTTTAGGAGGCCAATGGTCTACAATTCACAACGCTTCCAATATTGTGTACCAGAGAGATAGGTGTGAGAGCTGTGGGAGCGGCCTCTTCAACTGAGCCAGTTGGTTAGAGGCGTGTGTGTGTGTGTGAGTGGTTGCTACTTTCAACGATCGGCGTCGTGTTGCTCCTAACACTACAAGTACCGAACAAGTACCCGTCGCAAAACACTCGCCGTTTGCGTCGCTGGCACCAGACGCGTCAAGCCCTGGAGGGCGGGGCCCGGCGCCACATGGCGCCGGCCAAAAACCGTCTAGTGCTAACTAAAACGACAAAATTCCGGATGGACCGGAGAGTGTCTACTCTTTCGACGCACCGTCCTCGACCCCGCCGAAAAGCTGGCTGGTGGTCGCGCGCGGCGCGTCGGCGCGGCTCCAACTGGTCGGGCACCTCGGCTGGGTCCATCAGCACGAGGCCAGCCCCGTCGGGCAGCCCCGCGAGCGCATGGGCGGCCGGCGCGCGAGCGGAGGCCGAGATATCGCGCTGGTTTGGGAGGAAAATCACAAGGGTCAAGGCGCCAAGGGGGGATGTCAAGTATGTTACATCATCGTAATCTGAAAGCCTGGCCTGCGAGGAGGCAGACCCGCCCTGCTGGTCATTGACACGGAATCTCTCGACTGCCGCATTGTTGCCTCGCACGACTGGTGCGAGCCAGACAGGTCGCCAGAGATACTCATTTTCGAGCACCGACGTTCACTGTTCCAAAAGTGACTTCCACAAGGAGCGACTTAGCCTAAAGACGTGCGAGCACACGCGCGCGACCAGTATGTTCTACGAGCAAGAGAACGCGAGAATGTGCTGTTTGTTCGCCAGCCAATGGCGGCTGGCACCGGCGCGGGAAGCTCAAAAGTCCGATGAGTTTGTCGACATGCACTGCGACAGGCCACAGCACCCGGCACATTGAGAACAACCGCGGTCTGCGAGAAGCGGACACGGCAACTCGGCAAAAATCGAGCAGGGCAACGCCGTGGCCGCTCCTGCAAAGTGACACATCTGATCGCATGGCGGTGGCGGCGAGGATGGGGGCGGAGAGACCGGCGGCGGAGAGGGCGACGGCGGCGTGGGTGGAGGAGGGGAGGGTTGTGGCGGTGAGGGTGGCGGCGGCGAGGGCGAGGCGGACGGCGGTGGGGGCGAGGGCGATGCCGAGGGAGGCGGCGGCGACGGCGACACGGATGGCGGCGGGGGTGACGGTGATGCTGAGGGCGGCGGGGGCGACGGCGATGCTGAGGGCGGCGGCGGCGATGGTGAGGCGGACGGCGGCGGCGGCGACGGCGAGACGGACGGCGGCGGGGGCGACGGCGATGCTGAGGGCGGCGGCGGCGATGGTGAGGCGGGCGGCGGCGGCGGCGACGGCGAGACGGACGGCGGCGGGGGCGACGGCGATGCTGAGGGCGGCGGCGGCGATGGTGAGGCGGAGGGAGGCGGCGGCGAGGGCGAGGCGGAGGGAGGCGGCGGCGGGGGAGGCGGTGATGATTGTGACGGCGGCGCGGGCGAAGCGAAGACGTAGAACTTGCACACCGTCAGCCCCGCCGCAGACGGCCGGTTGAGGTAGATGTAGCGCCCCAGCGCGTTGATCTCCACCTCCAACATCACGTTCGACGACACGCTCACGTCCGACTTCACCAGCGCGTTGCCCGTGTACGTCTCCGCCGTCGAGCCGAGATAGATGTCGACGTCCGTCAGCCGCTCCGGGCAGCAGTCGTTGCGGTTCTGCAGCCGCACGTAGCGCACATACACCTCGCTCCCGAGGTCGACGCCCCACCATTGGCTTGTGTAGTGGCCGCACTCGGCCCACGGCCGTCCCGTCGTGCTGTCGGCATATGACAGGTCGCTCACGGGCGCCTGCTTGTCGAACAAGCTCGAGTCCTGGTACGTGGTGGCCGTGCGAAGGTCGAGCAGCTGCGCTGCTGGTGGCGGCGACGGAGGCGCGGGCGGTGGCGGCGGCGAGGGCGGCGGCGATGGTGGCGACGGCGGTGACGGTGATGCGCTCGGCGGCGGTGGCGGCGGCGGCGACCGAGGGTAAAATCCACAGACCGCGCCGTCCGTCTTCGCGCAGACCCACTCATCAAAGTGGGAGACGCGCGCGTAGACGCCCGGGAAGTTGGCGTCGGCGCAGCCGGAGCCCCAACTCACGATGCCCGTGAGCACGTAGTTGCCGTCGGCGTCGATGCCGAAGAGGGGGCCACCCGAGTCGCCCTGGCACGCGTCCTCGCCGCCATTCACGGTGTCGCCGGCGCAGATCATCGTGTCGTCAATCTGGCCATTGTAGTCAACGTTGCAGTCCTCATTCTGGACCACCGGCACGTCGACCTCCATGGCCTCCGGCGAGGACACGCCGCCGGAGGACATGGTGCCCCAGCCGGCGACGGTGAGCATGGCGAGGTGCTCCTGGAAGGGCGTGTCCATGCCCGGGCCGTCGAGCAAGTCGATGGGCGCATAGCCGGTCACAGGCGTGGCGAGCTTGAGCAGCGAGACGTCGTTGCTTTCTGAATTGGGAGAGCCGTAGTCCTCGTGGTTCAAGATCTCCGCCACCTCGTGCAAGGAGACGCACGGGTCGGTGTTCACGTCGGCGACGACGTGCATGCCGACGGCCACGCGGCCGACGGTGTCTTGCGTGCAGTGCGCGGCGGTGAGCACCCAATCGGGCGCGATGAGCGTGCCGCCGCAGAAGTGGAAGCCGCTGTCGTACTGGAGCGAGACGAGCCAGGTGTACCTGTCAGCAGACGGCGGCGGGTGGCGAGCGGAGCGCGGCGTTGGCGCGGGAAGGCGGGTCGGGCACATACTTGCGCGCGGGGTCGACGGGCACGCCGCCGACAATCTTGGGGCCGACAATCTTGGGGACAACGACGGCCTTGGATGCGACCGCCGAGGTGGCGAAGCAGTAGCCCGGCAGCGGCGGCAGCGGCGGCAGGGACGGTGACGGCGGAGAGGACGGAGGGAGGGCGGTGAGGGTGAAGGTCGCGCTGCCATAGGAACCGGAGTCGAACGTGAACGTATAGCCCGCACCCTCCCACAAGTTGCCGTTCCAGCCGTCGCCGTACGAGTCGTACATGTCGAGCGTGCACTCGCCGGGCGGCGCGGACAGGGTGCCGGAGTAGGGGGCCCCTCCACTGCCAATCAACGCGCCGCTGCACGTCAGGGTCCACGACACCTCGTACTGCCAGCCGCCGCCACCCACGGTGACCTGGAACTCGATTGGGGGGGCCGATGGAGCGATCGGCGGCGACGGCGACGAAGGCGGCTGCGCAACCCAGCACACCTGCAAGAGGGGGGGGGGGGCGGGGGGGGACATAGGGGGTTGGGCACCGGGGCTGGGTGAGCGTGAGAGCTCAGGAGGGAAGCAGGGAGCAAGAGAAAGGAGCGCGCGCCTTCCAGCCTGACTCGGTGACCGAACCGTCAGAGACCCACGTCATGGTCCCATCCGACGGCACGACCCCGGCCGGGCCCGAGGTGCCGCAGTACTTTACGCCGTTGACGGTGAGGTAGTCGTAGCGGCAGTTGGAGTGCTCCTCCACGTCAAAGGCGATCACGTCCAGCCCGACCGGCGGCATGCCGTAGAGGGTGCAGCCCTCGAGGTTCGGGTAGTCGTTCGGGAAGTCGGGCGAGGTGGCGCACGAGCCGCCGTCGGTGATCAAGCACGGGCCGGTGACGCAGACGTCGCCGAGCGGGCATGACGGCGGCGGCGTGGCCGGTGGCGGCGGCGGCGATGGCGATGCGGGAGGTGGCTTTGGCGGCGACGGGGAGGCGGGCGGCATGCCGGTCGAGCAAACGTCGCCACTGGTCAAGTCGCAGATCCAGTCGGTGTAGGCCTGCACACGCGCATAGACACCGGGGTAGTTGTTGGCCGCACAACCATATCCCCAGCTGACAATCCCGACCAGTGTGCGCTTGCCCGAGCTGTCAATGCCAAAAAGAGGCCCGCCCGAGTCGCCCTGGCAACTGTCGAGCCCCGTCTCGCCAGCGCACACCATCGTTGCAGGGTTGTACTGGTTGCCGTAGCCAGTTTCGGCGCACTCGGGCACGGCCGGCACGGTCACATGCTGTGCCTTGTCGGGCGTGTTGCCGCCCGACGAGAGCGTGCCCCAGCCCGCCACGACGAGCGGCGTGCCCGCGCTGTGCCAGGTGTCGTCATCAGGCTGGTCGAGCATATCGATCGCGGCGTACTCGCTCGGGGCGGACAACTTGATGAGCGCAATGTCGTTGTCGAAAGTGCCACCGTTGTAGTCTTCGTGAGGGACGATGGTCACCACCTCGAGCCGCTCGACGCACTCATCAGCGCCGGATCCGGCAGCGTTGCGCGAGTGCTGACCAAGGAGAATCTCGGAGCCAGCGCCAAAGTAGGGCGCGCAGTGTGCGGCCGTCAGCGCCCACTCCGCGTGGATGAGGATGGCGCCGCAGCCGCCGAGGTGGGCGAGGAACTGGTAGAGGCGCGGCGGGTCGATCTCCTCGCCGCCGACAATCTTGGTCGAGAGCGATGTCGGGCTCGGGAAGCAGGTGCCGGGCAGGGTGGGCGAAGGAGTCGGCGAAGGAGAGGGGGTCGGAGGCGGCGGCGAGGGCGGTGGCGGGCTGGGCGGCGGTGGGAATGGAGGCAGCGGTGACGGCGGAGGCGCTGACGGTGGCTGGCACTTTGAGATCAGCTCGATGGAGACCGTGCTGTTGGCAAAGCTCTTGCCGGTCTCCCCTGGATTGGTGGGTGGAGTCTCTGCCACCGCAGCAGGCACGTGGCACCCGGCGATACACAGGGATGCGTCGAAGAAGGTGACAGTCGTGCCAGGCGCAAAGTTGCGCACGGTAATCGCCAGGCTTGGATCCCCGGCGGTGACTGGTTTGACGGAGAGGAGACCCCACGACGAGTCTTGCGTCAAATTGAAGCCTGGCACCTCAGCGACAATTCCGACGATGTAAGTGGCGCCTCGCTTGATGGCCTCGCCGGTCAGGTCGATCGGGACAATCACGTCAGTGGCCGCCTGGTCCTCGACGTCGTATGGAAAGAGACCGGTGAAGCTCTCACTCTCGAACTCGATATCGCCCCGGTACGCCGGAGCCGCAGGATTGAAGCCCGGGGGGAAGCTGTCATCCTTCTCAAAGATGGTGGCTGTGACCTTGACGGTGCGCTCCTGGCTGAAGTTGGTAAAGA
Organism: Emiliania huxleyi CCMP1516; assembly: GCF_000372725.1. Classification (NCBI taxonomy): domain Eukaryota; phylum Haptophyta; order Isochrysidales; family Noelaerhabdaceae; genus Emiliania; species Emiliania huxleyi. The sequence goes on along the minus strand of NW_005202427.1, from coordinate 858,735 downwards.
TCTGGGCGCGGATCGCGCCGGGCGTCCCATCAGCAAGGGTGTCTAAGATGTCGTCACCGGCGTAGTCGCGCCCGACAGCGATGCCCGAGGCAGACACACTCCCGCTCACGCCGGTCCCTTGGATGATGAGGGCGCTTGCAATCGGGTCGATGAAGGCGGGAGCTCGTGCTACCAGCGGCGCGTCGGTCGGCAGCGCTGCCGACGTCTGGTAAAGCACCGGTGTGCACACAGGGGTGGGCGGTGAAGCAGGTGGCAGCGGCGGCGACGGCGAGGCCGACGGAGGAGGCGGCACGGGCCGGGCGGACGGCGACGGCGAGGCCGACGGAGGAGGCGGCACGGGCCGGGCGGACGGCGACGGCGAGGCCGACGGAGGAGGAGGCACGGGCCGGGCGGACGGCGACGAGGGCGATGCTGAGGGAGGCGGTGGTGACGGTGAGGCGGAGGGAGGCGGCGGCGAGGGCGAGGCGGACGGCGGCGGGGGCGAGGGCGATGCCGAGGGAGGCGGCGGCGACGGCGACACGGATGCCGGCGGGGGTGACGGCGATGCTGAGGGCGACGGGGGCGACGGCGATGCTGAGGGCGGCGGCGGCGAGGGTGAGGCGGACGGCGGCGGCGGCGACGGCGAGACGGACGGCGGCGTCGCGGGCGAAGCGAAGACGTAGAACTTGCACACCGTCAGCCCCGCCGCAGACGGCCGGTTGAGGTAGATGTAGCGCCCCAGCGCGTTGATCTCCACCTCCAACATCACGTTCGACGACACGCTCACGTCCGACTTCACCAGCGCGTTGCCCGTGTACGTCTCCGCCGTCGAGCCGAGATAGATGTCGACGTCCGTCAGCCGCTCCGGGCAGCAGTCGTTGCGGTTCTGCAGCCGCACGTAGCGCACATACACCTCGCTCCCGAGGTCGACGCCCCACGTGTGGCTTGTGTAGTGGCCGCACTCGGCCCACGGCCGTCCCGTCGTGCTGTCGGCATATGACAGGTCGCTCACGGGCGCCTGCTTGTCGAACCAGCTCGAGTCCTGGTACGTGGTGGCCGTGCGAAGGTCGAGCAGCTGCGCTGCTGGTGGCGGCGACGGAGGCGCGGGCGGTGGCGGCGGCGAGGGCGGCGGCGATGGTGGCGACGGCGGTGACGGTGATGCGCTCGGCGGCGGTGGCGGCGGCGGCGACCGAGGATAAAATCCACAGACCGCGCCGTCCGTCCTCGCGCAGACCCACTCATCAAAGTGGGAGACGCGCGCGTAGACGCCCGGGAAGTTGGCGTCGGCGCAGCCGGAGCCCCAACTCACGATGCCCGTGAGCACGTAGTTGCCGTCGGCGTCGATGCCGAAGAGGGGGCCACCCGAGTCGCCCTGGCACGCGTCCTCGCCGCCATTCACGGTGTCGCCGGCGCAGATCATCGTGTCGTCAATCTGGCCACTGTAGTCAACGTTGCAGTCCTCATTCTGGACCACCGGCACGTCGACCTCCATGGCCTCCGGCGAGGACACGCCGCCGGAGGACATGGTGCCCCAGCCGGCGACGGTGAGCATGGCGAGGTGCTCCTGGAAGGGCGTGTCCATGCCCGGGCCGTCGAGCAAGTCGATGGGCGCATAGCCGGTCACAGGCGTGGCGAGCTTGAGCAGCGAGACGTCGTTGCTTTCTGAATTGGGAGAGCCGTAGTCCTCGTGGTTCAAGATCTCCGCCACCTCGTGCAAGGAGACGCACGGGTCGGTGTTCACGTCGGCGACGACGTGCATGCCGACGGCCACGCGGCCGACGGTGTCTTGCGTGCAGTGCGCGGCGGTGAGCACCCAATCGGGCGCGATGAGCGTGCCGCCGCAGAAGTGGAAGCCGCTGTCGTACTGGAGCGAGACGAGCCAGGTGTACCTGTCAGCAGACGGCGGCGGGTGGCGAGCGGAGCGCGGCGTTGGCGCGGGAAGGCGGGTCGGGCACATACTTGCGCGCGGGGTCGACGGGCACGCCGCCGACAATCTTGGGGCCGACAATCTTGGGGACAACGACGGCCTTGGATGCGACCGCCGAGGTGGCGAAGCAGTAGCCCGGCAGCGGCGGCAGCGGCGGCAGGGACGGTGACGGCGGAGAGGACGGAGGGAGGGCGGTGAGGGTGAAGGTCGCGCTGCCATAGGAACCGGAGTCGAAGGTGAACGTATAGCCCGCACCCTCCCACAAGTTGCCGTTCCAGCCGTCGCCGTACGAGTCGTACATGTCGAGCGTGCACTCGCCGGGCGGCGCGGACAGGGTGCCGGAGTAGGGGGCCCCTCCACTGCCAATCAACGCGCCGCTGCACGTCAGGGTCCACGACACCTCGTACTGCCAGCCGCCGCCACCCACGGTGACCTGGAACTCGATTGGGGGGGCCGATGGAGCGATCGGCGGCGACGGCGACGAAGGCGGCTGCGCAACCCAGCACACCTGCAAGAGGGGGGGGGGGGGGGGCTCACTTGTTCCAGAGCACCATTGCCAGGCCAGAGACGTGCGGCGCGGCCATGGAGGTCCCACTAAACGAATCATAGCCCGG
>NW_005202427.1:854304-856115 GCF_000372725.1 Emiliania huxleyi CCMP1516 | reverse complement strand
AGACGGCGAGGCGGAGGGAGGCGGCGGCGACGGCGAGGCGGAGGGAGGCGGCGGCGACGGCGACGTGGACGGCGGCGGCGGCGACGGCGAGGCGGAGGGAGGCGGCGGCGAGGGCGAGGCGGACGGAGGCGGCGGCGACGGCGAGGTGGAGGGAGGCGGCGGCGAGGGCGATGCTGAGGGAGGCGGTGGTGACGGTGAGGCGGAGGGAGGCGGCGGAGATGGTGAGGCGGAGGGAGGCGGCGGCGAGGGCGAGGCGGACGGCGGCGGGGGCGAGGGCGATGCCGAGGGAGGCGGCGGCGACGGCGACACGGATGGCGGCGGGGGTGACGGTGATGCTGAGGGCGGCGGGGGCGACGGCGATGCTGAGGGCGGCGGCGGCGATGGTGAGGCGGACGGCGGCGGCGGCGACGGCGAGACGGACGGCGGCGGGGGCGACGGCGATGCTGAGGGAGGCGGTGGCGATGGTGGTGACGGCGGCGGGGGAGGCGGTGATGATTGTGACGGCGGCGCGGGCGAAGCGAAGACGTAGAACTTGCACACCGTCAGCCCCGCCGCAGACGGCCGGTTGAGGTAGATGTAGCGCCCCAGCGCGTTGATCTCCACCTCCAACATCACGTTCGACGACACGCTCACGTCCGACTTCACCAGCGCGTTGCCCGTGTACGTCTCCGCCGTCGAGCCGAGATAGATGTCGACGTCCGTCAGCCGCTCCGGGCAGCAGTCGTTGCGGTTCTGCAGCCGCACGTAGCGCACATACACCTCGCTCCCGAGGTCGACGCCCCACCATTGGCTTGTGTAGTGGCCGCACTCGGCCCACGGCCGTCCCGTCGTGCTGTCGGCGTATGACAGGTCGCTCACGGGCGCCTGCTTGTCGAACAAGCTCGAGTCCTGGTACGTGGTGGCCGTGCGAAGGTCGAGCAGCTGCGCTGCTGGTGGCGGCGACGGAGGCGCGGGCGGTGGCGGCGGCGAGGGCGGCGGCGATGGTGGCGACGGCGGTGACGGTGATGCGCTCGGCGGCGGTGGCGGCGGCGGCGACCGAGGATAAAATCCACAGACCGCGCCGTCCGTCCTCGCGCAGACCCACTCATCAAAGTGGGAGACGCGCGCGTAGACGCCCGGGAAGTTGGCGTCGGCGCAGCCGGAGCCCCAACTCACGATGCCCGTGAGCACGTAGTTGCCGTCGGCGTCGATGCCGAAGAGGGGGCCACCCGAGTCGCCCTGGCACGCGTCCTCGCCGCCATTCACGGTGTCGCCGGCGCAGATCATCGTGTCGTCAATCTGGCCACTGTAGTCAACGTTGCAGTCCTCATTCTGGACCACCGGCACGTCGACCTCCATGGCCTCCGGCGAGGACACGCCGCCGGAGGACATGGTGCCCCAGCCGGCGACGGTGAGCATGGCGAGGTGCTCCTGGAAGGGCGTGTCCATGCCCGGGCCGTCGAGCAAATCGATGGGCGCATAGCCGGTCACAGGCGTGGCGAGCTTGAGCAGCGAGACGTCGTTGCTTTCTGAATTGGGAGAGCCGTAGTCCTCGTGGTTCAAGATCTCCGCCACCTCGTGCAAGGAGACGCACGGGTCGGTGTTCACGTCGGCGACGACGTGCATGCCGACGGCCACGCGGCCGACGGTGTCTTGCGTGCAGTGCGCGGCGGTGAGCACCCAATCGGGCGCGATGAGCGTGCCGCCGCAGAAGTGGAAGCCGCTGTCGTACTGGAGCGAGACGAGCCAGGTGTACCTGTCAGCAGACGGCGGCGGGTGGCGAGCGGAGCGCGGCGTTTGGCCCGGAAGGCGGGTCGGGCACTATACTTGCG
>NW_005202427.1:852627-854204 GCF_000372725.1 Emiliania huxleyi CCMP1516 | reverse complement strand
ACTAACACTCACACGTCATTTGGGGCCTGGAGCCCTGTTCACGCGCGCGCGAGACGTGCAGACAGGGTTGCCAGGTGAGAGCGAATGGCGCGGTTTCACGCCTCGCACAACAGAGAGAGAGATGCGCTCTGCATGGTGGGACATAAAAGAGAGCGAGTACTTGGGCGAGTAGGCTGTGCGACTCAACGCTGCCGCGCGCGACTTTGCGCGCGAGGCGGCGCAGCTTGAGAACGGCGGTGGGCGAGAAGCCGCCGCCGAACGTCTCGTGGAGCAGCAGGTTGAAGTTGTTGCGCTTGACAAAGATCGCGTCGTGGTAGAAACCGCGATGCGCCTTGACGTAGCCGTGGCCGGTCTTGTGGGAGAAGGGTTGGCCGGGCTGCCCGCGCGCCTTGCAGCCCATGTTCAGGCGGCGGGCCTTCTCTTCGGTGTTGCCGAAGGCGTAGGAGTGGCCAACGGAGGCGGGCGTGCCGCCACTCGAGGCGTTGCCAACGCCCGCCGAGGAGGTCTTGAGGAGGGGCGTCCAGAGCTTGACTTCATTCACCTCATCGCATCCTCCCGGGCCAGCGTGGGGTTCCGCGAGGTCGACCTTGTACCCCTCGTTGTACTGCCGGGTGAGCTCTCTGGTTTCTCCTTGTCACCGTGCACGACCGGCGCGTTGGCCGGGGCGCGCATCGCGTCCGCCCAGGCGGCGAGGACGCCGTCGTGGGGCCGCCGGTGGTGGGCCTTGTTGTAAAGGTAGTCGCCGAAGAAATCGACTGGCATGCCCCGCTCGAGCGCGACCCGAAGGGTGGGAAGCGCCACGGGGGCCACGGAGAGCCAAAGGCCGAGCTTCCGCTGGAGCTCGTCCTGGAGGGTGTCGGAGGAGAGGGCGGTGGCGTACGTGCCGTCGACACGGACATCGAGGGCCTTGCCGGCAAATGGCGTTGAGGCGGAGACGAAGCGCGCGGCTTCGCGGTTGTTGACGGCGCTGTCTCCGAGGGTGGCGAGGGACGGGTTTTGTTCTTATGTATCTCTTGACGTGACGTCGGACGGTCCGATAGCCCGGTCGAACACCCCGGGTCGCGATTTTGGCAAGTGAATACGGGCGCTTTTTGACGATGAAATAAGAATCTACTGCCCGAGGGAAACACATAGACACCCACATGGTTGACCAACCCTTACTGTGTGAGGGTCAGTGTTCACATTCACACCCCACTGGCACCGCGGCACTGTACAGTGTGCAGACCGACATACAGCACGCACAATGTAGCACTTATTAGTGAGCGCGCGCATCCCCCGCGCTCGCCCTCCACGGCCGCTGAGCGGCGCAACGCACATGCCTCCCTCGCGCGCGCTAGCGTCTCGGCGAGGTCGACCGGCGCGAGCACAACCCCAAGACGATGCCATAAGCCGGTGGCTGCGTCGCCGCTGCGCCCTCTGGGCGACGGCAACGGCGGCGACGGCGGCAGCGACCCGCGGCACTGCGGTGGTGGAGGACGGTGGTCAGGGCCGCTTTAGCCACGGCAGTGTTCTTCGACGACGTCGTCGGCGACAGCTGCTTACACGATCTCGCTGCAGATGAGGATGCACTCTTCGAC
>NW_005202427.1:849846-852527 GCF_000372725.1 Emiliania huxleyi CCMP1516 | reverse complement strand
CATGGCCGAACTGGTTGTCGCGGCCTGGCTCGCCCAGATCCTCGGCGCCCCCCTCAAGCGCCGTGCGGACCTCGGCGTTGGTATAGGACGGGTACCTGCGTGGCCGCGAGGCGTGTCTGACGCGGCGGCTCGGGTCCGACCTCCGCGTGCGTGCGTGCGCGCGCGCGTGCGTGCGGGGGGGGGGGGGGGGGGATGATGGAGGAGGAGTGTGGGGAAAAGGGGGCCGCGGCGGAGAGACGGCGGGCAGAGAATGATGGCGGCGGAGAGGGGCGGCGGAGAGGATGAGGACATGCGTGCCGTGGTTGCAGAGGTCGCCGCCGAAGTACATCGTGCCGGCTGGGTCAGCTTGGAGCGGGTCCGCCGCGGTGGCGTCAGAGGGAAGGTCAGGGTGTGTGAGCAGGTAGCCAGAGTCGATGATGCAGAGCGGATGCGTCACCGCCGACGGGAAGAAGGAGGCGTTCGGCACCGCTCCGTTGTACACACGCTCGATCCCCCATGGCGTTTCCTCGGCTAGCGGCTGCGTCCGCGTGGCGGAGATGATCGGTCCTGGGTAGCGCCGCTGATCCTCCTCGACCCTTAGCCCCGAGCGCTCCGCCTGCTCCTTGAACAATCGCGCCTCGTTGGGGTCCGCGACTTCGACCACAGTGAAGGTGTTGTGGGCTGCTCGGATTGTCATAGTGACGTTTCCGCCCATAGCCGCCATCTGCGCCACCCGGTTTGAAGCTCGCGCGCCACGCGTGGTCCTCGCCACGTTGGTCTCGCCGGTGACAACCAGACGAACTTTGGGTTGTTCGTTCGCGCGCCGGCCTTTCGTGGTAGGCGCCGCCGTGGCGGACGCAAGCAGGGCAAGAAAGAGGACAAAGGGCATGCTGTCTCGGCTTGCGCGGCGGTGTGTTGGCGGTGCGGCTTGCGCGGCGTTTTGCTGGCGGTGTGCTCGCTTTCGCAATCCAGATGTGGATTCGCCGACATTGTTAGGCGTGCAGAGGTGTTTTATTTCTTTCTTGAGGGCACAGGACTGGCGCGCCTTGGCACTAACACGGGTACACCACGGGAGCCGCCTAAGCGACTCCTGCGAAAGAAGAATGGAGGCTTGAAAAAAACAGGAGATAAATGTGTTCGTCATGGGACCAACACGACAAACTCCCAACACGTTTCAACACCAGGCCCCAAATGACGTGTGAGTGTTAGAGTTGTTTGGTATTGCTAAAACTCTCTCTCTCTCTCTCTCACGTTTCCCTGAAACGTGTACGTGAGTTTCTACCTGTTCGTGTGTAAAGAGTAAGTAGCCCGATGCACGACCACGTCTCATCCTCCGGTTCCTCCCGCCGCCCTCGCGCCTCGGCCCGATGACGTCATCGAGTTTTCAATCTGAAGCTGTGTATTCTTTTTTGCTTGTGGGGCGGCAAATGATCTATACTGAGGAGATTCCTGGATGTGGATTCGTCTCTGCGTCTGGAGCACTTGGAGTGGTGTGTTTTTTTTTAGCAATACCAAACAACTCTAACACACTCTATACTAACACTCACACGTCATTTGGGGCCTGGAGCCCTGTTCACGGGCGCGCGAGACGTGCAGACAGGGTTGCCAGGTGAGCGCGAATGGCGCGGTTTCACGCCTCGCACAACAGAGAGAGAGATGCGCTCTGCATGGTGGGACATAAAAGAGAGCGAGTACTTGGGCGAGTAGGCTGTGCGGTCAACGCTGCCGCGCGCGACTTTGCGCGCGAGGCGGCGCAGCTTGAGAACGGCGGTGGGCGAGAAGCCGCCGCCGAACGTCTCGTGGAGCAGCAGGTTGAAGTTGTTGCGCTTGACAAAGATCGCGTCGTGGTAGAAACCGCGATGCGCCTTGACGTAGCCGTGGCCGGTCTTGTGGGAGAAGGGTTGGCCGGGCTGCCCGCGCGCCTTGCAGCCCATGTTCAGGCGGCGGGCCTTCTCTTCGGTGTTGCCGAAGGCGTAGGAGTGGCCAACGGAGGCGGGCGTGCCGCCACTCGAGGCGTTGCCAACGCCCGCCGAGGAGGTCTTGAGGAGGGGCGTCCAGAGCTTGACTTCATTCACCTCATCGCATCCTCCCGGGCCAGCGTGGGGTTCCGCGAGGTCGACCTTGTACCCCTCGTTGTACTGCCGGGTGAGCTCTCTGGTTTCTCCTTGTCACCGTGCACGACCGGCGCGTTGGCCGGGGCGCGCATCGCGTCCGCCCAGGCGGCGAGGACGCCGTCGTGGGGCCGCCGGTGGTGGGCCTTGTTGTAAAGGTAGTCGCCGAAGAAATCGACTGGCATGCCCCGCTCGAGCGCGACCCGAAGGGTGGGAAGCGCCACGTGGGCCACGGAGAGCCAAAGGCCGAGCTTCCGCTGGAGCTCGTCCTGGAGGGTGTCGGAGGAGAGGGCGGTGGCGTACGTGCCGTCGACACGGACATCGAGGGCCTTGCCGGCAAATGGCGTTGAGGCGGAGACGAAGCGCGCGGCTTCGCGGTTGTTGACGGCGTTGTCTCCGAGGGACGGGTTGTTCTTGACGTGCACATCCCGCGCCTTGACGAGTTCCTGGTGCGCGTACCAGTCCTTGTGATTCTTGATGGCAGCGAGCGCCCCCTGGCCGCGGGTACGTGGATTTGCAAGTGTCATTTGAAATCTCGTCCGTAGTTTGAAGGTACTTTTGCTCGGGTATCGGGACTCTCTTGGGGTAGAA
>NW_005202427.1:846820-849746 GCF_000372725.1 Emiliania huxleyi CCMP1516 | reverse complement strand
GGCCTCTAGGAGGCGGGCGGCACCCGAGCGGCTGGCGTATTTTCCGGCCAGGCCGACGAGGGTGAAGGCGTCGATGAGCATAAAGCCGCCCGTGGGCCGCGCCAGGGCCGCGGCGGGTCCTGGCGACCCCTCGAGGGAGGCCAGGGTGGCCAAGGCAGCAGCCACAGCCTGGGAGGAAAAGTGCGCCGCCGACGCGCACTTCTCGTGCGGGTCATTCTCGGAGTTGTCGGGGACGTGCGAAGCTACCGCCTGCGAACGGCCGGTTGGAAGACGTCATGGCGGGCATGTACGACCCTTAAGAACCCGCGTACGACCAGAAGGTCGGCTGTGAGGCGAGGCTGAAGGCAGCCCAAAAACTGCTGGATTTCTGTTGCTGACAGTTGTGGGCGATCCTTCGCGAACTGACGGCAGGCAAGCCGGCAGGTGGGAGGCGGGGATGTGCCGGGTGGATCCCCAAGCGGGCGAGCCGGGCCCGTGCATAGTTCGGGCGCGGGGGGCGCGGGAGCATGAGAAAGACGCACCGACATGCTGGTGGCTACCGGTCTCTTGATTGCCTGATTTTGACGATTCTCGTTGGACCGTCGCTCGGAGCGAAATCCCAAAAGCTCTCAGCTCAAAGGGGGAATTTATTTGTTTGGGCAGTGTTCGACCGGGCTATGACGTGCGCGTCCCGCGCCTTGATTGACGAGCTCCTGGTGCGCGAACTTTGTTTTGTGTGTTTTATTTTACTGTCAAGTGCTCCAAGATCCCAAAACGTCTCCTCTCGCACGACTGTGTGTTCGCGTATGCGGCGCCCGCCTCTCAACCTCCTCTGCGCTCTCCGCTCTCTGCGGCGCACAGAGTGTTCGGCCGCGCCGCGCATCGCCCTCGGCGGCGGCGCATCACCCTCGCCACCGCCACCACATCGCCATCACCTGGCGTCGGGCCGCGCGCCCATCGCACTCGGGTTCATCGACGGGTACAGCGACGCGCCGCCGGCCGCTCCAAAGGCGGCAACCTCGCCCGGCGGGGGCACCGGCGCACCGTAGGCCTGGCTCACGTACTTCCGCGCGTCGGCGTTGTCGGCCGCCTGCTGCGACTTTGCCCACCAGAGCTTCAGCCTCGCCCCCTTGATCGCCAGCCGGCGGTGCAGCGCCGTCGCCGCCTCCTCTGCCGACTTGCGCAGCGTGTACTCGATCAGCGCGCAGCGCCGCTCCGGCTTCATCCGCACCTAACGACCGCACGGGCCCGGTCCCCCGTCTCTCCGCCACGACCCGCCTGTGTCCGCCTGTGTGGTTCGTCTCTGCGCACCGCCGCAATCTCGCCGTATGCGTAGAAGGCGTCGCGCAGGTCCTGCTGCGTGATGTCGGCGGTGAGGCCGCCAACCTAGACGAGCAACCACATGCCCACTCACGCGCGCTGTGGGAGAGGGGGGGGGGGGGGGGTGCTGTCGGCGGTGGGGGCCGCCCACCCAGAGCGCGACGACGCCCTGGTCCTCGGGCGGAGTGAGCGCCGCCATGCTCTGCGCCTTATCGAGGTACTTTGCCGCCAGCTTGTCGCCCTCGGTACCTAGGAACAGTCCACGGCATGTCCACGACACGTCCGCGACATGTCCGCGACATGCCGCCCTCGGTACCTAGGAAAGGGGCCGGGACGTGCGTGCGGCAAATGTCCGCGTGCTCTGCGGCGAGCTAGCCCGGCCCTCGGCGCCGTGGTAGCGGTTGCGGATCGCCTCGTTCCTCGAGCCGCGCTGCGAATCGCGCAGAGCCTAAGAGTCGCCACCGCTCCCTCGTCATCATTCATAGCGAGAGAGAGAGAGAGATCCTCCTGGACGGAGTGACGACGCGCCTCGCGGATCTCCTCCATCTCGTCCGACGTGTCGCGCATGCAGCCGAGCGCCCCCTCCGCATGCAGCTTCCGCACCAGCGTCGAGAGCAGCTCGGGCTGGGTGGACGCCAGCTCGGGGAAGCGAAACACGCCTAGGTATGATGCAGCGTCTTCAGAGCAACGCATGAACACAGCGGATAGGAGTACAGTGAGTACAGCGGAATACGGCGGAATACGGCGGAGTCCGTGTCCTCTCGAGCGCTGGTTGGGAGACGAGAACACGCATCCCGCTTCTAGGATAACACGCCGCAGCAGGGGCGGTACGGGCACGAGCCGTTCGCGACGCGGTTGCAAGTCTGGCGCGCCTACAGACAAGAAGCGGCGCGCGCTCCAGCGAGAGGGAGGCGCCCGTAGGCCCTCGCGACGCGACCCGCTGGTCCGGGAGGGCGCCCAAAAGGAGCAGAGCTTCGGCAGGTTGCGGTCATAGTAGGGCGTGTGCGAGTTGTTGCGCGAGAGAGCGGCCTACGAGGCGGTCAGCCGGCGGACTCACCCGCCGCCGCCCGCCACCGACGCACCAGCCGCCCGAAGAGCGCAGGGTGCCAGCTTCTCGAAGTTGGCACCCACCGACGCGGCTCCCCCGCCCGCGTTGAGCTCCTGGTAGCCCTGCAGCGTGCCCGCCGCGAGAGACTGGCGCTGGTTCTCCCAGTAAAACTCCTTGTTGACGTCGGAGCCGGGCATCTGGACGCCTGTGGCGGGGGGACGCACGCACGCACGCGTCACCTCCGCCGTGGCGGGCCGCGATCTCGCCGCGATCTCGCCGCGATCTCGCCGCGATCTCGCTGGAGGAGCAGAGGGGGGGCAGCTAGCTACAGCAGGTTGTTGCAGCGACCAGCTGCAGCGACCAGCTGCAGCGACCAGCTGCAGCGACCAGCTGCAGCGACTAGCTGCAGCGACTAGCTGCAGCGACTAGCCACTCGCCTCCCACGCCCCGCTCGCCGCCCTTGCCTGCGCCGGTCAGCTGGTCGCGGACCGCCACAGGCAGGTTGTACTCCATGTCCATGAGGCAGACCTGCCCCCGGGGGGGGGGGGGGGGGTGAGCTTGATTCGCCGTCTTGGACAA
>NW_005202427.1:827979-846720 GCF_000372725.1 Emiliania huxleyi CCMP1516 | reverse complement strand
AAGGAGGGGGGAGGGGGAAGAAAAAATAAGGGGGGAAAAAAAAAGGGAGAAAATTAGCGACAAGAAGGGGCGGATAAAAAAAGAAAAGGCGAAAGGGAACAAGAAAAAAAAAAGGAAAGAAAAAACAAGAGAAAACCGGGAAAGGGGGGGGGCAAAAGAAAAAAAAAGGAAAAAGAACGAGGGCCGAACAAAAAACCCCAAAGTAGATGGATAGGAGGGGAGGAGGGGAGGCCGGCGGCGTCCGCGCCTGGCAGACGTTCTTCGCAATGGCAACCTCGGCCGCGACGATGGTCTCCTTGTAGCGCGCCTCGGAGCCGGGCTTCCAGCGGAAGGCGGTGTACGGCCGGCCCGAGATCTTACACTCGCGCGAGTTTGGCATCTTGAGCATCCGCACGTACGGGTTGGGACCGAGGCAGACCTGTCCGGCAAAGGCGGCGGTGAGCGGAGGACGGCCGCCGCCCGAGTGGCGGGCGCGGCCGCGGCCGCGGCCGCGGGCAGTGGCCGGGCCGTGGCAGGCGCAGCAGCGGACACGGCGGCCGAGGAGGCGGAGCAGTGACGGTGGAGGCGGGACGCAAAACCTCGCACACGTACGGAAAATCCTCGCCAAGTGTGAGACCGTCGGGCGTTTGGGCCAGCTGGGCGCCCGGCCTAGCGGCAGCCGCAGCGGCAGTCGCGGCAGCGCCACCGGATGAAGAGGCCATCGCACAGCAGCTCGGACCCAGGACCCTGGCCGCGCAGCGCCGCCAAGCTCTCAAAACGAGAATCACGCGGGTGCGCTACGCTGCTCGCTCAGCGGAGCTGGGAAAAGGACCGCCGCAAGCGGCGTGGCGTGGAGCGGTTGAGCATCCCTCCGGGGGCCCCTCTGCGCCGGGGAGGCGTTGTTGGAGGTTAGGACGCAAGCGTCCGTCGCCGTTTTCAAACTCGGGGCCCACTCCGCTACGCTCCGACCCGAATTTGGAGGGCCTAAAAGTTTAAGGTGTTGCTGCGCAAAAGGGGTCGGACACAGGGCGCAGCTCATGCTAAGAGCTAGAAGGGGAGCTAGAGAGAGCGACTAACTACCCTGTCCCGTCATTGCGTACACCAACACCACAAAAGCTCTCTCTCTCCTGTCCTCACTCAGGGGGGCGGTCACTCAAACTACCGAGTCCCTCGACTAGCTGCCACGTTGCCGACCGAGAGCGGATCTCCTCCTGCTCCGCAAGGAGGGTGGCCAAGGCTAAAGTCTTGCCGGAGCCGCCGCCCCTTGTACTTGTACTTGTAGAGATGCTCGAGGGGGTGCTTTGTGGGGGTGCGCAGCCAGGCCAGCAGTGAGGGGAGGCGCACCCTCACTCTCCTCGGTTGCAGAGCTCGTCGGAGGCTGCGGCACGACGGGAGGGTCGCGACAGCAGTCCTAGCTCTTCGACTTGTGACGCAGTCTCGTCCCCAGCTCCCCCAGGGCTCGGCCTGGCCTGTCCAGGTGGTCCACAGCAGCCGTCAGCCGCCGCGCGCATGAAGCCTGGGCTACCCAGTGCTTTCGGAGCAACTGAGGGAAAGCCGCTGATCGAGCCCAGCGTGCCCGCGGCCGCCTCCCGCGCAGCACCGCCGCTGAGGACGACACGCTGCGGAATCGGATCGAGCCCATGGAGGAGGAGGGTGGTCGGCGAATCGGAGGAGGAGGAGGGCGCAGTCGTCGACGTTTGGCGTGTCTGACTCAGAGGAGGAGTTGGAGGTGCTCCAGCAACCTAACCTGATCCAGAAGCTCGCCGACGTTGTCAGGTTACGTGCGTCATGCGTGATCGAGCTTGAGGGAGGAGCTCAGCTAACGATTCGGCCGGCCACCCAGCGCCGCCGCCCACCGCCACCCACAAAGCGCCTGCTCTACTATCCCGTACCTGGCTGGCTGACGCTCACCCCCCCCGCTCCACTTTCCCCTGACCATGCCCGTGATAGCACCATCACTGTCGCCGTCCTGGTTTTGAACGTGGCAGCTAGTCGAGGGACTCGGTAGTCGTGACCGCCCCCTGAGTGTGAGGAGCAGGAGAGAGAGAGCTTTGTGGTGTTGGTGTACGCAATAACGGGACAGGGTGGTTGTTCTCTCCATCTCCCCTTCTAGCTCTTAGCATGAGCTGCGCCCTGTGTCCGACCCCTTTTGCGCAGCAACACCTGAAACTTTCAGGCCCTCCAAATTCGGGTCGGAGCGTAGCGGAGTGGGCCCCGAGTTTGAAAAGGGCGACGGACGCTTGCGTCCTAGCCTCCAACAACGCCTCCCCGGCGCAGAGGGGCCCCCGGAGGGATGCTCAACCGCTCCACGCCACGCCGCTTGCGGCGGTCCTATTCCCAGCTCCGCTGAGAGCCGCCACGTTATTTTTCGACGATCGGGACGTCCTTGCTCACTGGCGCGACTGCGCGCGCGACGGCGCCACCAGCCGCTTCGCCCCGCGGCTGCTGTAATGCCGCCGCCGCATCCCGCGGGCACCTCTTATTCGAGGCCACGTCGCCTCAACCCATTTGAGAATTTTGGCGACTGGCTGCCGTCGGTGAGGCTGCCCTTCCAAGCCGGATCCTCTGAGGACGGCTCAGGCGACGGCGCCGGCTCAGGCTACCCGCCGATCCTCATCGAGTCGAAAGCCCAAATATGGCCAGGTGGGCCCACCGCGCTGCCCCCTGTGGCCTGCGCCGGCATCTTTGCTCTTGCACCTCTCACGATGCTGCTGCTGTGGGTCTACATCGCGTTCGCGACCTGTCGAGGGGGGAAGCGAGTGGAGGGGGGAGCAGCGCTGGCGCCGGCGCCGGCGGCGCGTGCGTCAGATAGCGACGGCGGCTTGCGCCGCGTCGAAAAGGCAGACGTCGCGGGCACGGCGGGAGCCTCCTCCTCCTCCTCCTCAGCAGCAGCAGCAGCAGCAGCAGCTCGCGCCGGCTCGTCGTCCACCGCCGCCTCGTCGTCCACCGCTCGAGGCAGCAGCGCGTTCGTGAGTGCAAACGAGTATTGTTCCTCCGCTGCGGACGAGGCCGACGCGATAAGTTCCGCGCGGGCGCAGGTGTGAGTTGGGGGGGCTCCAACCCGCCACCTACGCCTGCTAGTCGAGACATGCGCATGGAAGAGCGCCATGGGTGCGTGGAGTGTGGATGTGGGGTGGGCTACGTCGCGATCGCAGCACCGCTGTGTGCCCGTGTAAGGGGCGAGTCGCGAGTGTCTTGACGTGTGTGCGAGTGTGCGTTACGGTTCTACGAGTGTGCTGGAGGCGGGCTTAGCACGCCTGACGCCTCGTGTGCCTCTCCTCTGCCAACGTGGTGTGTGCGCGCGCGGAGCGTGCATGCTGTGAGTGGGCTGACACTGTTAGAGAGGGTAGGAGCCAATGAAAAATCGTTCATCGTCGGGATTATCATCGCAATGTATACGGCATCTTGGATGCTAGCGATCTGCAACATCAGACCGCGGAACAGTCAACAGACGTACTTCACGGTCACGCGCCGCAGAGGCGGAGGCAGCGAGGAAGAATGCGCTCGGAATGGCAGGCCAGACGATAGAAAGGAGACTGCGCGGAGAGGAGGAGGCGGAGGCCAGCGAGGAGCGGGAGCGGCGAGAGGGCGGAAGGGGGCGAGGAGGAAGGAGGGGCAAGTGACAGACCAGAGAATGGAGGGCGCTGGCAGAGGCGGAGGTTCAACCGGAGGAGCGCCACAAAGGAGGCACAGCGAGCGGAGGAAGCGGAGCCACAACCAGCGACGACGTGGAAATGGAGAGGCAGCTCGAGGGGGAGGCGGATCTCTCAACCGCTGGCGGCAGGCGGCTATGCGGCCCAGTCAACGACGACGAGGACGAGATGAGAATTTGCGACGCCGTCGACGAGGTGGAGGGGTCCAACTCGATCCGCCCGGCGGCACAAG
The DNA here is from genome assembly GCF_000372725.1 of Emiliania huxleyi CCMP1516. Classification (NCBI taxonomy): domain Eukaryota; phylum Haptophyta; order Isochrysidales; family Noelaerhabdaceae; genus Emiliania; species Emiliania huxleyi. The sequence goes on along the minus strand of NW_005202427.1, from coordinate 842,856 downwards.
GGGAGACGCTCGACGACGAGGCGCCAGCCGCGATGGCGGCAGGCGGCGAGGCGAGCAGCAGTGCCCCAGGAGGCGAGACGGTCCTTGGGCGGCGCGTGCGAGGGGAGGCGTTCGACGACGAGGCGCCGACCGTGATGGCGGAAGGCGACGAGGCGAGCAGCAGTGCCCCTCCAGCGGCGAAGAGGAACAGAGGTCGGAAGAGAGCGGGAAAGCAAGCCAAGATGAATCACCACCAACGAGATGACATGACCGAGAGAAGAGAGAGGGGAGAGAGAGCGTGATGGAGGAGAGAGAGGGTGTGGCGTCCTGTTGTCGAGAGCGAGCGAGAGAGGGGGCGTGAACAGTAGTGGAGGGCGTGAGTCGGTGAGGAGTGTATTGTGTTGTCGAGGAGTCGACGCCAAGCTGAGTGGTGTGCGCACTCGGCGAAGGCCCCTCAGGTGCCTGCGCGCCAACCAACCCCCGGTGTTTTGACACCATTATTCGGTATATTAACCTCGCGGCCGCCTAGATAGACTGGAAGAGGTAGACACCGCAGGAGCGAGGCTGCCGCTGCTGCTGCTGCTGCACAATGGTTGGGTAGTAGGGCTAGAGGGTCGCTCTACACTTAGCCTCTGCAGCGAGCGAGCGCTCAACTTAGCCCCCACACGGAGCCGGGCTCGGACTTAGACGCTGTATGGTCGGGGGCCATGAACTTAGACGACATAAGGCCAACTCCGGGCAAAACCCGGGTATACCTGAAAAGCCTCCAGGTTTACCCGAAAACACCTGGACGCGTCCCACCAACGTATGCCGCGTATGCCGCGCACGACGCCATATATCGCCTTCTCCCAGGGCCAGTGCGCTACTTGCGGCGCGCAGCGCCTGCTCAAGTACCCCCCCCCACCATGTGCTGCCGCTATGCGTGCCTTAAGGCGGCTGCGGCGAAGCGGCGGGCGCGGCATGCCGATGGCAGTGCGAACGATGCGGTTGCGATGTGTTCTGCTTCAAGATCGTGGCGGTGCTTGGCATGCACTTCTGCGATCCCAATCAGCTCATCGCAACGAAGCAGCGCAACTAGCTGGCTGCTGCCAACAAGGCCCTATGCTACCTCACGCGCGGATCGTTCAAAGAGGACCAGCACACACAGGCTTCACCGTCACGCGTTTGATTAAGCTTGAGGAGCTTCGTGTCATGTGAGAACTGTTTGGCTAGACGTCGCTCAAGAATGAAGGAGCAGCAACGAAAATCGGAAGAGGAGGATGCTGAGGCGGCGATTGCTAAGCATGAAGAGGATCCATTGCCCTCCGCAGGCGAAGAAAATTTGGGGGCTGCGCCGTATCGTTGATCACGGTGGGAGCCTCCTGGCCCCAGGCCGTGCCACGGCCGACTTAGCCGATGTAAGAGGCTCCCGCTGATCTTAGACCGCGCAAGCACTCCAGCGTGGCTAGCCACACTTAGACCCGTCCAGCCTCGAGGCTCAGAACTTAGACTACTACCCAACCAGTTGCTGCACTGCTGCTGTTGCTGCGGCCGCCGCTGCTGCTGCTGCTGCCATATACGACCTCTCTCCCACCCCGCCCGCCCTCCCCGCCCCGCCCCGCCCGTCCGCCCAACCGCCCGCCCCGCCCTCCCTCCCTCTACTTTCTTATCGCTCTTTCCCAGCCATTCGCGCATCGACACATAGGCGCTCGAGTGCTCCTCTCGCTGCCTACTCGCTGCCTCGAGGGGAGGAGGGGAAGATGTCGAGCTGAGCTAGCCTCGCACGGCCGGAGGCCCCTCCCCGAAAGGCAAGTATTAGCCACACGAAACCGAGACCCCTCCCCACCGCCCCGACCCCCCCACCCCCTTGCTCCCCTCCCCCCCTCGGGAGGGCCGAAGAGAGGCGCCCGTGGGGACCCCGCAATTCCCTTCCCCCCTCGGAGGGGCGAGGCGTACCCCGAGGGCTCCGCTCTTTCCTTCGCATAGCGGCCACTCTTCGGATCGCTGGTCGAGCGACCCGGGGGATGCCCCGCGCGCCTGACCCAGGCGCGAGAAACGAATCTGCGAGGCGTGGCCGCTCACGCGGCCCGATGGGGAGGAGCGGGGCGAGCCCCCTCCAACCCACCCGCGCTAGGTCTCGGGGGACGCAGGGGTCAGCCCCGCGCGACCTCGGGAAGGAACTAGCCAGCCGGGGCAGTCGGAGAAGGGGCAACTCCGTGCACTGACGGTCGGCCGCCAGAAAACACGCCTGCGTGGATCGCGTCACACCAATCCTCGCTACACAACGCGGCCAAAGGATATCCACCTCAGAACCTCGAGATAATCGAGGAAAGAAGAAAGAAAAACGCGCCTCCTGCGCGCTTTTTGAGCTCGGTCCTGGCCCGCTAGCGCAACCCCGAGTCGGGCCTCCGAGAGCAGCCTCAGGAGCAGCCTCAGCCGCAGCCGCAGCCGCAGCCGCAGCCGCAGCCGCAGCCGCAGCCGCAGCCATGGAGACAGACGCGGACACAACGGGGCTCTTCGGCGGCGGCAACAAGGACGACAAGGTCAACATCTGCGAGTATGTCGCGCTTAACCACTCTCTCTTGGGCATGGTCTTCCAGAAAGGCAAGGTACGCGACCAGGTCGCGCTCTTCGGCTTCGTGACTTCGCTGGCCGTCGCGACAGGCATGGTGACTGCCGAGTACGTCGGCATTGACGACTGGAAGAGCCAGGCCGCCAGCCTCGCCTTGACCCTCCTCGTCGTGACGCCTGCCACGTTCTGCTTCAAGTGCTTTCAAGGCTTCTTCTCTGGGATGAAGTGCCTGTATGAGGTGCACACCCGGCCACGGCCACCCGCCGCCCGTGCCACTTCCAACCACCCGCACCACGGCCCCGACCGCAGCTGGCCACCCTCCTCTTCGCTGGCGGCACCGTCTACTGGGCTGCAACCAGGCCGCGCGCGGCCGACGCAGGCTACCAGGCGGTCTACGGCCTCACTGCTGCCTGGATAGTTGAGGCGCCCTCGCACATCTTCAAGTACTTATACTGCGCGGCGTTTTGCCCCTGCTGCATGCCCAAGAAGGGCAAGCTGAACTCGGTGTCAGACATTGCGCGCGAATACACGGGCGCCCCAGAGCTGCACGTTGACATCGAGCGATGAGAGATCGATCGCTGCCGCGACTGCCCATGCTGTAGCGCGGTGGGCACGTCGCCGCACACTCATTCATGTTTAGCCGCTTTCGCATTGCCGGGCCCCTCTGTGGCGTCTAGTGGCGGGCCGTGGGTGGTATTCGTCGGTCGGTGTAAAGCCGCAATGGAGTACGTACTCGGTGTAGAAAGCCGTCTGTACTGTCTGCTGTGTACTGTCTGTCCGTCGCGCCCTCAGCCTCACTCACTCAGTCACACTCGTCAAGCCAACGACACGTCAGTCCATGTGACGAGACATATCATAATCATAAACGAAAGTGAAAAGACAAACACTCAACCGTGACACAAGCGCTCCCAGCACCCGACACACGCACAGGTTTCCGAAAGGTGGAAACAAAGACCCTAATCACACCCCGGTTCTTGGCTCAGCTCCTGCCCCAACCTCCCACCCCCACCCCTCGGCCATCCTCGGGTAGTGCCCACTGCGGCCGCATTATGCTTACTCGTTGTGGTTTTGTAGAAGGGCTGCTGCTATTTTGTGCCACCGTCACCCCTTGCTGCTGCTGCTGCTGTTGCTGCTGTTGCTGCGCCTGCGCCTGCGCCTGCTGCTGCTGCTGCTGCTGCTGCTGCTGCTGCTGCTGCACCTGCGCCTGCTGCTGCTTGACTTTCTGCACCTTTGCCACCCAGCTTTTGTAGTCCGGCCTGGAGCCCAACGGGCAGGGCTCCGCCCACCTGTGTCCCACGTAGCAGCCCATGTCCTCGGGCCTCGTCGTCTTCGAAAAGTCCTGCGGTGACGGCTCGTGGCCCTCCGCAGCGCGCAGCGCGCTACCGAGCCACGAGCCGATCACGCTCCTCGCAGTTGGTCCTTGCTCCTCTCCCGACGCCTCCATCTCCTTGGCGTCATTTCCGAGGATGAGAAGACTGCTTCTGGAAGGGCTGGTCTGAGCCGAGGGGCCGGCAACCGTGAAGCAGCCCAAGGCGACCAGGGCGATCACGAGCACGAGAAGCCATGCGCGAGGCCGCTCTCGCGTCGTCTGCATTGTTACACTTGCGCACGCCACACGAGTCCGATCCAAAGCACGCGCCCGGAAGTCAAGGACGAAACAGAGTGCCGCGTGTCACTACCCTGGTTTCTTGTTAGCAGAGCAAGACACCACAGGGCTCCCAGTGGTAGTTCCTCATCAGAGTAATTAATCCGCTACGATCGCGTGAATTCTTCTCAGCGAAGCCAGCTTCAACCCGGCTTGCAACGTTAAGCAAACGGGCGCCTCTTTCTTTTTCGCACAACACTTTGTCGTAAAATTCTTTTCTCCCCGCTGGCCCAGTGCGTTCAAAACGGCGAAAAAAACATAATAGAAATAAATTTCCACGGTTGGGTTTTCTTGGTACTTGGAGGAAACCGGTAACCGCTCCGAAAAAGAATTTTGGCACCTGCGGTCGCACAAAATCCGATTGCGAATGGGAGAATATGTGTCGTCTGTTGTGTCACTGTGTGCGTCATATCGGTCCTTGATAACAAGTACGGTCGATCCGTCGAAGCGATACACTCGTTCCTATCACATACAGTTCCGGACGGGCATTAAGAACCTCTAACGTTAAGAACCTGAGGCTCATATTTCGGCCGGATCCCTAAGAACTCCCTAAGAACCTGAGGCTGGGCCAACGCCTGCAGCCGGCGCCCCTGCCCCCGCGGCCGCAGCCGCAGGGGCAGCTCACGGCAGCGAATGACTCTCTTGTCACGCCATGCGCGAACTTACTGTTCCAAACTTCCAAACTGTTTTAAGACCCATTATTGATTTTTAATCGAAGCCGAAACGGTTTTAAAAACCATCCACCCGGTTAAGAACCTGAGGCTCGGCCCCCGACGGACCGCCGACTTAGCTAAGAACCTGAGGCTGGGCGAAGAACCTGTGCGTTCTTAATGCCCGTCCGGAACTGTATTCTCACAGCCGCCGGGACGCAAAACGCTCTCGACGAGAGCCACAAGAAGCCGTCCACCCTACACCCAGGCGTGAGCTCCGCCATGAGCGACCTGCGTAGAACCAAAAGCCGAGCCGTGGTCGTGCTTTTTGCCATGAGTGGCGCCGATGCGTCCGCCTCACACACCAAGCTCTGCTCTACAACCCTCGCCGCTTCTGCCGCCGCCGCCGCCACCACCTGCTCCCACGACGTGAGCCGGCGAGGCGTGCTCCACACGGCAACAGCACTTGCTAGTGGGATCGTGCCAAGCGCTGCACACGCAGACGGCGACGAGGAGAGGCAAAAGTACTTTCTTCGGTTCCCGACGCTGTTCGCTCCGCTCTATGGCGAGTCGTCTCGGCGCACCATCAAGCGGCAGCTCGGCGACCGCATCTGGGCGCTCGAGCAGCAGACATCGGTCGGCAAGGGGTGGCCGAATGGCGGCCGCCACTTGCTGTCTTCGCCTGTTAGGCGCTCGAGCAGAACCTCGAGCTCGGGCCGCTCGAGACGCCTCTGCGCTGCGTGGTGGTCCGGCTACAGGATGGCTCTCTGTGGGTCCACGCGCCGCTCGCGCCGTCGCGGGAGTTCTTCGAGCTCGTTGAGTCGTGCGCGGAGGAGTGCGGTGCCCCCAGCCCTGGTCCCTCTCCCTCCTCCGCCGTGAGGCACATCGTCGTCCCGACCTACGCGCTGGAGCACAAGGTCTTCGCCAAGGACGCGCTCCTCCGCTGGAGTGACGCGCAGCTGTGGCTGTCGCCCGGCCAGTTCTCCTTCCCGCGCCGCTCCGTCTCGGACGAGTTTGTGTGGGGAAGGCGGCCGAGCGGCGTCCTCTCGCTCTCCGACGAGGACGCGGGCGCGCCCGCCGTCCCGTGGGCGATGGAGCTTCCATACCAGACGCTCGCCGCGGGCACCTTCTCCATCGGCGGCACACCCACCACCTTTTACGAGACGGCGTTCTTCCACCGCGCGAGCCGCTCCCTCATTGTCACCGACGCCCTCGCCAGGGTCCCGATCGAGGCGCCGCCGCTCAGCGACCCGGCGCGGCTGCTGCTCGTCTCGAAGCGCTCGACCGCCGACCCGCAGCCCGCGGACACGCCCGAGGCGCGGCAGGCGGGCTGGGAGACGGAGAGAGCACAGGCCGCCGCACACACACACACTCAAACACCCGATCGGTTTGAACTAGGCGGGCTGGGAGAAGACGGCCCTGCTCGTCTCCTTCTTCTTCCCCGAGCATGAGGAGGCCGACCCCGCCGCCGGCCTCGGCGTCGTCACGTGGACGGAGGGATGGCACGACAACTTTCGCGCGCTCGCCGGGCGACTGCTCGTCCCGCCCGTCGTGCGGACGCTTCTCTACGCGCAGGACCCGGCCGCGGTGCGCCGGTGGGTCGACGCGGTGGCGCGCCGCTGGCAGTTCGAGCAGATTGTGCCCGCTCACTTCGAGGCGCCCATCCGCGCCTCGCCGAGCGAGTTTGCGCGCGCTTTTGCGTTCCTGGAGGACGAGCGGATCGACGCCTTCCCCGCGGGTGACACGGCGCGGGGGCTGAGGCCGATCGCCAGGATCGCCTCGAGCGCATTAAGAGCCAGTGAAGAGTAAATAAGATGTAGAGTATGTAGATGCAAGATGGGCGGTAGAGAACGACACTTTTTCGTAAAGCCGTAAAACCCCCGCAACTGTACGAGTCGACTACTGGTTTAGACGAGCCTGTGTACTTCCACGTCGACAAGATCCGCTCCGCTCGGGACCCGGGAGCGCGGGATGATACGATACGTAGAGCTAGAGAGGCACCGGGGCACGAGGAACAGGCAAGTGGCAACAGCGGGGCAGCGCATCCATTACTCCCCCCCAGCTCCCAAGGGATGGGCCAGGTGCGTTGCTCACGGTCCACCCCGTACGTCTCTCCCCACTCTCCGCGCCACAGAGGCGCGAGAGATCTCTGTCGTGCATACATGTACATGCTTTTGAGTTGTCACGTTTTATATCTGGCCGTTCTCAACGCTCAAAACAATTCTCGGCACGGGGGAGGCAACCGCCTGCCGTCACCTTCAGCCTGGCCGTCTCCTCCTCAGCTGACCCTCTCCAGCTTGGCGACGAAAAGGGCCGAGGTGCGCGAGCGGCGAGGATCGAAGCGCAGCGTGAGGGGCAGGCTCCCCGGCGTGGCGGGGGCGTCGGCGAGGCACTCCACCTCGACCAGCCTCGCCGCCGGCTCGTCGCCGAGGAAGGCCGAGACAACGTCCTCGTTCTGCGCGCGCGCAAAGCTGCAGGTGCAGTAGACGAGAGCACCTGCCACCGGCGGAGCGCGAGGGCGTCGCGACGAGGGAGAGGCGGGGCAAGAGAGACGCCAGGCAAAGAGAGGCGGGGCAAAGGCAAAGAGAGGCGGGGCAAAGAGAGGCGGGGCAAGAGAGACGCCAGGCAAAGAGAGGCGGGGCAAAGGCAAAGAGAGGCAGGGCAAAGAGAGGCGGGGCGGGGAGGGAAGGGTCGTCCGGGGGGAGAGGGCGCGCCGCCAGGGCGAAGCAGGCGAAAGCCGGCCCGGAGCAGCCTGCGGGCGGCAGGGTCGGAGGTGGCGGGCGGCCAGGCAGAGGCCGCGGGCCCCGCGATGCTCGAGTGGTGGGAGGCGCTCGGCCTGCCGCCTGAGATTCGCCGAGATTCGCCGAGATTCGCCGAGATTCGCCGAGATTCGCCGAGGCCGAAGTTCGCCTGCCCTGCAGCAGCGGCAAGCTCGCCAGCCGTTCCGGGTCGAGGAAGCGCCTGCGCACAGCGAGGGGAGGCGGCTCCTCGCGGCGGCGCGGGAGAGGCCCCGGTATTCGGAGGCGGCGGCGGCGCGCTCGCCGCTCGAAAGTGTCCCAGCCCCACTGTGCGAACTTTGCGAGGTGCTTGATGGAGCCGTCGTGCGTGCACTCGGCGTCCACCAAGACCTAAGGTAAGGTAAGGTGCACTTCTCCACACACACGAGGTGGTGGGGCAAGGGGTGGGCGACCCTCTCGCGACTCCACGTCTAGACGACAGGAGCCGCACGGCATTCAACGTGCAAGGCCCAGCGCGCGTGGGTGAGCGGTGTGGGCACCAAAGACCTTGTCGTACAGCCTTCCTTGCCGCCCGCCCAGCTGGCCGCACGCCGCCGCGTCGCCCAAGCAGCCTCCTCTCGCGGCGGCGCGCTCCGCCAGGGCCGCCGCCCGCGCGAGCCGCTTGCCCAGGAAGGCTGGCGCTCCTGCGGCTGGGGAGGAGAGAGGGTCGGGGCGGAGCGGCGACGCGGCGGCACGCCGAAGGGGCGAGGCTGCCTTCAGCTCGCTGCCGGCGCTTGCGCCGCCGCCCACCACCTCCTCCACCACCACCACCACCACCACCTCCTCCTCCACCTCCACCTCCACCTCCACCACCTCCACCTCTAGCTGCTGCGGCGGCGGCGGCGGCGGCGGCGGCGGCGGCGGCAGCTACTCGAGGCGGCGATGCGGCGGGCGCAGCGGTGACAGCGGCGCCGTCGGCAGCGTTGCCGCTCTCCGGCGGATCCACGGCGGCGGCTGGAGCGGCGGCGGCTGGAGCGGCGGCGGAGGCGGAGGCGGCGGCCGGAGCGGCGGTCGAGGTGGCGGAGGCGGCGGAGACGGCTGGAGCAACGGCGGAGGAGGCGGAGGCGGAGGCGGCGGCCGGAGCGGCGGTCGAGGTGGCGGAGGCGGAGGCGGCGGCCGGAGCAACGGCGGAGGAGGCGGAGGCGGAGGCGGCGGCCGGAGCAACGGCGGAGGAGGCGGAGGCGGAGGCGGCGGCCGGAGCAACGGCGGAGGAGGCGGAGGCGGAGGAGGCGGCCGGAGCAACGGCGGAGGAGGCGGAGGCGGAGGCGGCGGCCGGAGCAACGGCGGAGGAGGCGGAGGCGGAGGCGGCGGCCGGAGCGGCGTCCCTCGTGAGAGTGTCTTCGTCGGAGGAGGGGAGGGTGAGTGGCGGCGGCTCCGCAAAGGCGGTCGCGTCTGCGAGGTAGAGGCGCGCGTTCGTGATGCCGTACTTGCGGCACAGCGTCCTGGCCGCAGCAAGCCGCTCCTACGCTGTGAATACGCTGACATGAGGGCGTGAGTACGGTAACTGTGTTGCGCCTTCAGAGCACCGCGTGAACACAACGGAGAAGAATACAGTGAATACAGCGGAACACAGCGGAATACAGCGGAATGCGGCTGAATCCGTGTCCTCTCGAGTGCTGGTTGGGAGACATGAAGACGTATTCCAGCTTCTAGCCAGCCGCTCCTCGCTGACGTCGACTCCCGTCACCGAGCCGCTCAGCTGCAGCGCGTCTGCCAGCGCGCCTAAAGCTCGCCGGAATCGATGGTCACCTCCGAGCTGGGAGGTGACCTGTTCGGCGCACGCGCTGGCGCACAGAGCTTTGCGCCCGGCGCGCAGCACATGTCGAGCACTGCCTCGCCCGGCAGCACGCCCAGAGCCGCCACCGCCGCGCCCGAGGCGAGGTCGATCCCGTAGAGGTCGCCGCGCCGGTAGGCGTCGCAGGCGGCAATCTTGACGTCGGCCGGTAGCCTGTAGTAGCCGGGCAGCCAGCCGACCGGCTCGCTCCGCGGCAGCTGCCGCTCCACCTCCTCCTGCGTGAGCGCCGAGCGCGGGTTGACGCGGATGTAGCGCGGAACGTCCTCCACGGAGTAGTTGTCGGCGTGCACGCCGTTCGCTTCGAGAAAGGCGCGGAAGGCGGGCGGGAAGTGCGACGCCACCGCGCCGTGCCAGCGAATGCCAGCGTCCTCGCCAGCGTCCTCCATGCGAGGGCTGATTTTTTCTAAAAAGAAAAGCGGACTTTACACATATATGGTGTGCTAACCCTATGTGGTGCGGTGGCGTAAATGGGCAAAAAACGGAAGAAAAAGAATCAAAAACGTAAGAAAGACCTACTACGTGCCTCCCCGTCTTTGTAGCCTGGCGTTTGTGCCCCGTTTCAGGACAGAGAGTTTGTTTTTGTTGCCCGTTTGTGCCGCGTCCAGTTCATTTCACTCCTCCCCGCTGTACTGACTGTGTCGGCCCCGTGAACCTTCTCACAGTGTGCTGTGAGTGCCCCTGTGTGAAGAGTGCGAGCGGGTTGAGTTCATTTATAAACCAAGACCACCGGCGTGGACGACTGGACCGCCGCTTGTGCTGTCAGAGAGATGTCAGCGCGGAAGGCGGTTGCCAAGGCGGCCAAGGCGGGAGTCGCGCTCTCCGGCGGCGTCCTTGCCAGCGGCCAGGCGGCAGAGTCCCAGGCGTACAGCTCCTCGGACCTCTTCCCACAGGTCGTGCTCCACGAAGCGCCAGTCAAGGGCGCGGGCGAGGAGGCGGGCCAGGTGGTGTCGCTCTCCAAGGACAACATCGCGGAGGCGGCTGCGCTCATCACGGAGGCGTCCCACTCGCCCGACATCCTCGAGAGCGTCACGCTGAGCGGGGACGGCTCGCACGCGTGGCTGGGCGTCTCCAACGGCGTCGGAAGCGTGGATCTCTCCCACGCGTCCTTCAAGAGCTTCGAGTGCGCCTCCTGCGTGCCCGAACGCGGCCGCCGCACCGCCATTCTTTAGCCCGCCCCCCCCACCCCTCCAGGTCGTTTGTGACCCTCTCCGCCGAGCTCGCGGCGGACCCCGAGTTCCAGCGGCTCATAGTCGCCAAGGAGAACGCGCTGCAGCGGCGCTGCCTGAGCGCGTCCGCCTCCGCGGTCTCGCTCGCCCAGTCCGACTTCAACGACTGGACCACCGCCGCGGGCTCGGAGCCCGGCACGCCCGCCGCCGTCTCCGTCTCCGGCTCCGAGCTCCTCGTCTTTGAGAATGAGGAGCTGCGCAAGCAGAACGACGGCCTGCGTGCCGAGCTGCGCAAGCTCGCCGCCGCCTCCGCGACGCCCGCCGACCCGGCCGAGGCGGAGGTGCGCGCCTGCGTCGGCCGCGCCATCGACGGCGTCCTCTCCGAGGCCGCCGCGGCCGACAAGGCGGCCGCAAAGGCGCGCGCGCGCAGCCGGCGCCCCTCGATGCCGCGCCCCTCGATGCCGCGCCTGCCGGGCGGAGACCTGCCGCGGAACGCGGCGGTGGTGGGCGCGGCGGTGGTGGTCGGGCTGCTCGCGATCCTCGTGAGCCGCAACCCCGCCTCGGCAAAGGCGGCCGCCACCTCGGCCGCGCTGGCCGTCCTCTCGCTCCTGCACCGCGTCCCGCCGCGCACGCCGGCAGACAAGGCGGCGTAGGGCGTCGGCGTAGGGCGTCGCCCCATCGGCAGGGCGAGGCGGTTTCGGTGCGAGGGGAGGGGGCGCATTTGGGGGTGGGGGTTGAGGTCGCCGCCGCCGAGAGCAGAGGCGTGGTGCGAGCAGGATGCAGTGGCGGGGGGATGACTGTGTGGGACTTCGAGGGACACATCGTGACGCGCCGTTCGTGTAGTGAAGTCGACCGCTGCAGCGTGCAGGGAGTGTCAGGCCGGATAGCTCTTGTGCGTATATACGTTTTCCTTGCGGCAGCCGTTGCACCTTCCGCGCGCGCACTTGGGTGTAAGGTAAGGTAAGGTAAACTTCTCCACACACACGAGGTGGTGGGGCAAGGGGGGGCAGCCCTCGCGTCTCCACGTCTAACGACAGGAGCCCCACGGCATTCAAAGTGCAAGGCCCGGTGCGCGTGGCGGTGAGCGGTGTGTGTGTGTGTGTGTGTGTGTGTGTGTGTGTGTGTGTGTGTGTGTGTGTGTGTGTGTGTGTGTGTGTGTGTGTGTGTGTGTGTGTGTGTGTGTGTGTCACGTCACTGCATCCTCTGCCGGTTCCTCCCGTCGCCTCTTCTTTGTTCGAATGTTTTTCAATCCATCCTTCACGACTTGGGTGGAGCATAAACAAATAAAATAAATAAACACAGAATCATAGATAAGCCAAAACCCAAATCGCAAACATAGAAACCCAAACACGGGCGGCGACGTGGCATATACGAGCTCGTAGGTGAAGGAGGCGGGCACAAGTGCCAAGGACGCACGCGAGAAGCAGCAACCACAGACCCAAATAAATAAAAACGGACACCTCTATAGACTATACTGTGAGATGGGTAAAAGGGAACAGGTCCCACTTGGGGAGCATATGGGTATGCTAATATTTAATTTAATTTATGTTGGCGAGTCCCCCCGCGACACGCGAGGCTGAGCCTCCGTGCTCCGAGTGCAGAGACTGAGGTCTGAGCGAGTGCAGTCGCGGCACACCCACACACGGGTCACGCTCACGGCACGCGGGCAGAGTTTCCGATCGAGTCTCTCGCACGTTGTCTCGTTGCGTTGTGCGCGCGCGTTCGGAGGAGATTAGAGGAGATATGTTTGTTAGCTCATAGCTGCAGACGCGGAGACGGCCTGACGAGGATCGAGGACGCGGCTGCTACGACCTACGTTCTAAATTGGATGGTAAGTGCCAAGGAGGGCGCGGAGGACGTGATTTGCGAAAACGGGGCGGAGGCCGTGGTCGCGGCGATGCGCGGACACAAAAAAGCGTGGTCGGGGTGCAGCATTTTTCGCAGGGAGGCTGCGAAAAATGCTGTTAGGGTGCCTTCAGGACCCAAAAAAGAAAGGAAAAAAGAAATGGGCCACCCGCGATCGCAGCACTTCGTGTTGGAGAGTCGAGATATTGAGAGTGTGACTAGGAGGGTGGGACGCTGGGGATTCTCAAAGGTATACCCTTGGAAAATGGCCGGATCCAGCCTTAAAAGTACAGATCGCGCGCGCTTCGCGCACAGCACCGCCTGTTCTCCGCGGCTGTGACGACGCGTGCCGTGTGCCAGCAGAGTTGGGCGCGCGCGGCGCGACGGCGCCCGCGAGGGAAGGCGCGGGGAGTGATTCTGAGATCAGGTTGGGCGTTTCCCCTTTGGAGGCAGACATTTCAGAAAGCGAATCCCAGGCCGCATCTCCCCGCTCGAAGCGGGGAACCCGTCCCGGGCGCCGCTGGAAGCGGGGGGCGCCCGCTCGAAGCGGGGGCGCCCGCTCGAAGCGGGGGCGGCGCAGGCTGCCACCGCTGCCCGGGCGCGCCGAGCGGCGGCGGAGGGCCGCCCAGGCCACCACCAGTGCCTCTCCCACCGGCGGCGCGGCGGCAGTGGCGCCGACCGCCCCTCCATCAGCGGCGGCGCGAGGCTGTCGTCGGGACGCCGGCAGGTGACGCGCGAATAGGGTGCCACCGGACCGGCCGACGAGCACCCAGCGGAGCCGTCATCGTGCATGGCGAGCCGAGCACCGCCGCGTCGCTTCTCGGCGCATTGGAGAGCAGAGGAAGCTGCTGGCGTCGCGGCTGGGATCGGCAGCGGCGCCAGCAGCTTTCTCGGATCTGAAGCGACTTTGAGCGCCGATCGATCGATCTGAGGGCTGACCGATGGGTGGCGCTGGGAGGAAGACCGCGCCACCCGTCGGCCAGCCCTCAGCTCCGCGACGGCGACTCGATAGTCGTGGCCGGCGCTCGGCTGCCACTCTAAGCTGTGCCGCCAGGCGCTCCTGGAACCGTGACGTCACTTCTTATGGATGCGGCACTAGGGACGCCCAATGTTTTCGTAAATATAGAAGCCACTCTCTCGCGTGTGGAAGCCACGACTGCGTAGTCGTGCTCCCCCGGAGCACGCCATAGAGCGCCGGTTGTGTACCGGGCGCACCCGCACGCCGCAGCCGTACACACTGCTGCCACCTGCCAGGGGGGCGCCGCAGGCGCCCCAAGCGGCGCGGAGCGCCGCCGCAGGCGGCGGACAGCAGGTGCGCAAAATTAAACGCCATTTTCGGTTCCGCAGTTTTGCCACTAACGTCGAAATCCGGTACAAATCGAGACTTACGAGAGCCGAGCCCCCCACGAAAACCACAGAGGGGCGCGCGGACAGCGCGCCGCCAGGGGCGCCGCAGGCGCCTCAAGCGGTGCGGAGCGCCGCCACAGGCGGCGGACAGCAGGTGCGCGAAATTAAACGCCATTTTCGGTTCCGCGGTTTTGGCACTGTCTACCAACTTTGTGGTACAAATCGACTTGCACTTGGTCTGAGCCCTGCGCTGCGTTTGAGCCTCCATTCTGAAAGTGTACGTAGAAGGGAAGGCAGCAGGTCCGGCTTGCGAACTCCGCTGTGCGCCGACAAGCGGTATGGCGCCGAGTAGAGGCCATTTTCCTATTAGAAAAGGCTGTCGAGAGCGCAAAATTTTCTTCGCTGCGCGCCCAACCATGGTGGGCACGCAGCGGGCGCCTGCGGCGCCAAATTTTTGAAATGTCTGCCAGTCGCCCAACCTGATCTCAGAATCACTCCGGGTGCAGCGGCCACTCCAGCGGTCGTACCGCTCGCCGGCCAGCGCAGCAGCGGCCAGCGCAGCGGCCGCCGGCGCAGCACAGCCAGAGCAGCCGGTGCGCGCCTTGCGAGTGGAGTACTGTCGCCCGGCAGCCTTGAGGCGGCCGGGCGGCACAGTACTCGTTCGAACTTTGCGAGCCGTGCGCGCGCCGGGGCGCCCGCGGCGCGCGCCCGCCCGGCTGCCAGTAGGAGGCGGCGCAATATGGCCTATAGTACAGCCCTTGAGGAGGAGGAAGAGGCTGGCTGGCAGTGCTGTATGCCGCCGAGGGGCAGTTTTGGGGTGCTGAGTCACGCCCAGGGGGCTGCAGAACGCGTCCGCAACCGGGACAACCCGCCCCCCCAGCCGAGGCCGGTCGAAGCCCACTTGGGAGCAGCCATGAGGAGTCCTCTTGGTGCTCCTCGCGGCCGTTTGAACCTCGGGCGCGCGCCGATGGGGGGGGGGGGGGTCTTGCTTGCTCCACACCGAGCGCCATCGGTCCGGACCGGTGCTCCCACCGAGGGTCGGCTTGCACAAGGTCTGAGCCGCGGGCGCTCGGCGCCAAGTGCAGTGTCACGCTTGCGCTGGAGCGGCTCACAATGGGAACC
>NW_005202427.1:804707-827879 GCF_000372725.1 Emiliania huxleyi CCMP1516 | reverse complement strand
CCCCCCCGGGTTCCCATAAGAGGGGGCCCCAATATGACCTAAAGTCCACCCCTTAAAGAAGAGAAAAAGCCTGCCTCCCATTTCTTTATCCCCCCAAGGGGCATTTTGGGGGGGTTCCCCCCCCCCCAGGGGGCTCCAAAAGGCTTCCCCACCGGGGACAACCCCCCCCCCCAGCGAGGGCCGGTGGAACCCCCCTGGGGGGCACCCAGGGGGGGTCCTTTGGGGGCCCCGGGGGGTCTTTAAAAATTCGGCCCCCCCCCAATGGGGGGGGGGGGGGGTTTTTTCTTGCTCCACCCCGAGCCCCTTCGGTCCGGACCGGTGCCCTCCCCGAGGGTCGGCTTGCACAAGGTTTGAGCCGGGGGCCCTCGGCCCCAAGTGCAGTGTCCCCCTCCCGCGGGAGCGACCCAATGCGGTGCATACCCTTGGATCTTGGCAGGCTTCCCAGGGCGCGATCAAAGCGGGGGTCGCAACAAGCAGTCCCCCCCCCCCCCCCCCCCATAATAAAAAAATGGAACAGACACATCTGAGAGAGATTCTCAAAGAATAGAGAATACCAAACAACTCACTGTTTTTGACATCTCCCGGAGAGATGGGCGACGCACGAACCGGAGGCACAGCGCGCGCATCCCGCGAAGCAAAACTCGCTGGGCGCGGTTTTCTTATTTCTCGGCGTTTTTCGGAGGGACAAATGGCGAATACTTACGCGGCGTACTCGCTCGACGAGGAGAGCGAGGAGCGGCTCCGGCAGGACCTCGAGCAAATGCTCGAGAGGTGCACCGCGATGGAGCACGCCCTCGCCGAGAACCAGGAGCGACTGCTGCGCGTCGCGCGGGACCGGGAGCGGGATCTCGCCGACCTGTCCCGCAACGTGGCGTGCAACGTGGCCGAAGCGGCCGCGGCGATCTCGGAGGCCCAAGGGTCGCCTCTTCCCCTGCTGAGCGCGAATGGGACGATCGCGGCGGCAAACCCGGCGGATCTGCCGGTCGCGGTGTGCTCCGCGCTCCGCGCGTGCAAGGAGTCCATCGTCCGCATGCCGCTCAAGGGCCTTGGTCCGCGGCTCGCCGCGACCCTGTCCAGCGCGGGCTTCGCACTGGGATGGCTCGTCGTGGGCTACACTCTCGCATGAAGCCTGCGGCAGAGCAAGGGGGGTGCGGCCGTGCGCCATCCGCCACAAAAAAGGAGTTCTACCCCCGAGGCGCAGTCAATTGCGATCAAAAACGAGGCCATGGATCAGCGCTCATGTGCGCAGTGGCCACCATCTGCTGGAGAGACACGACGGTATGCGAGAGGTAACCTGCAACCATCCGCGCGCGGACTGGGACTGGGGCTGCCTCACCGGCGAATGCATGTTGGCGGGCCGAGCTGTGGTGCGCGTGGGCAACGAGGCCACGGGCGCACGCAGCACACACGGGCCGCATGTGTTTGTGCAAAAGGCAGCAACGGGCGTGACCCACTTTGAGCGCAGCGCCAGGAGATGTCAGGCCCGGCTCAGCCTCAGGGGCGAGGCGGCTGTTGCGCGGCACAAGAGCGCGGAGCACGCATTTCGGAGAGAGGTGGTGTGCTACCCCTGCTCTAGCGAAAATCTTTCACAATATCGCAACCGCGATACCGCGCGATATTTGGCGATAAAATGCGATAAATGGCGATGTTGTGCGATGCTCGCGATCATGCGAGCCCTTCACAGCCCACGGCCACGCCTCAGCGACGATGCGACGCGCGTGAAGCGTTACAAAGGGGGACGGGCGCCGTCGCCGCTTCGTCCCTGGCGCTTCGCTCGCTCCGCTCGCGTTGCGCAGCTGGGTCTGGCTGGCTACACACCTCGGTAGGAGCGCGGTGCGAAAGCGCACCGAAAACAAAGTAAGAAATGCGCCGCGAAGCGCGGTCCGCCGCCGACCGCGCTGGGCCCGGGGCGAGGGCCTGCCGGCGTGCCGGGAGGCGGAGGGTGCGCGATATTGCGCGATAATTGCGCGATATTACGCGCGACTGCGCGATATTGCGCGATATTAGGCAATATTAGGCGATATTCGGCGATCATTCACGATATACAGAAGATTTCCGCTAGAGCAGGGGGGTTGTGCTGTGCTGCTGCGGATGGCCACGCTCGCGGCTCGGCTCTCCAGACGTCGCTCCACACTCTCCAGCCTCTTCGGCCCCGACAGAGCAGACACGTGTGCACACACTTTGTGAAAACTCGCGAATCTCGACACATCGCACCGTGTCACATCCAACGCAAACGCCACATCGGAGGAGCACACGCAGGTCGCAGCACCGATGACAGCTGAGACGTGAGAGTTTAAAAAAGCTCGAGCGAATCTCGCTCTCTCGGGCACGCCGAGGGTCAGGAGGCCTTGGTCTTGCCCTCTCCTCCGTCGTCCTCGAGCGCCCTCCCTT
Source organism: Emiliania huxleyi CCMP1516 (assembly GCF_000372725.1). Taxonomy (NCBI): domain Eukaryota; phylum Haptophyta; order Isochrysidales; family Noelaerhabdaceae; genus Emiliania; species Emiliania huxleyi. The sequence goes on along the minus strand of NW_005202427.1, from coordinate 825,488 downwards.
TGGTCTCCGGCACCGCGACGGCCGTGACGAGCCAGCCGGCCGCACACACGGCGGCGAACGCGAAAAAGACGCCGCCGCTGCCGAGCGAGGCGCGCAGTGCGGGGAAGCCGGCGCCGACGGCGGTGTTGCACACGAACTGGGCGGCGAGCGAGACGGACATGGCGGCGGCGCGCGCGCGCATCGGGAAGAGCTCCGACGTGAGGATGTTTGGGATGGGGCCTGCTCGCAGCGGCGGAGAGTGTGGGGGGGGCAGGACGCCTCCTCCCGGGCTGCGGCGGAGGGCGGGGCAAGGCGGGTCCCGCGCCGAGCGAGAGGGAGAAGGCGACGCCGTAGCCGCAGAGCGCGACCACCGCCGCCGCCGCGGGCAGGGCGGACGAGGCGGAGGCCATGTGCAGCAGCGAGGCGGCGAGGGCGAGGTGGGAGAGGGCCATGAGCGGGATGAAGCGGAGGAGGAGCGAGCGGCGTCCGAGCCGGTCCATCAGCGAGATGGTGGCAAGCCTAACGGAAGTATCTAGGAAGTGTCTGCGAAGGCGTCTAGGAAGTCTCCCATCAGCGAGATGGCGGCGAGCATGGCGGGGAGGCGCGGCGCGTACGCGAGCGCGGTGGCGGCGAGCGAGGCCGCGTTCTCATCGAGCCCGACCGAGGCGAAGAGTCGTGGCACGCCTGCCTCCTTGAGCACCTGCGAGGAGGAGGGGGGGGGGGGGGGGGGAGGGGAAGAGGGGGAAGAGGGGGAAGGGGGGTGTAACACAACCTTGACCTTAGTTGGGGGGGGCGGCTCCCCTCGGCCCTTTTTTTGGGGCCCCTCCCCGCCACCCCCTTTTGGGGGCGCACCGTCGGGGTGTAGTACACCACCGCGTTGATCCCTACGCACACACCGCCGCAGACCCGTAAAGCCGCGTCACCTCTCCCTCTGCCCCCGAGAGCCGGCCGGCGCTGCTGCCAGACAGCTGCTGCAACGCCTGCAGCGCAACCCAGGGACACTTCCCGGACACTTCCTAGACACTTCCCATACAGCTGCTGCAACGCCTGCAACGCAACAACCACACAGAGCAGCCGCAGCAGCCGCGGCTCGAGCAGCGCCCCGAAGCCGCCCCCCTCCCCCCCCTTCGCCTTCTCCGCCGCCCCCACCGGCCCCATCGCCCTCAGCTCCTCCTCGGCCGCCGCCAGCGCCGCCGCCGTGTCCGCACCGCGCAGGCGCGAGAGGGCGCGGAGAGCGTCGGCAGGCCTGCGGCGCTGCAGCAGCCAGCGGGGCGACTCGGGCAGCACCCATAGCACCATCGCCGCGTGCACCGCCGCCGGAACGAGAGAGGCCGCCATCATCGGCCTCCTGCGTTGGGGTGGCCGAGGGGCGGCCTCGGAGCAGGGAGGGAGGTGGAAGTGGTGGCGAGGGCAAACCCTCGCCAGCCGGCGGCGGGGAAGACGGCGGCGATGAGGAGCGAGACGAGGTACGCCGAGAAGATGCCGAGCGAGACGAACGTCTGCGGGATCGCCGCCAGCGCGCCGCGCCGCGACGCCTGCGCCGTCTCGGCGATGTAGACTGGCACGACGGCGCCCGCCATGCCGACGGCGACGCCGACGAGGCCGCGCGCGGCGACGAGGCCGCCGGCGGTGCGCGAGACGCAGAGGAGGGCCGAGCCGGCGAGCGACGCCCACGACGCGATCGCGAGCGTGCTGCGCCGGCCGATACCGTCAGAGAGCCGCGCCGCCGCCGCGGTGCCGACGACAGAGCCGACGGTGGTTGCAGTCACGATGGCACCGGTCAGCTTCGGATCGGTTGCGAGGCCGAACTCGGGCGCGAGGTAGAGCAGAGCACCGCCGATGACGCCCGTGTGGTAACCCTGCAGCAGCGAGGCCAGCGCTGCGCCCACCGCGGCGAGCGTGGTGCGGTCGCGGCCGCCGTCAGCGCCGAGTGTGGCGGAGGTGGCGATCGGAGCGGAGCTGCGGGGCTTGGCCATGAGTGCGGTGCTTGCGCGCAGAGCTGGGCGATCCAGGGCGGAGGCAGAGGTGGCTAAGACGATGAAGATGACCCTTCTGCCGCCATTCATTGATCGCTGGGCCGCCAAAAAGAATTTTATCAGTCTTGGCCGTTTTCTTTCTTTTTTTACACCGGGTACGGGACTGGCACTACAAAGGACACAGCAGACGGCCCCCTCAGGGGCCATCGTCATCGAACAAGTCGATCTCTGCACGATTTAGCCCTCCCGAGCCGTAATCCTCCCCAAAGGGAGCGAGCTCCGCGCGCTCCTCGCGCTCCTCCTTGGCGCGCCCCTTCGCCGCCCGCCGGCGGCGGTTGTTCGCGTCCGCCTCTCCCACGCCTTCCTCCGCCTTGAGGAATTCGAGCCTCCATGGCTCCTGCTTAAGCAGGAGCGCCTCGACAGCCGCAAGAGCGGCGTCGCAAGCCGCCTCCCGAGAGAGGCCGTCCGCCGGTGTCGTGCAAAAAGAATTCTCGCGTCGAAGATCGCCGAGAGTGCGCGAGATCGACCGAGAGTGCGCGGCGCGGCCCGAGGCGAGGTGGATGGGTTGGGAGCGAGGGGGCGGAAGTGTTCAGTGGTAGATGGTGAGCTCGGGACGCAAGAGGTGGCCTGTGAGCCATCCGGCTTACATTTACCCTGCGTTCTCGCACATGGAGTGCGAGGTTCTCGAATGACCGAGCACACGTCGCGCGCGGGAGGGCGGGAGGAGTCGGTTCACCCCCGGGGGGGGGGGACGGACACGGTTCACGATTCTGGGGTGAACTGAGAGGCCTGGAAGCGCGACGCACCGCAAAAGTTTCTATGATGCAAATGTCCGCCGTGCGTTTGTTCATTACATCGAAGGCAAGCTCAAAAAAAGAATTCTGAGTTCCCAGCGCACAATCGCGTGCGGACGCGAGGCAGAGGCGAGCTCTCCGCACCGTTAACGATGCCGAAGGAGGAGGAGGATGACGACGTGTCGTCGGTCGACATCGACGGGTCCGAGGACGAGGAGACCAAGGAGGAGGACGAGGAGGCCATGAATGACCTCAGCAACGCCGACATCGTGACCAAGTACCGGTGTGCCGGCGACATCGCGAACAGCGTGCTGACAGCCATCATCGAGGCGATCAAGCCGGGGGTGAAGGCGGTGGAACTGTGCAAGCGGGGCGACGATCTGGTGGAGGAGGCCACCTCCAAGGTGTACAACGTGAAGAAGGGCGGCAAGAAGGTTGAGAAGGGCTCTGCGTTCCCCACGTGCATTTCCGTCAACCACTGCTGCGGCCACTACTCGCCGCTCACCTCGGAGGACGACGTGACGCTGGTCGAGGGCGACGTGGTCAAGATCGACCTGGGTGTGCATGTCGACGGCTACATCGGCGTCGTCGCCCACACGCACGTCTGCACCGCCGACGCCGCAGCGCCGCCCGTGACGGGCAAAAAGGCAGACGCGATGATGGCGGCGTGGACGGCGTCGGAGCTGGCGCACAGGATGTTCAAGGAGGGGTGCAAGAACACCGAGGTGACCGACATGATCGCCAAGGCGCGCGCCGCCTCCCCCCCCCCGCGCCCCGCCCCCCTCCCCCCCCTCCCCGCGCCGCCCTCTCGCAGCCTCGCGATAGCGCGTGCGCGGCCGCGCCTCGCAGGTGGCGGAGGCGTACGGCTGCACGCCGCTGGAGGGGGTCCTGTCGCACCAGATGAAGAAGCACGTCATCGACGCAAATAAGATGATCGTCAACAAGGTGAACGAGGAGAACAAGCCCAAGGAGGTGACGATTGAGAAGGGAGACGTCTTTTCAATGGACATCGCAATGTCCACCGGGGAGGGCAAGCCAAAGGTGGGGGAGAAGAGGTGCACCGTCTTCAAGCGCGACCTCGAGGAGAAGTACTCGCTCAAGATGAAGGCCTCGCGGGCCTTCTTCTCCGAGGCCCGCCGCCCCACCCTCCCCGGCCCGCTCCTGGCCCGCCGCCGCTGGCCGCCGCGGCCCACTGAGCGGCGCGGCGCGCCCCTGCCAGGTGAACGCGCGCTTCCCGACGCTGCCCTTCACGCTGCGCGCGGGCGACGAGCGGGCGTGGCGGATGGGCGTGGTCGAGTGCGTCAAGCACAACCTCTTCGTCGAGTACCCCGTGCTGTACGAGAAGGACAACGAGTTTGTCGCGCAGGTCAAGTTCACCGTCGCGCTGCTGCCGTCGGGCAACGTGGCGCGCACGACGAGCTCGCCGCCGCCGGTGGCGAACTCGGAGAAGTCGCTGACCGACGAGGCGCTGGTGGCGCTGCTCGCGACGGAGGTGGCGAAGAAGAAGAAGAAGAACAACAAGAAGAAGAAGGCCGGCGGAGGGGAGGGCGGAGACTGAGCCGCCGCGCCGGCCGCATGCACCCTCGGGGGGAAAGGGGGAGGGGGGCGGACCCAGCCTGGCGGCGTCGGCGCGCGAGCGGCGGAGTGGGACGGGCAGCACTCACCCCCATCCCTCGGGTTGGGTGTGCAGTCGCCCCCCTCCGACCTCGCCTCCGCTGCAGCCCAGCCGCGATCGCCAACCTCCCCCTGCGCACCCCGCACCCATCCTGTGTTGAGCATTACGTACGTGGGCTGGATCGAAGCGGCCCAGGTTCAGCACTTTAAAATGGATGGTAAGGCCGCGAGAGACTGCGGCGCGCTGCCCGCGGCCGCGCCGCTCGGATTTTTTTAAGACCTTTTAAGAAACGAGGAGGTTTGGGGGCTTAACTTGCCATTTAAGAGATTGCAGGCACGGGGGATCCCTCTTTTAAGACCGTTTAAGAAAATCGGCCTCGCCGGCATGCGTCGCTGGGTTCCGCGCCGTTTTCTCCAATACTGCCGTTATCAGGCACAAACCCGCCTCTGAAGACACATCTGTAAGTCTGGTGCACTGGCAGGAGCCATACTCGCATAGGGGGCGCGTGCTAGCTGACTGTAGCCAGCTTCCCGGCCTCCGGCGGGTCTACCGGGAGCCTCCCGGACCATCGACCTCGGGAGCTCTCCCGCACCGTCTAAGCGTTTAAGACCGTTTAAGGAATCGGCGGCCCAGGCAGCCTTAAAATGGGCCATGGCCCGTTTTAAGCCGTTTAAGCCGCAGGCGCCCCAGGGCCCACCCTTTTAAGCCTAGGGGGCCCCTAAGGGCGGTGCTCTCTGTCTCTCGCCTCTGACCCGCCAGGAGACCGCGCCGGGCCGGCGATGAACCACGCGGCGTGCCCAGCCGAGAGAGGAGGGGTGAGAGAGAAAATACGGTTATCACACGCCGTCGACGGCATCGGGATGGCGGATGGCGCCATGGGCAGTTGGGCACAGCACGAGTCGCTGTGACATTAACTCAGCATCACATTTCGTCTTTGCTGGGTTGTTCAGCGCCTATCCCGGAATCTTCCAGACGCCGCGCGATTGCCAGCAGAAATGCTTGCCTCAGCGGCGCCATCGCCGTACCTGTGATGCAGTCAAGTGATGCTAGTGGAGTCGCTCTCCCATTTGTCGACCGTGCATTGCTCTACTACTCTGGCGCTCACTGACGAAGATCAGCACTGCAGCCGTCAGCAGAAACCGCACGGGGAAGCTGGTGGATTGCTGCTTTGCCGCCGCAGGCTCCTCTGCAGCAGCAGCAGGTGGAGCACTAACCTCCGCCGTCTCCTTCGGCTCTGCCATGTGTGTCGCGAAAGTGGGAAATTGGTCTCGTTTTCGGAAAGAATTTAAACAAAACAACTCTGTCTCACAGCAGACAGGCTTTTCGGAAAGAATTTTACCAAGGTGCAGGTGCCGTCAAACCCATCCCCATTTCCCATTTCCCTCCCTTGGGTTCCCTGTTTTGTTTATTTTTAGGCACGGGACTGGCGCGCACTGGCACTATAACACAGGCAGGTACACCCCAGAAAAGAATTTTAACAGAAAAGAAAAATGCGCCCACAACGGGAAAAGAAACAGAGGCAACGACGGGATGGGCCAACAGCCAGTGGGACGAACGAGGGCCGCGACGGCGGCTCAAGCGGGAAGTAGCGGAGAGACTGCAGAGTGCAGTGGGCACCGCACACCGGAACGAAGTGTGGGTGAGACTGATGATGGGACAATGATGCCATGATGCTCCTTCGACTTAGGGGATCGTGCGGAACGCCGCGCAGCAATGGACCGAGGAAGATGAGAACCCGCCTAAGAGAGACCAGACACCCTACGCAGAAACCCCCATCCCATCCGCGCGCCCATAACGTCCTCACCCCCTCGCGCGCAGAGCGCCGATTCCGGCGCTCTCGCCGCTAACCCGCCGTCGCCGCCGTTTGAACCAAGCCATGTACCTCAGCGACGGAAGCAAGGTTATGCCGCCTGGTGTGGGAGACACATAACCCAGCCCACAGAAGCGGCATTTGTCTGCCGCCGACAGGTCATTGCACCCAAGAATGATGAATGTCACCCTCGAAGATCGGTGCGGATTCAGCCTCACCGGCGACTCGCCTCAGGCGTGCTATACCTTCTTCTACTTTAGCCAACCCTACCCCCCTCCCCCATCGCTCCCTCACCCATCGTCGCCGCCTGCGCTGCCCGCCCTCGTTGCCGCCCGTAGAAAAAAAAGGCAAAAGCGCGGCGAGGTGCTCATGGGGCCAATGCAGCGCTCTCTCACCCAGTGCACGGACTTGTACTCATATCGCGGACAATGATGAGCTTGCTGCTGGTCGCTGCGCACGCTGCGCACGCTGCGCCGCCCGTCGGCTTCGAGGCAGCATGGCGAAGGGCTGCGGTAACGTTTGCTCAGCACATCCAGCCCGACATGAGCGAGGCCAACAAGAAGGAATTACAGGAAGGCCTCGCTACCACTGATCCAAAACCGCCGCTTGCGCGCTGGGCTGGCCCTTCAACGCATCCCTCGGTTGGGCGTGCGTCCAGCGTCTACTATGTCGCGCCAGCACCGATGAGCTGTAGTGACTCGAGCGCAGGCTCAGAGGCCGCGCCATTCTGCTCAATTCTGAAGGGTGTCCAGGCGTGCAGGGCTGCCTCTGACTTGTGTGCCGTCTTCCTGCGCGGAGGCGTGCATCGCCTGAAGGAGCCTATCCTACTTGGTCCGAGCGATTCCAACCTCACCATCGCCGGCTATCCCGGCGAAGACGCTGTCGTCTCAGGCACGACTCCACTGGCCGTCTCTGCGTGGCAGAAGGTGTCGGATGTCGCGGCCACCACAATCTGGAAGGTGCCAGTAACTACGCGCCCTGCGGCGATAGAGACTCTGCTCGTTGACGGCGTGCGCGCGATCCCGGCCCGTTACCCGAACGCCAACCCAGAGCTCGATCGCTTCCCCATCGGCTACATCCAGTCATCGACGAAGTGGAGTGCTCCAGCCGAGCTGGGTATGCCGAGCTTCATCGAGTACAATGACACCGCCACCTTCCGCCCGTCGTACCGCTCGCTCTTCAAGGACTACCGCGGAGGCGTCGGCGGGCAGTGCTCAGTATACGACCCTCCGTTCTCGTACTGGTGCGCCCAGAGGCCCGAAGGTGGCGGTGCCTCCGAGTTCCAGCTGCCGTCCGGTCTCTCTTTCACCCCATCTCAGCTGCCGTCCGCACCTTACAAGAACGTCTCCGGCGGCCGTATCACGGCGTGGCGGCCGGGGCACTGGGCCAACTGGCAGTTCGAGCTCAATGGAAGCAAGGCAAAGAAAGCTGGCACCGAGCTCACCTTCGGAAAGGGCGGCTTCCAGGGGGGTCGCGGGAACAACGCGCGCGGCGCCGAGTGGTTCATCTCTCACCTGCACGAGGAGCTCGACTTTCCGAGCGAGTACTGGTACGACGCGGACAATGCCATGCTCTACTTCGTATCGGGCACCGGTACGCTCGATTGCAAAGGCGATCCCAACTGCAACGCCACGCGAACACAGGTGCCTCCCGTGGGTGGTTCCAAGCCGCCCGCCTTCGAGGTTGCCCATCTCAAGACGCTCTTCCGGCTACAGGGCACGCAGGCCGCGCCAGTGACACACGTCACCCTCTCGGCGCTCACGTTCACCGGTGCGGCGATGACGTTCCTCGACCCACATGGTGTACCATCGGGAGGCGATTGGGCACTGCAGCGGTCAGCGGCGCTCTTCCTGGAAGGGACGGTGAACACGACCGTTGAAGCTTGCAACCTCGTCCGGCTTGACGGCAACGCGATCATGCTGAGCGGATTCAACGGATATGCTAACATTTCGCACAACACCATCCTCAGCACTGGTGCGACTGCCATCGCGCTGTGGGGCTACACGAACGGGACACACCCACTCCAGCCAGTTGGCACCGGCCCCGATGGAACCGAAGGTAACTTCCCACGCTACACGACCGTGCACGGCAACTTCATTCGGCACCTCGGGATCCACGAGAAGCAGAGCTCGTGCCTCTTTCAGGCCAAGTCGGCGCAGACATTCGTGTCGAACAACATCTGCTTCGACGTGCCGCGCGCCGGCTTCAACCTGAACGACGGCTTCGGAGGCGGCAATAACATCTCCTTTAACTTGCTCTTCCAGACATGCGGCGAGTCGGGCGACCATGGCGCCCTCAACACGTGGGACCGCCAGTCATTCATCACGACTGTGCGCGATGGCACGCCTTCAATTGTGCCCGCCATGACTGCCATCCATCACAACTTCATCGTCGCCGACTACGATGCTGACGGTGGCATGGTCGACAACGACGACGGCAGCTCCTTCTATGATGAGTACGCCAACTTCGGAGTCTACGGCGGTGCGAAGATGGCCAACTTCGACGGGCACGGCAAGATCTCGCACGGCAACGTCTTCGCGTTTCCCAATGTGTACGGCAAGTCGTGCTTCTGGAATTGGCCCGGTTGGTTCCCAACCGAGGGTCACTGGGAGCGCTTCTTCAACAACACCTGCATTATGGACGGGCCCGGCCAGAATTACATTTCGATGCCCAATTCGTGCACATTCGGTAACTCCTCGACTGTGCACGTCATTGCGCAGGATAATAAGGTCTTTGCTCCCAACGCCGATGCCGTCGTGAGCGGTTGCGGCTCGCAGTTGCCGTTTGCCGAATGGATGAAGCTTGGTGTCGATCAAGGCTCCACGCTTGCAGCTCTCCCGTCAAACGCCGAGGTGATTGCAATGGGTGCAGCCGTGCTCGGGGTGCCACTAACGTCTTCTGCTGTTGCGTGAATGCATTGCACGCGTAGTCCTATTCGTTGTCGAAACCAGTGTAGAAATGCCAAAATGCGTAACAAAGCGGTCACCGTATTGCGCCTGCGGTGCTGGCGGACAAACGCGCATGCAATCGCGCTACTGTATACTAGTACTGTATATATAGCCGTGCCGTACGATCCGGGTAGACTGACCGACGTAAAACCGATGGTTCGCTTCGCCGCCGAGCCCTCAGCGGCGGGCCGACCACCTGCCGGCTGGACCACTTAACTCTGTACACGATTATCACAGAAAACTGCGGCCGCCAGCGACTGAGCGTCTCGCTGGCGGACGGGGGGACAGGAACACAAAGGGACGTCCGGACGTCCATCCACTGGGATGAGAGTACTGGTAACTGGAGACCTGAGGTCGAATCTACCGATTCCACAGCCGCCCACAGGAGCGCCGCCTCAACACGGGGTCTCGGCTCTATCGAGCCATGCTAGCTCCAGCCGCAGCCCCACCCGGCCGCCCGGGAGGGTGTTCCCGCAGGCAGAGAAGACCAATCCTGGTGGAAGTAACCCAGCTGTACAAGCACTACAACGTAAACTATACTCTATACTAGTACTCTACGCTTGTACAGAGTACGTCTCACACTCACTTAGTCTCACTTACGTCTCGCTCTCGCTCTGACGGCGGACGCGCTCTCGAGCGCTCTCGAGACATGACTCATGGGACGCATGACGTCATCTCATGAGACGAGATACCAGTAGAGTGGAAAAGTCAAACAAACGGAAACGCTCGCGGCGTGCGTGAGCGAGCGACAGACGGCGAGACTACGGCGAGACGCCAGACGCGTCACGCGCGCCCTGCGTGACTGAGACTGTGTGTGTCCCTTGAACTTGAAACTTATTATCGCTGGCAGTGTGCAGCCCAGGCCAGTAGTATCCGCCGAAGGCGAAGCCTCCACCCCCTCACCGACGTGGCTACGTGTACGCTGGGCGCGGAGTCCGCGTCTCGGACGCATGGGCATGGCGTCGGTCGGAGGCGTGTGGCCCTGGATGGCCCTGGCTGGGCCCACCTGGCGTGTGTGTGCGCCGTCGTGTGGGGAGCGGGTTTTGCACAATGTCTCGTGAAACCTCTGAGTACTTTGATGTACTTTCAGCCTTGTACATTGCCATGGAGTATCATCGCTGGCTAACAATGGCTACAATGTCGGAAGCGCGCACATCGTAGGATCCCAACATCTGATGCCATGCCGCCTGAAGCAACGTGGACGCTCAAGATCCAAGGTGCGTCACACATACGGACCCCGAGTCTCCGCAAAGGGTCCACCGCGGATGGATGGAGCGTGAAGTTTCCTTCGTTGAAGAGGAAACGCTCACAGCGAGATGCTGGACCCCGCCATGGCCTCGTCGATGTGGCCGGTGCGCCCCTGCTTGCAGTAGAAGCAGACCTACTCCGCCGGGTTCTTCTTCTCCGTACAGCCCGGCGCAGTGCAGATGTCGGCCACCGGCTCGGTGGGAGACTCGTTCGGTCGGTGCCGGCGAGGAGGACGAACGAGGCCGGGGCATCAGACGAGGCGGAAGCCTGCGTCGCGCCCTTGGCCTTGCACTGGCACGCGACAACCTCCCACCCGCAGAGCGAGCAGCGCGCCACCGAGTCGTCGTGGTCGGCAAAGTGCCAGGGGAGACAAATCCGAGACGGTGACGGGATGCTGTCGTGTGGTGGTCTCAGGCCCAGTGAGGTAGTGCATATGACTATCCCGGATCCTGCTGAACAAGCTCCTCTTGTAGCTCGATCGGTCACACCGCCATCGCCGTCGGGGAGAGAGAGGGGGGACGACACTGCTTTGGCAGCGTGCACCTCGATCCTGCACCGTGTTTGTTCTGAGAGAGATTTTTAGCAATACCAAACAACTCTAACACTCACACGTTTGTTTGTTTTGTTTGTTAGGACCCCACCCAATGAACACACCAGTGAGGGAGGGCGAGACGATCGAGGGGTCCCGTACCATGCGGAATCGACCCTATCAAGTGCTCAAGTGCTCAAGGTCGGCGGACATGCGTTCTCAGATTACTCGAGTACAGACTACTCGAGTAGATTACGTCGTCCCCTGCGGTGGCGCCCGAAGGAGCTTCAGCTTCCCGCGCCTGAGGGCTATAGGAGTCGTCGACGCGACCCTGTGCCTCAGACTGTGTCTGGTGGCGAGCCCCCCGCCGCTCTCGCCATCTTGTGTGTGGTGTGCGAGGCACAAGAGATGATCTCTGATCAAGGGAGCGTGCGGGAGTTAATGATACTCTCCACGCCCATAGCGCTCAAAAACATCCTTGAGCACCTCAACGCCTGGGTGAATTTGATATGCATTGGACATGCGGGGAGTGCTACCGTTCTTGGCGCGGCAGCCTTTGCATCATCAGTAAACCAACTCGTCGGCGTCAGCGTTGCCGTTGCCTTGGGGCGGGCTGTGTCGACTGCTTCCTCGCAGGCTGCTGGCAAGTCTGACCACGAGGCACTTGGTTTGGTTCTCGAGCGTGCGCTTCCTCTTGCCTGCGCGATGGCCCTGCCGATCATGGCGCTGCTCTGTATCCTGCCATTGTTTGTGCGCCTGCTTGGCATGGGTGAGCAGTTTGCGACATTGGCGGGCGAATATGCTATTGCCATTCTGCCGGTCACCGCCGCACGAGGCGTTTGCGAGGTGCTACAAGCCTGGCTCGCATGCCAAAAGATTACCAAGCCGCCGCTCTACATCAACCTCGCCCTGACGCCATTCCATGCAGCAGTCTGCTACTCTCTCGTGTTCAATACCCGCCTCGGCTTCCTCGGCGCGGGATGCGCAAACTCAGCTATGTGGATCGCACGCGCTGCCACCTTGTACATGCACTGCATCAGCCCGCACGCTGACCTCGACCGCCCGTTCGGCGGCCTCACTCGGCGCGGCCTGAGAGACGGCCGAGGGGAGCTCTTGCGGCTCGTCTTGCCGGGCGTGCTCATGAGTGACTACTGGACGGGAGAGGCCATCATGGTATGCACCGGCCTGGTGCCAAATCCGGCCGTCGCCGTCTCCGCCCTCTCGGTATATACGTGCGCCACTATCCCTTCCCCTGCACGATGTAGACTACAGCAACCTCACACACATCCCCGCCTTGTATCCTCAGCTCGACGTTGAAGATGATTTACGACGTGCCGAACGGGGTTCGAAGTGGGGTCACTGTTTGTGTCGGAAGAGCTCTGGGGGCTGGGCTTCCCAGCCTCGCCTCTCTTGCGATACGAAATGGCCGCCTTCTGCTCGGGTGCTGGCTGCCATTGCCCCTCTTCGCGGTCTGCGCCTTTACTAGCGGCTGGGCTCGGATCTTCACGCGAGACGAGGCTGTTATTTTGCAGCTCCACGCACTGGTGCCGTGGCTAGTCGTCAACTCCTGTGCTGGGGGTCTAATGGCAATAGCCAACGCCGTGATGGCTGGCTGTGCCAGGCCAAAATCGCCCTTCCTCCACCCCGGGCCAACACGCACGAAAGTTGCGCCATCGGAAACCCCTTGCCCCACAGGCAAAAGACTGCCGCCAAGCTGGCGCAGCTCTGCTTCACTTGCATTGGCTTCCCTCTGGGGCTGCTCCTCGGCTTCAGCTTTGGGCTAGGCGTGCAGGGATTTGTGGCAGGGCAAGCTGCAGGTCTGGCGGGGCTTGCACACACACAGGGGCGAGGGGGGGTCGTTGCAAGAGCGAACAATGATTCTCTCCCGCTTCCTCTGCGCAGGACGGGTATTATACACCGCTGCGGTCATGTCCATCCTTGCCCGGACAGATTGGTCCACTCAGTGCACTCTTGCATCAGAGCGTGTGACTCGGCTAAAGCAATGAGCCTCTCTGAAGAGTTTTATACTCTTTTCCAAAGCTGAAATAAAGAAGCGGCGCGGCCCGGGGCGGGGTGGATGGGTTGGGAGCGAGGGGGCGGAAGTGCTCAGTGCGGTAGATGGTCAGCTCGAGGCGCGTGAGCCGGACTTGTGAGCCGGACCACCCCCTCTTGTTATCTGCGTTGTTGAGCCAGGACTCAACATACTCGGGCTGTCGCCGTCCCAAACTGTCACTCCCCTTTCTCCCGGCCGGGGTGGGGCGCGCGCGGGGGCGGCGGGTGTGCGGCGAGTGTGCGGGATGTCTGTGGGCCCGAGAGCGATATGCCATGTCCGCCTTGCGTAGTTTCATAACACCGAAGGCTAAGCTCAATAAAGAAAGACGTGGCGATCCATAAACGCACGACCGGGGCACGCTCTCAACGCTGGTCATGGTGGAGAAGAGAAAGCGGAAGAGCGGCAAGGCGGAGCAGGCCGCCGTCGCGCACGGCGCTGGCTGCCTTGTGGCGAGCACGCGAGGGATCCGCGCACGCCACCGCCACCTGATGCGCGACCTCACTCGGCTGCTGCCGCACGGCCTGCCGCACTCGAAAGTGGACACGGACGAGGCGGGGCTCGGCGGGATGGCGGCGCTCTGCGAGGAGAACGACTGCTCGACCTCGCTGCTGCTCGACGCGCGCGACCCGCGCCGCCTCTACATGTGGGTCGGCGGCTGCCCTGACGGGCCGACGGCGATGTTCCGCGTGATGAACATTCACACCGTCGCGGAGCTCAAGCTGGAGGCGCGGCGCGTGCTCGGCGCGCGCAACGTGGTCGTCTTCGACTCCTCCTTTGGCCAGACTGCCGACCGGCGCGTCATGCGCGCGCTGCTCTCTCGAGCCTTTGCGGTGCCGCGCCGGCACCGAGGCGACGGCGGCGGGAGCGGCGACGGCGGCGGCGGGAGCGGCGACGCTGCCGGGTCCGCCGGCGCGAGCGGCGCCAAGCACGCGGCAGCCAGGCACAGCGTCTCCTTCTCCTGGCTGGACGGGCGCGTGTGGATGCGCGTCTACCGCATCCAGGAGGCCGTCGGAGGCGGCGGCGTGCTCGACGTCGCGGAGATAGGGCCGCGGCTGGTGCTCGCGCCGGTGCGCATAATCGCGTCCGGCTTTGGCGGCGCCGTGCTGCACGCAGCCAACTAGCGCGTCGGAGGACCGCCGAGACGCGGGAGCACGGTTGGATGTCGGTGCAGCCTGGGTCGCGTCGCGTCATCTTCCTGTAGTACCGCCGATCTTTCTCTTTTTGCTGACGCGGGTCTTCTCGTCCACCTGGGGACCTTTCAGTGCCAGACTTGTCTGTGTGAGCGCAGGCATTAGCCTCACACGTGGGATGGTGTTCACGACAAAGGGTTGTGCGGAAAGTCTCAAATATTAATACGAGTAAAATACTCACGGTGTAGTGTGGAGGCAGTGCCAGTGGGGAGCTCTGGGGGGAGGCGGGGCCCCTAGGGGTACCCATGCGGGGGGGAGATGGGGTCCCATGGCCCGCCGCAGGCGCCGATTTTTTACAGTTTTTTTTGTTTTTTGCGCGCTTTTCTACTTGTTTAAAGATTCTACTTGTTTTCACGAGAATTTCGCGTATATATTGCGACCATGCTATCACGCCTTGCGACAGCCTGTCGGCGCTGCTGACCGTGGCCTTCTGCACAATTGACCACCTGCATAGCTCGCGGCCTTGAAATCCACCATTCAGTGAAGACCTGATCGTACGGCCAGTAGGAAGGTGTCCTTCCAGCGCGTGCACGCTTCTGACGCAATGCGCGTCACAAACTGCCTCGGATTGGCTGCTGGCACTCTCGAGGCTATGCCTACACAGCCTCGCGCGCATGGGCAGTCAAGAGGGACCATGCACCTTCTCACGACAGCGCCGGTGCCTCTCTCTGGGACCCTCCGGCAAACGTGGTGGTCTCGTGTCACCAATGTGGGACCAGTGCGGCATCGCGCCATCGACAGCTCTGAACTGCGCCTCACCACTGACCGGGAAGGCCGCCAAGTGGGCCAGCACCGGTCGCATATTGTGGCAGCAGTCAGTAGTGCATGTCTGATAGCTAGAGCAGCAGCGTCAAGGTCGCAGGGTCGGATCGTGTCAAGCCTCTCGCCCGGCCGGCCGCGTGCAGACGTCGGGCCTGTCTGCTGTCTGGAGTGATCTGTCGGCGGTCAGTACGACCGATCAGGTCGGAGTTTTCTGATGGTTGGAGGGTCTATCTGTATGTACTCCTCGAGATCTCTCCAAATCTGCCCTCTAACCAACCGTAACCATTCGGGAAGTCGGTGCTAGTAGAGACTAGTAGAGTTGGGGCAAATGTAGATTTCCTGCCCAGCGTAAGGATATTTCTTTCATTTCTTTCGTCTTTATTTCGTGCCCCACCACGGCAAATTTGCGAGAAATTTCTTCGCCCCGTCACTCCATGCTCAAGTTTCGCCCCTTTCCGTGTAAGGTGTCCCCCATGTTGGACCAGGCACCGTGCGGGCCTGCCGTGCCTTGCTTGAGCCGGCAGGCCCGCGCGGCAGTGATGGTGCGCCTCCGCGGAGAGGCTGACGCTGGTCATCGGTCAGCGGTCAGCGGTCATCGGTCACCGGTCAAGCGGGTCATCGGGCGTCAGTGTCATTCAGGCGTCAGTGTCATTCGCGTCAACACAGGTATGGTAAATTTCCGGAAATTTCTCCTTCCGAACAAGGCTGTCATATTTCTCAAAATATTTCGGGAAATCTACATTTGCCCCAATAGTAGAGCCGGGGCCCCGTTTCCGCACTGCTGCGCGGCGCACGGTGCCTCCGGGGGCCCCCGCCTCCCCCCAGAGGTGGGGGCAATACGCGGTGTGCGGAGAGTGCGGCGCGGGCGGCTGGAAGAGCGGCAGCGAGACGCGTCTGTGCGGCCGCGGCGACGAGCTCTGGGTCGTGTGACTCGTCCGCGGGACGGGCAAGTAGGCAACGAGATGCTTCTCTGCGACAGCGAGGGCTGCGCAGGCGCCGACCGCCGCACAGCCTCCGAGTGGAGGACGGCGCGTCCACGCGGTGTCTTCACGCGGCTAGCTGTTGTGGACAGGCGCGTACCACCTCAAGTGCCTCGCGCCGCCGCTGGCCGCGGTGCCCGAGGGCAGCTGGTTCTGCCCAAGCTGCGCCAGCGCCGCCGACTGCGGCCAGTGCTCTGCTTGCCTCGACATGCCGAAGTTCGGAGGCGGAGATCACCCGAGATTCCCCGAGATCACCCGAGATTACTCCTCGACATGCCGAAGTTCGGAGGCGGAGCTGGCAAGCGCCGCGCCGCGCTGCCCAGCAGTCTGACCCACGCGGCGAGGAGTAATCTCGGGTAATCTCGGGTAATCTCGGGTAATCTCGAGTGATCACGCGGCGAGGGGGTGGGGTTGGTTCTCAGGTGCAGGGACGCGCAAGGCGCGATGCTTCCGCCCTCGCGCGCCAACCTGCCCTGCCGCGTCGCACCGCGCCGTGCTACGGGAGACGGCAAGGGCGGAGGCAAGGGCGGCGGCGGCAAGGGCGGCGGCGGCGCCGGCGCGGGCAAGAAGCCGCCCAAGGCGGAGCTGCCCAGCCGCCGCCGCGCGACTTGCCGAACGAGCGGACGTGGGCCGCGCCGCCGAGAGTGCGAGCCGTGGCAGGCGAGGTTACCCGAGATTACCCGAGATCACCCGAGAGTACCCGAGAGTGCGAGCCGTGGCAGGCGAGGTTACCCGAGAGTACCCGAGATTACCCAAGAGGCCGGCGGAGCTGCTGCGGCTCGAGGTCTCGCCCCTACGCGAGCCGCCGCCCACCCTCCCCACCGCCTCCGAGCTCAAGGCTGCCGACGAGGCCGAGGCGGCGGCCGCCGCGGCCGCGGCCGCGGCCGCACACACGCTGCGGCCACCGCGGACAGAGCCGGCGGAGGGGGCCGGCGGGCGGGGGGAGGAGGAGGAGGAGGAGGTGCGGCCGCGCCCTATAGGTCAGGGGCTCTCCCTCTGCTGCGAACAGCGGCCTCTTCACGGCCGGGCGTGTGTGGACAGGTCGAGCTCGGCGAGGACGGTCTGCCTCTGCTGCCGCACGGCGTGGCGGTGGGCGGGTTTGTGTCGGCGATGGGGATCGCGCCGGGGGGGAGGGGGTCCGTGAAGGACTTCATCCAGTGACTGCGAATGAATGGGTTGACAGGCGACGGGGCTCGCGCCGGGGGGGATGCGGCGCCGCTTCAAGGCGCACCTGCTGCAGGTGCGAGCCTCAAAGACGCCGCCGCTGCTCCTCGAGTTTAGTTAAGTGTTGAGGCAGTTCATTAACGAATCCACTAGGTGCGAGCGTCAAAGACGACGCCGCTGCTCCTCAAGTACCTCGAGGACTCCGAGGGCCGCACGGGCGCGCTCTTCGTGCCCGCCAACCCGCGCGCGTACGTCGGCTTGCGCGAGGTCGAGGCTTGGAAGGCGCCCGAGCAAGTGAGGCCGCCGCCCATCGCCGCGGCAGAGCCGGCGGCGGTGGACGGCGGGTCGGCCGCCGCGCCTTCCGCCGCCGCCGCCTCCGACGCCGCCGAGGGCGGCGGGGGTTCGACGGGAGGGGAGCGGTCGGCGGGCCCGTCGCGGCTGCGGACGCGCGTGGTGCCTCCCGCTGCGCAGCTCATCGGCTCTGTCGGCGGGCTCGAGGAGCACTGTTGCCCGACATGTCGAGGACACGTCCATGACATGTCCGAGACACGTCCTGCAGGCGGGCTCGAGCTGCACCTCGACCCGCGGCGCACGATGGACGGGTACAGCGGCACCGGCTACCGCGGCGTGTTTGAGGACTACTGGCCGAGCGGGTACAAGCGCGAGAGGCCGTTCACCGTGATGTACGACGGCTCGTACGTCGGCCGCTACGCGACGGTGCTCCGCGCGGCGGTCCAGTTCGCGCGCGGCTCGAGAAGGGGATGCCTCTCCTCGACATGGCTCGCGTGTGATGGCACGCCGTACGGCTTTACCAGGGAGGAGAGCTACGGGCCCCTCCCACTCCTCTGGCTGGCATCGGCCAGGTGGTCCTCGCGTTAACACACACTCTGTCTGAGGCGCACACCTAGATTAGTGCAGTTGTGCTCTCGCGGTCTCTTTTCTGATCTTAATTTTCGATTTTGCGCGGGCTTGAGGGATGAGGCGCCGCCTCGCTCATCACCTCGTGGCCCCCAAACGAGAGCAAAACCCGGAAAACATTTCCCGCTTTCATATGGGACGCGTCGCGAACGACGAACCCACAATCGGTGGTGCAAGCTGCAACTGCAAGACCACGCCGCAGGCTATAAGCGCGACTCTCGCGCGCGAGATCCGTCGCTCACGCGAGTGCAAACGCGCCCCACGCCACAGCGAATGCGTGATACTCCAATAGACTGACAGAGCCGTGGATTCACGCCCTCTCTCTCGTGTCTCTCCTCACAGCGGAAGCAGGAACGGCCCGAGCGGCAGCAGCTCACCATTGCCAGAGGGCGGCACTGACGAGCTTGAGTTTATGGAGGAGGTTGCGCTCGTCCATGATGCTCTGCGCCAGGGACGCCGCGGCCAGGGACACCCACCGCTTACGCACGTCTGCCAGACGGGCTTCAACGCGGGAGTTTCTGCGCTCGCGTTCCTCTGCAGCACACCGAGGAACGTGACCGTACACTCCTTCGACCTCGGCGAGCACGACTACGTCGCGGTCGCCCAGGACATCCTTGAGCACGACTACGGGTACGCCAAGCGACATCGGCTGGTGCTCGGATCATCGCTTGAAACGCTGCCCCTGGCGGTACAGAAAGGCGAGCTGCGCTGCGACTTCGTATTCGTGGACGGCGGGCACGCGTTCAACATCGCCTCGAACGACATTGTGATGTTTGGCCGCATGTCGCACACAGGGGCGCGCCTTGTGGTTGAGAATTGCAATGTGTTTGGTCAAGCCATCGGATGGGGGGGGCAGCCTTCGGTGAACAGGGCCTACAGGAAGGCCTTGGCCTCGGGAAACATCAAGCACATCAAGCAAGTCAGCACAGGTGGCTGCCATGCGCACAAGCTGGCGCACACATGCCGCGAACTGTGTGTGGGAGAGTGGCAGGAGTCCAACTACACGATCTGAGCAACCGTGGGGCCCCACAGAAGAAACCGTGCTGAGAGAACGGCCGACCGTCAGTGCACGGTTTCTTCTCCGACTGCCCCGGCTAGTTCCCGTCCCAGCTGTACTCTAGGAGGGGCCCCCTAAGGGTGAACTCAGCAAGGGTTCGAAATTTTGGTGGTATGGTGGTGCGCATTTTTGAAGGTCCGACACTTGAAGCAAAGGTACCTTATACCTCCCGGACGCCGCGTCGGCCTAACACGGCTCTGCACGGCCGTACCGGCTACCGCGTAGGCGTACACGTACTTTACGGCGCCGTGCTGTCTCACCTTTTGTAACGCGCTGTGCTAAATAATTCAAAAAGGCACAAGCACGCGCGCTCTGTGACATGCATGTGTGTGCGCGCAGACCGCGGCATCGACCCGCAGAGGCCAGAGCAGGACCAGACACAGACACAGAGCCCAGTCCGAGAGTGCCCAAAGCGAAGACCGAAGTCCAGACAGGCCGAGCGAGAGTCCACGACGCACACATGGGAGAGTGAGGGGGAGCCGTAACGCGCGAGAGTACGCGCGGCCACGCGCGGCCACCGCCACGTCGGCCAACTAGTGGGGAGCGAATGCACGCCCCCGCCTGGCCAAAGGGGGGGGGGGGGGGACCTCTTCCCAAGAGCACCACTCTTGGAGCGCCGCCACCACCACCCAGAGCGCTGCAAGCAGTGCCGGGCAATGACGGCTTACCGCCACACAGCCAGCCAGCCTCGGCACACCCCGGGCAGCCAATGTGTGACGGCTCGAACCCGCTAAGTAGGTAAGGTAAGGTAAGGTAAACTTCTCCACACACACGAGGTGGTGGGGCAAGGGAGGGCAACCCTCGCGTCTCCACGTCTAACGACAGGAGCCCCACGGCATTCAAAGTGCAAGGCCCGGTGCGCGTGGGTGAGCGGTGTGTGAGTGTGTGTGTGTGCGTGCGTGTGTGCGTGCGTGTGTGTGTGTGTGTGTGTGTGTGTGTGTGTGTGTGTGTGTGTGTGTGTGTGTGTGTGTGTGTGTGTGTGTGTGTGTGTGTGTGTGTGTGTGTGTGTGTGTGTGTGTGTGTGTGTGTGTGTGTGTGTGTGTCTCACGTCACTGCATCCTCTGCCGGTTCCTCCCGTCGCCTCTTCTTTGTTCGAATGTTTTTCAATCCATCCTTCACGAAGCCCTCCCATGTTGGCATGTTAGGGTGCCCACAGGAGCCAAAAGAAAATAGCTTTCCGGCTCAAAAAGGGACGCACGAGGCAAATCTGATGTTGGAATGTTCCAATAGGAGCGAGGCCTCTTCCGTTGGGGGACCGAGTGACTAGGAAACGAGGGTTCCCCGGTTTGTCACGCGCGAGCACGAGCGTGACACTGCACTTGGCGCCGAGCGCCCGCGGCTCAGACCTTGTGCAAGCCGACCCTCGGTGGACACGCCAGTCCGGACCGTGGGCGCTCGGTGTGGAGCAAGCAAGACCCCCCCCCCCCCCATCGGCGCGCGCCCGAGGTTCAAACGGCCGCCAGGAGCACCAAGAGGACTCCTCATGGCTGTGTCCAAGTGGGCTTCGACCGGCCTCGGCTGGGGGGGCGGGTTGTCCCGGTTGCGGACGCCTTCTGCAGCCCCCTGGGCCCGTGACAGCACCCCAAAACTGCCCCTCGGCGGCATACAGCACTGCCAGCCAGCCTCTTCCTCCTCCTCAAGGGCTGTACTATAGGCCATATTGCGCCGCCTCCTACTGGCAGCCGGGCGGGCGCGCGCCGCGGGCGCCTCGGCACGCGCACGGCTCGCAAAATTCGAACGAGTACTGCCGCCCGGCCG
>NW_005202427.1:801580-804479 GCF_000372725.1 Emiliania huxleyi CCMP1516 | reverse complement strand
ACAACTGGGCTGTCCGATCGCGAGCCAGAAGCCGTCTGGCGGAGTGGTCCACGGGGGACTATGGCTCCCCCCCGCGTGCTCAAAGTAGACCCTTCATAAATTGCCTTGGGGGGGCGGCGTGATGATAGGAGCGCAGCCCCACGAGGCTCTGGGTGTCGCCTCGGTGTGGGCGGTGCTTACCGCTTGCTTCGGTAGACTTCCCCATCGCGGTGGAGTGGGTGCCCGTCGCCTTGGTGTAGTAGCCCGTCGCCAGGGAGGTTAAGCCTGTGTGAGCAGGGTGGGGGGGGGCGGGGACCGGGGTGATGGGAGCGCGGCCGCGCGAGGGTCGGGGTGTGGCCTTGGTGTGGGCGGCGCTTACCGCTTGCTTCGGTGTCGAGCCCCATTGCGGTGGAGGATGCGCCCGTCGCCTTGGTTTCGAGCCCCATTGCGGTGGAGTACTGGCCCGTCGCCTTGGTTTCCTTACCCGTCGCCAGCGAGATGTAGCCTGTATGGGCAGGGCGGAAGGGGGGGCGGGGTGATGGGAGCGGGGTCGCGCGAGGGTCGGGAAGTGGCCTCGGTGTGGGCGGTGCTTACCGCTTGCTTCGGTTTCGCTCCCCATTGCGGTGGAGCGGTCGTTCGTCGCCTTGGTGTTGTAGCCCGTCGCCAGGGAGGAGCCGCCTGTGTGGGCAGGGTGGCGGGGGGGGGGCGGGGACGGGGTGATGGGAGCGCGGTCGCGCGAGGGTCTGGGAGTGGCCTCGGTGTGGGCGGTGCTTACCGCTTGCTTCGGTAGACCTCCCCATCGCGGTGGAGGCCGTGCCCGAAGCCACCGTCCCGTGGCCGGTCGCTGTCGATTGGTTACCCGACGCAACGGTGTCTTTTCCGGCCGCAGTGGCGTCTGCGCCCGAGGCTACGGAAGATTCGCCGAACGCGGTAGCGTGCAAGCCTGATGCGCAGGTGCGGTAGCCCGCGTGGAAGGAGTGGTGATACTCGTCGTTCTCGACGGTTTCGTCGATGCCATCGACGCCGCACGTGGCGCCCGGGTCGATCGGCGCGAAGGCGGACACGGCCGCCACGAGGAAGAGCATGCGGACCTGTGAGCGGGCAAAGGGGCGCCGGCGCGTGATTGCGGCCAGCGCGTGGGAAAGCGAAGATGGCGCGAGGGCGAGGTGAGGGCGCGGCCGAGCGCGAGGGTATATGCCTGCTTGATGGCCATGTTGGTTGTAGACCTGAGCGCGTTGGGTGCGTGGGGCGCCGTCAGGCGAATCGGGCTGATTGCATTGCATACGATGCCAGATGTGCGTGCAAACGGCTAGGGGGGTCTGATCATGTGAGAGGAGGGGCGAGTGTGGGAGGGGGAGCAATGTCCAGACGCGACGCGTCCTGCGCTACACAGGAGACGGGGCTCAGAGGCGGCGGATTGCGGCGGCGGCGGCGGCGCCGCCGCGGCGGCGGCGGCGGCGGTGGCAGCGACGGAGGCGGCGGCCTGGGCGGCGACGAAGGGGCGGTGCCAGCGAGGGCAGCGGCGGCCTCCCGTGCCCAGTCACGCGACCTGTGAGGGAAGATGGTGGCGGCGGCCATAGTGGCGGTGGTGGTGGTGGTGATGTGTGGGCACTGTCAAATCATCCATGTCATGGGCGCCGTCTCGAGGCAGAGAGGTGGCGGTGTGCGGCTGGAGGGCGCTGCCGCGGGGGGGTGGATATCACACAGCATGTGAGGGCGGCGCGGCTCACGGGCGGCGGCGCGGAATTGGTTCTTGTGGACGGGGGGCGGCCGCGGCGGGCAAGAGGGAGACGGGAGAGGGCGGAAGGGGGAAGGGCAGGATCGAGCGGGGTAGGGGAGGCGGGCCTTCGTCGTACTCCTTGCTGAATCGTCGAGCGGGCCAAGCAGCTCTGGAGCGCGCCGCCGGTTCTTGGCGACCACGAGGTTTGGTTGTGCGCCGCGCGCGCGGGGGCCGCGCCAAGCCCAGTATAGCGTCGAAGGTGACGAGAAGCCGAAGATGAGGTGGGGAGAAGGGCTGGGAAGGGGGGGTCGCGGTGTCCATGGCAGATCTACTGGGTAGATCTATACGAAGGTGCGATGCGCCCTCATTGCGGTCGATGTACCTGCAGGAGAGTGTGGTGGAGGCGTCAAAGCCGCGAACGAGGGTCCGGCGGCGAGGGGCGAGGCGAGAGATCGGGCGGAAGGCGAGATGTGCAATGCGAGGCACTCGGGCCCCACAGTCGGGCGCGGTCGTGTGTGGCGGGCGTGGCTCGCGGCGGGCAGGAGCAGGAGCATCAAGAGGTGATGCTGACGCCGAGTGAGCGAGTGCCGTGCGCGACTTGTGCCGAGGCGAGATGGCGAGATATGTGGGGCGAGGCCCGCGGCCGAGTGGCACGCTTCGCCCGGTGGGAGTGAGAGAGCCCCAACTCCCCGCCAAGCGGCGAGAGAGGGCGAGAGCTTGGCAGCGCCATGGCACACCTTTGTTGATTGCTGGGTGGGGAGTATGATCCGCGGCCTTTTGGACCCACTCACTTTCCAAGACATTACCTGTATCTTCGCGCACGAGCTGCAAAAACAAACAAAACAACGCGCTAAGTCTCTCTCTCTCTCTCTCTCGTCGAGCTGCAAGCTGGCGAGATTTTGCTATGACCGGCTAGCCCACGCCGACTGCGCGCGCGCCCCGCGCGGCGTATCGGCGTCTGCCAATTTAGCATGCCCATTTGGGCATCATGTGTGTGTGAGTGTCTCGGGGGGGGGGGGGGGGAAAGGGGGGGGGGGGGGGGACCCCTTCCCAAAAACCCCCCTCTTGGAGCGCCCCCCCCCCCACCCCAAAGCGCTTAAAATCATTGCCGGGGAAAAAAAGGGTTTAACGCCCCCAAGCTAGCCTGCCTTGGGAACCCCCGGGGAAGCCAAATGGGTGGACCCCCCAAACCCCCCTAAT
>NW_005202427.1:798735-800268 GCF_000372725.1 Emiliania huxleyi CCMP1516 | reverse complement strand
TGTGTGAGTGTGTGTGTGTGCGTGCGTGTGTGCGTGCGTGCGTGTGTGTGTGTGTGTGTGTGTGTGTGTGTGTGTGTGTGTGTGTGTGTGTGTGTGTGTGTGTGTGTGTGTGTGTGTGTGTGTGTGTGTGTGTGTGTGTGTGTGTGTGTGTGTGTGTGTGTGTGTGTGTGTGTGTGTGTGTGTGTCACGTCACTGCATCCTCTGCCGGTTCCTCCCGTCGCCTCTTCTTTGTTCGAATGTTTTTCAATCCATCCTTCACGAAGCCCTCCCATGTTGGCATGTAGCTAGCGTTCTTTGCGAATGTCTCGAAATGGCCAGCAGGTAAGATCATATGGCCTCGCGCATCCGCATGTGCCGCATCGGCTCCCTCATGCCACAACCCCCCACAGCCCACATCGCACCCCCTAATCGCTTTTGATGGATGATGCCTTCATTGATGCATGATGGGTGAGCCCGCCACGCGGCTGCCTGGCGAGGTGCCTCGGGCCTCGGCTGGCAGCTCCCCGCTCCTCGACGCTCGAGAGCGACTCGGGTCGGGGGGGAGGTCGAGACACGAGAGAGTCGAAAGCTCGAGCGAGAGTGACCGTGTGTGTTACGCTCAACGCTCTACGCTGCCCGCGGGGGGCGCGGGCTCGCGGTGACGTGTGCCTCGTGCGGGTGTGTGTGTGGCAGGCGTGCGTGGAGAGAGAGGTCCAACCGGACCAACGGCCGGCACGCAGGAGCTGCCGCACATGTCATGGCCGGATGCGTCAGAGTGGAGTGTCCGCATAGTCGAGTGCCGCACCTCTCTGGACTCTGCAGACTGCACTCTCGACTCGCACGTCTGGCAGCGTGACCTAGAGAGATACTCCACACGCACGCACGCACACGGGCCTCACGGCTCGGACGACGGCCTCCGCACACGCGTTTTGAAGAGATGCAGAGCTGCTAGCATTCCACTCTTCCATTCCTCCTCTCTGCGTACGCGAGCACCTCCGCCGCGCCGAGCACGTCCTGCAGCAGCAGGCAGGCGGCGGCGGCGTGGCCCCAGTGCTGGCGGCGGGCGCTGTGCCGGCCCGGCCCGAGGGCGAGCCGGGTGGTCCACGTCTCGTCCCACAGCAGGAGGCGCAGCCCGGTCGGCGCCGCCTCTCTCAGCCTCTCCGCCGCCGCCTCGACCAGCTCGCACTCTCGCGAGCGGCGGCCGTCGGCGAGGTACGGCATGCCGAGCACGACCCCTCCGGCGTCGAGCTCCGCCGCCAGCGAGCAGATCGCCGCGGCCTGCGTCGCGAAGCGGGACGGGCCGCTGCTCTCCCGCCGCTCGCGCGAGATCACCCACGCGTCGGCGCCGGGCGGCTGCGCCCATCAAAGGGACTGCTGCAGAAGACGCCCAATCTTGCACAAGTGCAAGAACCATACCGTCGGGTACTTATTTTAAGAGCAGGTAAACAGCAATAGATCCGGCCCTCAAGCGGCCTAATCGATACCCAGCCCTCACGGAATCGGTCCCTCGTTGTACAGCAATCGATCCTTCACACTGCCCGCGCTGCCAAACTT
>NW_005202427.1:780535-798635 GCF_000372725.1 Emiliania huxleyi CCMP1516 | reverse complement strand
TAAGGGCTATGCTGTCTCCCGGCTTTTTGAGATATGATCCCCTCAAAGTCGAATTATGGTTTACTGGTGACCATAGTAGCGTCTCCGTCTGTCCTGTTTGCGTTTCTTCACACGAATACTTTAAAGTCTCGACAATCGCTAAGCTGCTTATGTGGCACCGCAGCGGCTCCCTTGGGGATGCCTGAGGCCACCCCAACCACTCACCAAGCCTTACGTGGACGAATTCAAACCTACTTTTATGGTTTACCTACACTAAGGGAGTACCACTTTCTCAAGCAGACACTCGGTGGAGTCACAATTCCACCCCTTATCCGATGTCCCAATTCCACGCCGAACGGAAGGACGAGGGCGAGCTCCGCTCCACGGCAGAGGTCGCCGCCGGCCAATCTCTCTGCCCTGCGCGGACGCGCGGCGCCGCCCTCACACCGGCGCGCGGCCTCAGGTCTTCTCGAGCGTGCGGCAGCAGGCCGACCAAATCGGGAAGCGCTTCGCCAGCGGCGGCCGTTACACGGAGGAGCAGTTCAAGGCGGGTGCGGACGTGAAGGACGGGCCGGAGCCGGCGGCGGAGGAGGGCGGTGGCGGCGAGGAGGCCAAGTCGGACGCAGTCAGCACCAACTTTGACCCAGACGACAACCGCACGCTGTACGACCGGCTCAAGGAGCAGCGCGACGCGAAGCAGGAGGAGTGGGAGGCGGCGCACCAGTTCAAGAACCAGATGGACCACTGGCGGCTCGACGAGGACGACGCCGCCTTCGAGGAGGAGCGAGTCGACCGCCTCAACGCGCAGCGGAGGGAGGCGGAGCGGATGAACCAGGAGAGTGCAGAGTTCTACAAGCTCGCGCGGGAGCGACGCACCACGCAGGTGGCGCCCGTCTCGGTTGCCTCTGCCGCGCCGCCCCCGCCCCGCCCTCCGCCAAAGCGGCCGGGTGCCTCGCTGCCCGCCGCGCTTCGCGTCGTGCGGCCGCGGGCGGCGGAGGCGGACAAGCCTGCGGCGGCGGCGGCTCCCGCGCCCGCAGCCGCGGCTGCTGCGCCGGCGGCGGCATCGGCAGGAGCGGCCTCCGCCAGTGGCGGCGCCAGTGCGGGCGCCTCGCTGCTCGGGCTGGCGTACGGCTCCTCCTCCGACGAGGAGGGGTGAGCTCTCTGCGCCTCTGCGCTTCTTCGTTCTTGATCTTGTGTGGGAGCAAGTGGACTGCAGCGACACCGGAGTGGCGCCCCTGGCGCCCCAACCGAACGGCACCACTACGCACATACGAGTCGGTATACACGCGTATAGATAAAAATGCGTTCAATCTTCAAACACCCGGGACCACCGACCCATGCGACAACGAGCCGCAACGCGGCAGAGAGCCGGCGCGCGGCCGCATGCAAAAATAAACGCGACGCCTCGTCCTCGCACGCTCGGGCGGCCCCAGCGGCCAGCGGCGCGTCGCGGACCTCGCGTGCCCGGGCGGAGGCAGCCTCACTGCTGCCTGCGGAGCGGGATGCGCGGCAGCCCGAGCGAGTGGCGCGTGAGGTTGAGCGTGTTTTTGAGCAGCATCGCTATCGTCATCGGGCCGACGCCGCCCGGCACGGGGGTGATGGCGCCCGCGACGAGGGAAACCTGGTCAAAGTCGACGTCGCCTAGGGGACGACGTGCCGTGGACGTGTCGGGGACGCGTCGCGGGCAAGCGGGGCCTCGCCCGCGTCGACGTCACCGCAGAGCTTGTATCCACGCTTATCCTCGGGCGCGGGCTTCGAGTTGACGCCGACGTCGATCACGACCGCGCCGGGCTTGATCCAGTCGGCCTTCGACACGGAGGGGCAGCGTCGTCGACATGAGAAACAACAATGACGAGGAGGAGGAGGAGGAGGAGGAGTCGCCAAGGCGACCATTCATGTGACTGCCGGACCCTCTCCCGAGATCGCACAGACCGCCACCGCAACAACATGTACATGTGCATGTGTTCCGCGAGTGCGTGTGCCCCGTCGTCCGTGCTGGGGGCGTGTGTGTAAGACTGGCTGACTGACTGTCTGACTGACTGACTGCCTTGACGAGCTCAGCGCCGAGATATGGGGAGATATGGGGAGATATGGGGAGATAAGGGGAGATCTGGGGAGAGATGTGACTGCCTTGACGAGCTCAGCGCGTCCGATGGCGGCGACGACGATGTCTGCGCGCCGCACCTGCGCCGAAACAAGGCCGCGGCCAGGCTTTGCGGCCTCTCCGGGTGCGGGGCTTCGGGTCGGGAGGGGCGAGGCTTCGGGTCGGGAGGGGCGAGGCTTTGCGGTCATCAGGAGGGCCCAAGTATTGCGGTCTCTCTGGGCCGAGGCTTCGGGTCGGGCCGAGGCTTCGGGTCGGGAGGGCCGAGAGTGGGCCCAGGCACCTGCGGGAGGGCGAGTGGCGGGTGAGGCGCGGGGACTTGCACAGTGCGCGCGCCACGCATCGAGGCAGTGCAGGGCTATAGCATGAGTGCAGCTTCGGGTCGGGAGGTCGGGGAGGGCCGAGGCTTTGCGGTCGGGGGGCCTCGCCGCCTGCGCAGGCAGGTCTGCGGTGCGCGAGTGGCAGACGGTGACGGTGGCGTCCATCGACTGGAGCAGGTGGGCGACAGGCATGCCTACGGGGGCGAGGACACAGGTCACGCTGCGCCCGCCGACGCGACGCAGCTGTGTGCGCGCGCTCGCCGACGATGTTGGACCGCCCAAGCACGACAACCTCCTTGCCGGCCACCTGCGGCCACGTGTGGTGGACGTGTCGTGGACGTGTCGTGGACGTGTCCCGAGGAGCGCCACACACCCGCTTCCTCGCGCGGCAGCGTGGAGGTACGGTGAGGTGAGGTGCGTTTCTCCACACACTCGAGGTGGTGGGGCAAGGGCCAGGCTAGCCCCTCGCGACTAGACGACAGGAGCCCCACGGCACTCAGAGGTGCGAGGCCCGGTGCGCGTGGGTGAGCCGTGTGGGAGTGAGTGTGTGTGTGTGTGTGTGTGGCGACCTGGATCTCGGACCGCTGCAGCAGCTCGACGCAGCCGGCGGGCGTGCACGGCAGCGCGAGGGGCGGCTCCCCGCCCCGGAGGCACATCCGGCCGATGTTTTCCGCGGAGAATCCGTCCACGTCCTATATAATATATAATATAATATCATTCAAACGTGTGTGATGTGATGTCGTCGTATGCGGGGGCGCCGTCTGCGGCCTTGGCGACGGCGATGGACTCGAGGACGGCGGCTTCGTCGATGTGCCTCGGCAGAGGGAGCTGCACGAGGATGCCTGAGGGACGGGTCCGCCACTCTTCCCCCCCTCACAACATAGTGTCGTATCGCCCGCTCCCGAGGCGAGCGCGCGCCGTGGATGCGCGGGTCCGCGTTGAGCTCTTCGACGGTGGCGAGGAGCTGCTCCTGCGTGACGGTCTCGTCAAAGTTGCGGTCCACGGAGTAGAAGCCGACTTCCGCCGCCGCCTTCTTCTTCATCCGCACGTACGTCGCCGAGTCGGTCCGGTTGCCCACCAGCACGACGGCGAGGCCCGGCGTCGTGCCATGCGCCGCCTTGAGCTCGTCGGAGCTCGCCTTGATGTCGCGCCGCACGGCGGCCGCGATGGCCTTGCCGTCGATCAGCCGCGCCCGACCTTCGGCGGGCGAGGCCAGCATGGCCACGCCAGCAGCCCGTGGCTGCGCAAAGGCGACGCTAGCTCCGAACGGCCGCGCGTCGCGGCCGTGCTGCAGCTGCAGTCCGAGCGCGACGCTGGCGCTGAGCGATCCGGCAAGCGCGAGCCTCCGCACGGCCGATAGCTTCATGAATGGGCCGGCGGAGGCCTGTGACAGCGCTGAGGAGGCGGGCAGGGTGCCACTTCTCAGACACACGCTGTGTTGTCGTTGAGAAGAATTCTAAGTATCAGAAGCTAACCTGTTTTCTTTCTTTCTTTCAGCACGCTGGCACGACAAGGGCGCGGACTGATGTACGACGTCGTCGAACTCGTCGAACAAGTGGAGAATGGCCGTAGCTCCTCTCCACGAGCGATTCAGAAGACGTACCAAGTGTCGATTCTGTATAGAATTGCGAGGCGCACACGCTGGTGCAGGCGGCGAGACGTCGATCCGACTCGTTCGGCCGTGAAGTCGCCGTGAAGGGTTGGCAAACAGGCCATTTTGCCCACATTTTGCCCTCTCGCGCGATCTTCTCGCGTCGGCAAGCGCGCGGGCAAGGATGGGCGAGCCGGCCCCGCCACGCTGGACGGGCCAGCGGCTGGCACGCGCCGGCCACCCTTGCGTTTTATTTATTTATTTATGTTTTCTTTCTTAGGACCCTGTCGTGAGGGTGAACCCTGCCCAGCCCCCCTCCGTGTCGCGATGCGCTCCCCGCTCCCGTTCCCCTGTGTCCCTGATCGTCCTTACAAGATCCTGCTCGTGCAGGTGGGGACCCTGTCCTTCTCCCACCCCTCGTTTGGCGTGTACGTTGTATTTATTTATTTATGTTTTCTTTCTTAGCTTGGGATGTCCGTTTTATTTATTTATTTATGTTTTCTTTCTTTCTTTCAGCACGCTGGCACGACAAGGGCGCGGACTGGCGCGGACTGGCACACACACCGTTGAGAAGAAAATAGAGGTGGGGGGGGGAGGGACGGAGGGTTGAGCGGTTTCTCGATCGCGTTCAAGGGCGCGGACTGGCGCGGACTGGCACACACACCGTTGAGAAGAAAATAGAGGTGGGGGGGGAGGGACGGAGGGTTGAGCGGTTTCTCGATCGCGTTCAAGGGCGCGGACTGGCGCGGAAGACTGGCACACACACCGTTGAGAAGAAAATAGAGGTGGGGGGGAGGGACGGAGGGTTGAGCGGTTTCTCGATCGTGTTCAAGGGCGCGGACTGGCGCGGAAGACTGGCACACACACCGTTGAGAAGAAAATAGAGGTGGGGGGGGAGGGACGGAGGGTTGAGCGGTTTCTCGATCGTGTTCGACGTTCTCATCCTCTCACTCCCAGCGCCCAGCACACTCACTCTGTTCATAGCGCGCACTGGCCTTCTCGTCTGTTCATAACCCACGCTTCGCGTCTTCACACCTCCTCTGCAGGACTCACCCCTCTACGCTCCCTTTTGCAGGATGAGGCGTAGCCACCTTAGTGCATTCGCGCTCCCTTTTGCAGGATCGTGTTCGTCCCTTGAGGTGTTGTCGATATTCCCTTCTTTTTGTGTTACGCTGACAAGCTCTCCTTGAGTCGCTCTCTCTCTCTCTCTCGCTGATGCGGCCCGCTGCGGCGCTCGTCTACCTCGCGAGCGTCGCCCGAGTGGCCGCCATCCAGTATGGCTTCCCCACCGTCAAGTCTGCGTCGAGCTTCATCGACGTCAACCCCGTCTCCGTTGCCGACGGCAGCCCGGGACAATTCGAGAACGAAAACTGAAGTTGGCAAACCTGACTTCTGACCTGCCCCCGCCCGTCGCGTCGACCTGGACGACAAGGCCGATCGACTCTGGAGGACGCGGTCGGCGGCGCTTCGCGAACTGGCACAGAAGGTTCGAGACGGCACGGATCTTGTGCTCCTATGCGCGGGTAGGATTGAGTCCTGTCACGGCGATCTGCTGAGGAAGGGGATCCTAGCCGACGCGGCGCAGCTCGAGGCCACCAGCAAGAAGAAGCCGCGCTCCGACAAGGGCAAGCCAAGGGGTCCTCGGGGGCCCAGGGCCGACTCGGTGGAGACGGCGGCCCGCATGGGGGTGCTGTCGACCTTCTACCTCCGGCACGCTTATGGACGGGACAGCCCGGGGCTGCATGAAGAAGACGGGGTGCTCTCCGCGAACGGGGGGGTGCTGTGCGCAGGGTGCGGGGAGGAGGCGCCCGGGCTCGGGGCGCGGGACGGGGGGGGGGGAGGCGGCGGAGGGGGCGGCGGGGGGCGGGAAGGGGGGGGCGTCGCGGGGGAGCGGGGGAGGAAGCGGGGGAGGGACCCGATTGAGGAGGAGGCGGTGGGGGTGGAGGGTGGGGAGGCGGGAGGCGTGTTTGGGGAGATGGGGGACGGGGGGGTCCGGCAGGGGGGGGGAAGCGAACCTCGAAGAGCAAGCACCAAAAATCGCGCAGCCGGAGGGAGGCGGGCCGGAAGCGCACGGAGGGCCCTGTGGGGGGGCCCGGGGGGATGGGTCGCTGACTCGAACTGGCGCTGTACGGGCCGTGTTCCTTGTGTGTGTGTACTACATCTCGAAGGGTGGAGCCGCCTGAAGTGACTTCATGCCACGTGTGAGTGGGCTATGTTCTTTGTGTGTGTAGTACGTCTAGAAGTTGCTATGTCTACTGCTCTTCTGTTGACCTCTGCGCTGGCTGAGCCCCTGCCACGCCCGCCCCCCTCCCCTCTCTCCCCCTCACTCCCCTGCCCGCCACACGGTTGATATGGCACACATGACCACGCCACCTCGCGCGCAGGTGGGAAAAGGCACAATGAACGATGGGCTTGCCCATCCCGGAGTGGTTCGATCCCACACAAACCCGAGACGGTGACGGGATGCTGGCTGATGGTCTCAGGCCCAGTGAGGTAGTGCATCAGACTATCCCGGATCCTGCTGACCAAGCTCCTCTTGTAGCTCGATCGGTCACACCGCCATCGCCGTCGGGGAGAGGGGGGACGACACTGCTTCGGCAGCGTGCACCTCGATCCTGTACCGTGTTTGTTATGACCCCCCCCAATGAACATACCAGTGAGGGAGGGCGAGACGATCGAGGGGTCCCGTACCACGCGGAATCGGCCCTATCCAGTGCTCAAGTGCTCAAGATACTTGAAATCGTAAAGGACCACGAGCGAGCGTGGTGTCATCCTTTCTCACATTGTAGCCGCCGAACCGTGCGCCTACCCATGCCTCTCGCTCCGCGCGCTCAGTATCGTTCGCACGCGCCGCAGCTTCCCCGCCTACCCTCGCAAGCCGCTCCCACCACGTCGATGCCGCCTTGCCTGCCCTTGCCCGCGGTCGCTCGATCCAGCGGCACTCTCTCTCCCACGCTCACGAAGGTGTTCACCACAAATGACACGCCCTGCCCCTAACAGATGGTTCCCTGTCACCGCACTTACGCCTCAACTCTGCTGCTGCTTGCCTCCTCTCTGGCATTGCTCCCAGCGGTGACTGCCCAGTGCCGCTTGGTCGGCGATCTGGTGATCATTCTGGATGCCAGCGGCAGCATAAAAAACAGCCGGGGCGACGTGGCGACGTTTGCGCAGAAAGTTGTGGACTCCTTGGATGTCGCCGAGACAGTCGCTAACGTGGGGCTGGTACAGTTTGCCTCCGACACGACCAAGCTCAGTGACCTCACCTTCAACGCTGGCGCCCTCGCAGATGCCATTGAGGTTTACAGAACCGGCGACGAGGGATGGACCTTCATCTCCAACGGGCTCCTCATGGGAGAGCAGCTGCTCGATACTGGCCGTTCAAGTGTCACGAAGGTCATGCTACTCCTGACCGATGGAGAGCAGACCTGCAGCCGCAACCCAGGTTGTGTCGCAAACGACGACTCCTGTTACGAGAACTGGGACTTTAACAACAGCCCGCTCGGCGATTATAAAGCCGGGAATCTTTGCGGAAGCGACACCGGACCTTATCAAAAGTCCGAGGCGATACGGCAGGCGGAGCTGATCAAGGCGCAAGACCCAGACCTCACCCTTTTCGCAGTTGGCTTCGGAGGGGTGAGCAACGAAACGCTGGAGGCCATTGCAACGTCGGGAAACAGCATCTTTGGCAGCACCATCCAAGACATCATCGCCAAGTTTGAGAAGAACGACCTCTGCACAAGGCTCTCTCCGTTGGCCCCGCCGAGCCCGCCATCTCCGCCGCCACCATCTCCACCGCCGCCCACACCGCCGCCGCCCACGCCGCCGCCGCCGCCGCCGCCGCCTACGCCGCCTTCGCCGCCGCCGCCCACACCGCCGCCGCCCGCGCCGCCGCCGCCGCCGCCGCCCGAGGTGGCATTCGGCGAGCCACTGGAGCTGCTTAATAAAATCGCTGGCTTCAAACAGTACGGCTTCGTCCCCTTGGGCGTGGACACTTCTCTCGCCGTCACCGGCGACGGCTTCAGCGAGGGCAACATTGTCATGTTCCTTTACGTCCCCGACAAAATCGCCTTCATCAATGACGACACGGCGAAGGTCTGCACGGGCGCAGGGGACGTCGCTATCAATGTTGGAGTCAGACCGCTTGTTGAAGGCACCAGGGCTGTGGTGGCCAATGGCACGGTTCAAGTGCACTTCGATCTGCCGCCGGATTTCAACAGACTGTCATCCGCATACAAAGTCTGCATCTACGACGGCTCGAATGAATTCGAAGACTCTCATTACTCCATCACGGGGAGCCTTGTCCTTGCGGACTATGCGCCGCCGCCGTCGCCGCCGCCGTCGCCGCCCTTCCCACCTTCTCTGCCGCCAGTTGATCCGCCGTCGCCGCCGTCGCCGCCCCCCTCGCCCTCGCCGCTGCCGCCGCCTCCCTCGCCCTCGCCGCTGCCGCCGCCCCCCTCGCCCTCGCCGCTGCCGCCGCCGCCGCCGGTCCCTCCCTCGTCCTCCGGCAGCCCTACTTGCGAGGCAGCACCGCACGACCCGGCCTCCAACCTGGTGAGATTTAGCCGAGATATAGCCGCGATGCAAGCCGACATACGTAGCCGAGATGTCTGGCCCCGGCCTCTGCACCCCTCGCCGCGCCCAGCACCTCTCCTGGCGCCCATACGCCGCCCCGCCGAGAGCAGGCGCTGGGCGACTCGCTTATGGTCGCCACCTTTGTGTCTGACGGCACCACCTTTGTCGTCCGCTGCGATATTTGACGCAAGGGAGGTGCACCTCATCGCGCCAGGCTCTTGCCTCTCCTGGAGGCTGTTAATATGTTGACCTACACGTCGGGAGAGACACCGCAGATACGCTTGGCGCGGGGTTGCTACCCGCGCGTCTGATATCTGCTTACCCGCCACTTCTCGATCATCTACGACTTGCGCTCCCCGGAAAGAAGGGCGATGCGCGCAAGTACCACGTCTACCCTCTACGCGACGCACCGACCGCCTAGCCGACGGTGCGAGCTGTCACACTTCTATCCGTGTCCGGTCTAGACAGATTTGACTTGCATTCGAAATTCGAATGTTGCGACGTGTGACCTGTCAGAGCTTGATCTCCGATCTCAGCGACGTCGAGTCGCCTTCGGTGGCGACAGCTAGGATGCATCTCCTCCGTCGTTTTTCGCGCGATGGCCCTGAGAAGCTGGCGGTGCACGCAGGCGGACCTTGTGTGTGCACGGAACGCTTAAAAAGTGGCTGCTCTACGTCACTTTTTTGAGTAGATAGTGCCGAGCTGGCCGTGACATCGTTTTTAGCCCCCCGCTACCCAGTTGCACTCGTGCGACGTAGCGGGGGGCCACAACTACGTTTACGAAAACATAAGTAGTCCCGCGAGGTGTGAATTTGCCGCCCCAGTAGCCCCCTTTCCATCGGACTGGTTTTTCGGCGCGTCCCCAGAGCGTCCAAACTTGTTTGGGCGCGAACCGTACGTATCTCGCAACGAATCTCGCCGGCCTCACCGGCCCCCACCGGCTTTCGTCGCCCATGCTCGGTCTCGACTTGAGTGCTGCTCGACTGGCCGATGAAGAGCGACCCGTACGACGCGCACTTGTCGTCCTTCCTCCTCGCCACATGACGGCCGCCCCCCGACACCGACAGTCGCGCTCCGCACGCCTTCGAGGTCAGCAGCGGCCGAGCGACGATCGGCTCGCTCCGATCGCTGGGCGCGGTCACTCTGCGGCCCATCACCCGCCTGCCGATCACCTGTCCGCCTCGCCGCGCGCGGGCCGCTCGCCTGCTCGCCACCGCCGCCGCGCGTCCCCGCGCCGCCACGCTTCCCTGCACCTGACGGCGCTCGAGCTGCGCAGACAGCGCGCTTTGGCAGACAGAGCAGCGGCCGCCCAGGCGGTCGCTGCTCCGCCCCGTCCGAATCCGTCCGCCCGCGCGTGCCGCTGCCGCCGCCGCCGCCGCCACTGCCGCCGCGTTTCCCCGCGCCGCCACGCTTCCCTGTGCACCTGACTGCGCTCGAGCTGCCAGCTGCGCAGACGGCGCGCTCTGGCAGACAGAGCAGCGGCCGCCCAGGCGGTCGCTGCTCCGCCCCGTCCGAATCCGTCCGCCCGCGCGTGCTGCTGCCGCCGCCGCCGCCGCTCCACCCGGTGCCCGTGTGTCGTGAGAGTTGCTTTGTGTATGTCTATGTGTGTATGTCGTATGATACGCTTATGTGTGTGCGGACTTATGTCACACTTGAGCCTCTATCTATGACGGGTACTCGGGTTTGGATGGTAGCGGGGGGGCCCGCCGGAGGCTGGTTACTGATGGTAGTTTTTGGTGCTTTTTCCACGTGAGACTTTTTGCAACTATCTAGATAGTCGTGAGCTGGCCGTGAGACGCCGATCTACGAATCAAGAGTTCGGAGCGGCCGCACACTGCTCGGTACCCCCCCTGCACATCTAAAGCCATGGCCGACCCCCCCCCCCAGCAGCAGCGCTCTGCTGCTGGGGGGGTCGGGACCCCCCCCCCAGCAGCAGCGCTCTGCTGCTGGGGGGGTCCGGACCCCCCCCCCAAGCAGGAGCGCTCTGCCTGTGGGGGGTGCTGGCATCTCTGTACAGACAGCAGCTGTAAGTAGCATGTGTTCCAGTGGCGAGAATTTATGGTCGACACCAAAATCAGTGGTCTCACCGGCGGGCCCTCCTACGAACACAACCGCCTCGAGCGTACGCTCAAACACGAGCCGAGGTGGAGGGGGGACGGCGGCGAAGGGCGGGAGAGTACTTGGGTCCGTGCGCTCTGCTGCTGGGGGGGTCAGACCCCCCCCCCCAGCAGCAGGGATGGCTTTAGATGTGCAGGGGGGGTACCGAGCAATGTGCGGCCGCTCTTGGTGCCGGTTAGCGTGTCGGAGTGAATTAGAATTTAGAACTAGCTCCAAAAGAAAGCACGCGGGTTTCTTTCTCGTGCAGGCTGCATCGTCCATCGTGCATCGACATACGACACGAATAGTCCCTGTTCGTGTGGGTGAACCCTCTCGCAACGAGCTAGTATATGAGTGGTGAAGTGCGCGTGCCCTGAGAAGTGAACACAACCGGGGCACCAGTCGAAGGACAGAGGTGTCATCAATAAGAGCGTTCTCTCAAAGTTCGTCGTGCGCCTCCGCGTCAGCCGCAGCGGGTTGCTGAGTCGACTCGGTGGCAGGCTCGAGGCTCTGCTCGGCCTCACCGCCCCCGCCCCCGTCGCTCGCCCCGAGCAGCGGCTCGAGGCGGGCCAGGCGCTGCTCCAGCTCGCTGATCCTAGCGCTGGCGGCGGCGAGCTGCGCGTCGCGCACGCGCCGCTCGGCCAGCAGCGTCGCAGCGAGGCGGCGCAGCGCATGCCGCGCCTCGTCCCCGAGCCGCGCCTCTGGATCCGCCTCCGCCTCCGCCATCTGCGGCGCCACGAGGCAGGCCGGCACGAGGAGCGAGCCGACGAGGTGCTCTGCGACGAGGCGGCCGGTCGAGGCGTCGCGGGCGCGGAAGGTCTGGCCGCGCCACGCGTTGAAGAGCCGGTAGCCGCCGGCCGCAATCGGCGAGCTCTCGGTGAGCAGCACCTCGCAGCTCCTGCCAGCGACCCAGACGTGCAGGGGCACCGCCGCCCGGTTGACGAAGCCGGCGGGCTCCTTCGGCCCGCCCCCGTCGGAGGCGTTGCGCGGCTTGCGCTCGCGAGGCGGGCAGACCACGAGTGGCCGGTCCAGGCAGCCACAGTCCCGCACCGAGACTGGCCCGGTCTGCGCCTCCATCAGCAGCGCTCCGCCGGCGAGAGCGCGCGCCCTCCACACGTCGCCCGTGTAGCTCTTCACCGTCCGCCGCTCGCCAGCACCGAGCCGGAGGAGGGACGCCTCGCTACCATTGGGGGAAACCCAGGCGAGGAGGGCGTCGCCGTGCGCTTTATTCTCGATGGTCAACTGGTGGGTGAACGTTGCGTTGGCCGGACGGGTCGAAGCGAGCCCTCGGGTGAGGGTCGGGCAGGCGGAGGGCTGGCCCCGGCACGCTTCCAGCGAGCAGCTGGTGGCGCTGTCGAGGAGCGAGCGCATGGCGGCAAAGGACGGCAGATTTGACACCTCAGCTGTGGCTGGCGAGGCCGGAGGCTCGTCTGTGGCTGGCGAGGCCGGCTGTGGCGACGGCACGCTCGAGGCAGCCTCATCCGCGGCTTGCGTTGAGGACTGTGGAGAAATGAGAAGCCAGAGCATTCAAGCTCGCTGCAATTTCACTCGGCTTGGCCTCGGGCTGGCTGGGGCCTTTGTCGTTTGGCTCTATCTCAGGCTGTATCCAGGCGTCTTCTTCGCTGTTTTGTTCACAGCCTTGTTATTGAGAAGAATTCACAGCACGCCACTAGGGAACCTCCCTGGGGTCGCCTCGTGAATAAACGAGTATAAAGAGCGGTGGGCTGTATCTTAGGGTGGGGTGCAGGAATGTGAAACCGGATTTGTAAACCCTGATTCTCGACTTTTTTCGCGAGCCACAGGCACTCGCCCTGTGAGCCACAGCGCCTCCGGACAGCGTGCCGAGCGCCTGCTACAGGGCTGGGCCTTTGAGAGAGAGAGAGATTTTTAGCAATACCGAGTGTTTGTTTGGCCTTTGGTGCGCGTCGTTTGGCTCCCCACGCGCCACGGTTGCCTGACGCTAACAAATCTTGGTATTACGCCCTGCTGTGCCTCTGTGTTCGTGCGTCGCCCATCTCTCGGATGAAGGGCGAAGAGAAGAAAGAAAAACACACCGCGCGAAGAAAGAAAAACCCTCACACCATCGAGGGCGTGCTTGCCGGGCTCGCCAGCACCGGCGCGGCGGGCGGCGGGGTCGCTGGCGGCGCTGCAGCAGCGTCCGAGTGCTCGAGCCGCTCCAGCCGGAGGAAGAGGGTGCGAAGCACCGCCTCGTGCACGCGCCGCGCTCGCCGCTCGGCCGCCAGTTCCGCCTCGAGGCGCAGCGCGCGGCGGTGCTGCGCGCGTGGCCAGGGAGGGGGACGGTGAGAGGGCGGTGAGGGCACAGAGACGGGGGAGCGAGTGGCGAGCGAGCGCGCGCCTGCACGAGCGCGAGTCGCCACGCGCGCCGCGCTCGGCCCCCACGAGTGGTGGCCTGGAGGCGGCGCGCGGCCCGGTGCTGCGCGAGGTAGCGACGCAGCCTGCGACGCACGAGGAAGCCCCTGCCGAGCGCGTGCAGCCTCGCCCTCAACGCCGCGCTGCCTGCCGGCGCAGGCACGCTCACGTGGAGTAGCCACGTCGACACGAGGACACGCAGGCGGCGACGCGCGCGAAAGGCCCTCGCCACAACGCCGCGCCGGTCGCGGGCTGCTCTCCACCCCGCCTGCACGCGCACGACGGCGAGGGTCCGCTTGGCCAGCTCCAGCGCGAGGAGCGAGCGGACAAATCGCCGCATCTCGCCGAGCTCGCTCCGCATCGCTGCGAGCTGGCTCTGTTGTTGCTGCTCGGCCGCATTCTCTTTCGCGGGCATTTTACTCACGAGCCTCACTGCTCGCGAACGCGCTGTCCGCTGCTTCAGCAGCTCCTCGCTCGGTGTGAACCCAGGGCCTCCAGGGCTCGCACCTCAAAACGACCCGCGCACAGCGCGATGACGCACATATATGTCCTCGAGTATTTCTTCTCCATGGCTTGTATCTTAAGAATTCTTCTCCATCTGTGCCCTGTACAGGCCCCGGGGGAGGGGGGGAGACCTCCTGTTCCTCGCGGAACGGGAGCAGGCCCCTCCTTGCCCGGTCTGCGATGAAGGGCGGTGGTAGTGCCATCTTCGCTTCGTACTCGAACGAAACCACGACGCCGCAACCGTCGCCGGCGCGCGACACGATCTCGTCGGCCGGACTGTCCTCGTCGAGTGTGTGCCGCCAAGGCGGGACGCACTCAGGGACAGTGGCGACGAGACGCGGCTCGAGGGGCGGCTCCCGCGAAGGCACGGCTGGCAACCGTGGCGCGCGGGGCTCTTCCTCTAAAAGTCGGGTATGGCTCCGCCCGCAACTCTCTCGCTGACACGCGCGCCCGTCGACCTTACGACGGGTGCACTGCGGTCGCACGACTCCCAAGTCATATGCCACGGCGTGCGATCTAGAATCAGCACACGCGCCTCTGCTTGCATACACTCGTACAATGAACTGACATCTCCCATGAGTGCGAGTTAGGGCTAGTAGTAGGCCGCTAGCCTGTGAGGAGGGCGTCCATAGACACCTCACTAGACACACACACGGTCTCGTCCGTGCCTCGCCGGCCGGCGAGATTGCTAGAGGCGGAGCGGTCTGCTCTAGCCTAGCACGTTACTTCCTGTCGTCTGTTGTTTGTTGTGCCCTTGTTTGTTCTCTTGGCACCTTGGAGTGCTGGGGGGGGGCGACAGGGAGGATGTGGCCTTGAGTTATGTGTTCACCAACTCAGGGTGTGTGGCAGCCCGCTGGCTGTGTGTCTTGTGAGCTTGTTTGTGTCTGTGTGTCGCTCGTGCGTGTCGTCATCATCTGTCTAGCGTCCACCCTGCACCCATACCGCGTTGGTGTCCAGTCCGAGCCTGGCTGTTCTTCACCTTTCTACCTACCTACCCTGTGACACAGTCCTACACAGTTCGTACACCAGGAGAAAGGGGAAGGCCCCACGCGCTGGCCGCGACCGCGACCGCGGCTCTCACTCGAGCCGGAACTGCCCGTCAGACATGTCGGTACCGTCGGAGAATAGCGACTAGCACACCTCGTCAATCAAGCAAGAGTCCCAGAAATTGGTTGGGCTTTCGCAGGTTTGCCTCTCGCACCCCGTCTGTTTTCCTTTCCTTTTTTCTCTACAGCACCCTCTCTTTTCCTCTCTGTTTTCCCGTGGAGCGGCCGTTGGGTCAAGGGGCCGCTGCTGGGGCTTTACACCAGGCGCTGCGGCCGCCGGTGCCGCCACCGCACCCGCCACCCCCGCCACCGCTTCCGCCCCCGCCGCTGGGGTGGCCGCAGGGTCAGGGGGCCGCCATCGGGGCCCCATACCAAGCGATGCGACCGCCGGTGCCGCCGCCGTATCCGCCCCCCCCTCCGCCGCCTCCGCCCCCGCCGCCGACGTGGCCGTCACCGCTCCAACCCGCGCGGAGCCTGGGGGACCCGGAACCGCCCCGTCGGAGGCTGGGGTACCCGCGCAGGCTGGCCCATCGAGCGCGCTCTCTGGCGCTGTCCGGGCCACGCGCGGCGCCGCGCGTGCCGCGCGCCACTCGCCGCGGCAGGCAGTACAGCGCCACTGCAGCCTCGCGAATGTCGCGCACAGATCCAGGAGGCTGCCCACCAAGCAGCAGAGTGCTGCACCGGCTTGCAGCGGAGGCTGTGGCGCTGCGGCGCCGTCTCCCCGCCCTGTCCACGGAGCTGGCGCGCGGCGGCACGGCCCTCCACCAGTCGCAGGAGGTGCGCACCTCCCAAAGGAAGCACCAAATGCTCCCTCAACACACACAGCTTTGCGCAGCGCAGCGCACGGGCCACGCCACGCAAAGCCGACCCTCAGTCTGCCCGAGAGGCTGTCTGCGGAAGGCCTGGCAAGCGCGCGCCCGCCTCCTCCGCGGCCATGCCCTCCGCCCGGGCGAGCGAGCAACAAAGAGTGGAGGCGGATCGCCATACACAGCGCCTGTATGCGTCTTGTTTGCCAACACGACGCCTCTATGCCTCTTCTCCAAATAAATAAATAAATAAAACGGACATCCCAAGCTAGGGCTGGGTCGAGGACAGACACGTCCCCACCTTTTGCCTCTTCTCCGTACTCCCTTAATGTAGGTAAACGAAAAAAGTAGCGGCCAATTCGTCCACGTACGGCCTAGTGAGTGGTTGGGGTGGCCTCAGGCATCCCCAAGGGAGCCTCTGCGGTGCCACATAAGCAGCTTAGTGATTGTCGAGACTTTAAAGGATTCGTTTGAAGATCTCGCAAACAAGACAGACACTACTATGGTCACCAGTAAACGAAAATTCGACTTTGAGGGATAATATCTCAAAAGACTGGGTGAGAGCATAGCATTATTATTGCATATTAGGCCGCATAAGGTCAGACTTGACCCCACAAGCATCAAGAACCCGATGCTCCGGCTCGACTGTGCCGGCACACTGCCTCCTCGCGCACGCTGCTAGCAGGCCGTTGCGGCCCGTGGTGCACCAGAGAGAGAGGTCGACGCGTTGCCCCCGCTGGCGACCCCGCGCGGCTCAGGCCGGCCAGAAGGTGTGTGGTGACGGCACCGTGGCAGGAGTGCGGAGATGAGCTCGCCGAACGCGAGCAGCAGATGGCCAAAGTGTGCCAGCGCGAGAGCCTCGCGAGCGGGCGCAGAAGGAGCTCGCCGTGACACGATGCCGGGCGGTGGTGGTGCTCTGGCGACTGTGCACAGTGGGCAAAGTCAGGCTGCAACAGGGCAGCACGATGGTAGTGCCCTGCTGCAGCCTGGCCTGACATGCACAGGGCGAACAGAGACACTACTATCGTCTGGCGCTCGTCACCGAACCTGGGCGAACTTCGACCGCCGCCACAGCTGGCCACGAGCACGCAGCGACAAAATGCTGACTGTACGGAAGTTGAGGCTGGTCGAGAGGAAGAGGCTGCCGTGCGAGCCGGCAGCTGGCTGGCTCGGGCGGACTGACTCCGGCGTCTTTTCGGCTTCTTCTTTCATAGTAGCGTATACGCTACTTTCGTTTACCCACATTAAGGGAGTAACATAAAAAAAAAGCTAAAACTCTTCCGCGATGGTACGGCCGAGCGACTTCGCGTCGACCGTCGCCGCGTGGCTCCAAGGCGAGGGCTTCCGCACTCGCTCGTGCTCCGTTTGCTCATCGCGGCCGCTGCTGCTCGTGCGCGGCGCGCACTCGACGGTGGCGCTGCACCTAGTTCCGACGCCGCGGAGCTCAGATGCGGTGCTGCCCGCGCGAGTGCCCATCGCGCTCTCGGACAGCTTCGCGACGCGAAGGCAGACGCTCGTCCACCTGTGGGAGGACCAGTGGGACGAGCACCCGCGCATCGTCCGCTCGCGCCTCCTCGCAAAGCTCGGCCGCTCGGAGCGTGTGATGGCTCGCCAGACGGTGGCGAGGCGGATCGACGCCGCCACGCTCGACGCCTTCCTCGTGAGCAACCACCTGTGGGGCTCGACCAAGGCTCGCTACCGCTACGGCCTCTTCCGCAAGCGAGACGAGCGGCTGGTCGCCGTCGCGAGCTTCTCGGCGCGTTGGAACATGCGGCGGGAGCCGGGCGCGACCGCGCGCGCGTCGCACGAGCTCATCCGGTGCCTGGCTAGATGGAGCCCGGCGCCCAGCCCCTTTGTGTGCGCGGACCGCCCGGCTCACCCGCCTCGTCGCTGCTGCGCAGGTACTGCAGCAGGCGAGGCGAGACGGTGGTCGGGGGCATCTCGAAGTTGCTCTCCGCCTTTGCGCGCGAGGCGGAGCCGGATGAGATCGTCACCGTCATCGACCGCGACTGGGGAGAGGGCGGCGGCTGGGCCACGCTCGGCTTCCGGCCGCTCCGCCGCCTGCCGCCAGTCACCTTCTTCGTCGGCCCGGACGGGAGACGCTGCCACCTCGGCGCCGGCTCGAACCCGCACCGCCGCCGGCTGCCGCCCGCGCTGCAGGCGGAGGCGAGCGAGGCGGAGGGGGAGGGCGGCGATGCGCTCGTCGAGCGGAGGCTCGCGCGGCGCGGCTACTTCCCCGTGAGCGACGCCGGCGCGGAGAGGCACTTGCTGGTCCTCGCGCCGCCGGCGCCGCCAGCGCCACAGAGTGCTCACAGCCCAAAATATCGCTGATGAGTCGAGGACCTGAGAGGTGACGATTTCATGTTTGCAAATTTCTAACAGAAGTGGCTGGCACACGCGACACGGCGCGTCCCCGTCGCCGGGACGCGGGAGCGCAACTGCCTCCGCGGCGCGAGCATTGCCGCCCACGCGTGCATGAATCACTGTGCCTTTACGGAAGTTCCGGGTTCCACTGCGGCTGCGGGCGCTGCTCCCGCGCCTCTGCGGCTGCGGCTGCGGGGGTGCGGTTGTCGAGGTTGTCTGAGGACCGCCTGCCAAGCGCTCGCTCCTCGACCTCACCGTCGAGCTGCTGCTGCTGCTGCTGCTGCTGCTGCTGCTCCGCGACGCGCTCGTCGTCCTCGTCCATCATCTTTTCTAGGGCGGCGGCGGCGATG
>NW_005202427.1:779002-780435 GCF_000372725.1 Emiliania huxleyi CCMP1516 | reverse complement strand
AGAGGCGGCGGAAAGCCGCCGGGGAGGGGGCGGGGAGGGCGCAGAGCAGGTCCGGGAAACGACCCCCGCACCCCCGGGGGGGGGGGGGTGTGGCGGCGCCTCTCTCCGGAAGTAGTCAAACTGCTCCGGCGTCACGTACTCGACCACGGCGAGGTGCCTACTCTCAACAGCTCAGCGCTCACGGCGGAGTGTTCACAGCGAGTGAAAGTCACGCCCTCGACCGCGGCGAGGCGCCTCTCAGTCGGGCGCAGGTACTGGCCAAAGGTGAGCACCTGCCGGGGAGATCTGGGGAGATCTGGGGAGATTTGGGGAGATTTGGGGAGATCTGGGGAGATTTGGCGAAGAGGCGACCACCCCCCTCTCATCCCGGGGGTGCGGGGCTCGCTTCTAGGGCCAAACGTCAAGGGCCGAGAGTCTAAGGGCCGAGAGTCTAAGGGCCGAGGGTCTAAGGGCCGAGAGCGCACGTCGACGTCTGCTTCGCGCAGGTCGCGCATCGTCCGCAGCACCTAAATGAACAGACATGGACGACTCACTCACTGCGACCTCGCGAGTCACAGCAGCGCACCGTCCGCAGCGCCTCCTCTGCCGTCTCGCCCAGACCGAGCATGATTGACCTGCCGACGACGTGGTTGGGCGGTCAACTCTAGGCAGGCGCCCTGGTCGGCCCTCTCCCCGAGTGACCAAAGGGCAGCGGCTTGTGACCAAAGGCAACGACCGCAGCGACTTGTGAACCCAGGGCAACGACCAAGAGAGCCTCTCGTGGCATCCGCGCTGGGCGACGCGTCACTCGTCGACGCGGCTGCTATCTCGGCTGCATCTCGGCTGCAGCTCGGCTGCATCTCGGCTACAGCTCGGCTACAGCTCGGCTGCATCTCGGCGGCATCTCGGCGGCATCTCGGCGGCATCTCTGCCGCATCTCGGCTGGCTCACGTCTTTGTGTAGACGCGCCGGCCGTCGCAGTTGCCGAAGTCTTTGGCGCGGCGGAGGACGGAGAGGGACTGGGCGTAGCTTGCGCGCCTGTCCCGCACCATCGGCTGCAGCCGCTCCACCTGGCGAGGGGGGTGGGTGAGGGCGGTGGTGGTGGTGGCGGTAGTGGCGGTGGCGGGTGGGGTGGTGGCGAGGGAGTGTGACGGGAGGTGGTGGCAAGGGTGGTGGTGAGGGCGCGAGTGGGGTGGTCATCGATGCTGTCATCGATGCTCTCACCGTCTCCACGTTGTGCGCGAACACGTCGAGCCCGGAGCGGGCGAGCGTCCTGACTGCGGCTGCGTCGCCAGCGAAGTCGGAGACGAGGCACTCGACGCGGAGCTCCGGCCTGATTATGAGTTAATTAAGAGCCTGATTAAGAGTTAATTAAGACGAGGCACTCGACGCGGAGCTCCGGCCTGGGGGGGTGGAGAAGGGAGGGTGTAGAAGGGAGGTGTAGAAGGGGGGTG
>NW_005202427.1:775346-778272 GCF_000372725.1 Emiliania huxleyi CCMP1516 | reverse complement strand
GCTGCCCCGCCGTCGGGGAGGCATCTCTGTCGACCGATGTGAGGACCTGCCGAAGGGGTGGGGAGGGGTCCGGGTCGAGGAAGGGGCGGAGGGGCGAGCAGGGACGGCGGAGAGTGGCACAC
This sequence comes from Emiliania huxleyi CCMP1516, assembly GCF_000372725.1. Lineage (NCBI taxonomy): Eukaryota > Haptophyta > Isochrysidales > Noelaerhabdaceae > Emiliania > Emiliania huxleyi. The sequence goes on along the minus strand of NW_005202427.1, from coordinate 778,150 downwards.
GATGTAGTCGACGCCCCAGTTCGCAACCGCGTCGGCGGTGTTCCACGGCTCCGTCTCGTCCGGAGGCTCGGGCGCCTAGGGGAAGGTTCCCAGAAGGTTCCTAGAAGCTTCCCGGTGCTCCGCGGCTCCGTCCGGAGGCTCTCGCGCGCCGCGTCCGTCTTGACGGCGCAAAACTTGCAGCCTCGCGTGCAGGTGTCGCCTGTGGGAGGGGAGCGGCGCGGCGAGGCGTCTTGCTCTGTCGTGCGGTGTGGGCAGACCGGCTCCCGCGGGAGAGGTAGGCTCTCTCTCTCGGGCTCCGGGGAGAGAGGAAGAGAGGGAGAGAGGGAGAGAGGAGAGGCAGAGGCAAAGGCGGAGGCAGAGGCAGAGAGCGCGCGCCGAGCAGCATTATCGTGGCAGTGCCTCCGTTCCAGCACTCGCCAATGTTCGGGCACTGGGCCTCCTCGCACACGGTGGCCAGCTTGGTGCCGCCTGCGTCCGCGCGCCGCGCCTCTAGCGACTCCTTGAGCTCCGCGTACCGCGTCTCCGAGCCGCCCGGCGCTGGCACGTGGAACCAGCCCGGCCGCGGCCCGTCCGGCATGTCCCCGCCAACCTTGGGACGCACGGGCTCCGAGCGGTACCCCGCGCGGTCGTGGTCCTGCGGCGCCATGTCGTGCCGGACGATGCCGCGCTCAGCAAGCCACTGCTTGGCAGCTTCCCCTTGCAGCACTGCTCCGCCGTCCGCCGCTGCGGCGGCAGCGGGCTCCGGCGTCGGCCGAGCGGTGGACAGCATGGGCGGGCCGCAGCGGAGCGCGAGGGCTTGTTGGCAGAGGGCGAGCATCGGGGTCGGCAAAAGTGTGCGGAACCGTCCGCTTCGGGGTGGATGTCTCCAGGGTGGAGCTCTTGCTTGATGCCAGGCAGGCAAAGAAGAATTTCGATGTGCACATGCCCGCCGCCCCGCCTAGGTGGTAAGAGAACAACGCGACAGAGGAGGAAGTGACAAGGGAGAGAATGACGAGGGTGGGACGACCGCGAGGTGGCATGAAGGTTGCAGCGAGAATCGGCGAGAGACTGCGAAGAGAGATAGGAAGAGGCAGACTCCCTAGGGTGGGCGACGGATAGCGCACCACACACCTCTCCTTAAAACCCCTGTGTGGTGGCGGCGTGCCGTCCTCCCATCCCTCCCTTGGGTTGTCTGTTTTCTTTCTTTTTTTCCGCCTAGGTGGGAAATATTTACGCCTCTCTTGGCACATCTAAATCCCCCCATAGAACAAGCAAGGTTTTGTGATTTTGTGTAATTTCTGTGGGTGGGTGGGAACCTTTTCGGTCTGCCCGCCAAAAGAAAGCCAATTCGCGACTTGGGCCCGCGGGCTTGTGTGACGCGCGACCGTTCGGAGACCGGAACAGAACCGTAACAGACAAACGCACGCACACAAAAACGCAGCCCGAATGTGTATGGCCGGTCCCGACAATGGGCTCCACGCCACTCCTCCCGCGCTATTTTTCCGTGCCGCTGACGTTGCCGTCAAGCCTGTGACTCGTCGGCTGCTGCTCCACAACGATTCTGGCGCAGATTTGGTCTTCCGATTGGAATTGCCGATGCATTCTGCCTTCATCGTCAACTGCGGCGGGCTGGGGACAGATGGCCTGGGAGTGCTGGAGAAGGACGGCGACATTTCAATCGAAGTAGAGTGCCACGCCGCCGCATCCGTTGAAATCCTCGCTCGCACGAGCGCGGGAACGCTTCACGTTCCTCTTGTCGTTGGCGACCACCCTGGAGCTGGCGCGGGAGAGCGGAGAAGTGCGGCAGCAAGCGACGAGGTGTGGCCAAGCTTTGCCGAGGTCGTCGCGGCGCAGAAGTGCTCTGCCGCCGAAGAAGAGGCACGACCTCGAGAGCTGACAGCGGCGGCAGTGAGCGAACCCGACGAGATCGCGTTTTACGCCTCTTTGATTAACGAGGGCCGCGTGCAACGGCCGCCAGCAGCAGCGCTGTGTGTGCACGTCGAAGGTGAGGTTGGACGGGCCTCGGAGAGTCGGCCCGCTCCTGTCGGATCGCCTCTCTCGTCTGCCGGATCGCCACATGACAACATCGGGGAGAGCGCAAGAACTCCTAGCACCTGCGGGCGGAGCCAGGTGAGCCTCACAAGCGAGCAGGCGGCCGCACGCGAGTTGATGCAGAGCCACACCTATTTTTTGGTGGGCGGCCTAGTCTGCGACAGCCGTGGCTGCACGCTGGGCCCGGCAGAGGAGGTTCTAGGCGAAGGCTGGAAGGAGGCGTTTGGGAAGAAGGCTCCCGCTCCCTTCGCAGCAGCAGAGGTGAGCACCGACGGCGGAAGAAGGGCATCGCCAACGGAGAGAAACACGAACTTGAAGCAGACGGGGAGAGAAACAGGGGCGGCTCGCGGCGGCGGCGGCGCCAGAGCGATGTCGCTCAGGACCGCAGGCCGCGCCTCCACTACAGCTAGGAGCACCAGCAAGAGCAACTCGTCTCGGGGACCGCGTGTCCGATCGAGCGCCCCGAAGATGGGCCCGCTGCTCAGCGAGGAGGAGATGCAGTCGAACTGGGACGCCCTTTGACGTGAGGTCGAGGGTCGTGGATTACTCGACGTTTGCTCTTCAACATACTGCGAAAACTACGGAGCGCGACACACCGATGCGCCACAGTCGCCGGACGCGCCTCGCGCCCCCGTCTCACGTCGACACCGCGGTCTAAGAGTACTGAACACCTGGGGGCAGGCGTCTTATTGGGTAGTCACCACGCATTTATGGAAACCCCCCGTTTTGTTTCTTGGACCTCTGCCCCTCCTCTGGCCCTCTATGTCGAGAGA
>NW_005202427.1:771903-775077 GCF_000372725.1 Emiliania huxleyi CCMP1516 | reverse complement strand
TTGGAGCCGTAGCGGTTCTTCTTGTGCTTCGCGCACGGCTCGCAACGCGTCTTCGTGCCGGAGAAGCCACGCGCCGCCAGGGAGAGCTGTGTGCTCGCGCTGAAGATGAAGCCGGCGCCGCAGTCGCGGCAGACTCGCTTGAGGTCACGGTACACGTCTCCGTCGGGGCCCAGGACCGGCTCTCCGTCACCAAAGATGCCGTCCATCTCGGACGCGTCCACCGCAGAGGCGGCGCGCTCCTTCTTCCTCTTCGCCGCCCCAGGCGGAGCGGCGGAGGGAGCGGCGTCGCCGCTGCCCAGGACCGAAGGCAGAGCGGTGGCAAAGAGGTCCACAGCGTCGAGGGCCGACGACTCCTCCGGCTGTGGCGGGATGTCGCGCCTGCGCTTCTTCTTCTTCGGCGCGGCCTCTGGCGGAGCGGCAAGCGCCTGCTCGTGCTGCTGCTGAGCCGGGCCCTTCTTTTGCCTTCGGCGCTCGGCCTTGGACATCGCCGCCTTTGGCCGGCTGGCTGCTGGCGCAGGCTCAGTCGTTGCTGGAGCCGTTGCCGCTGCCGAGCTGTTGCCGATCGGCATTGGCGTGTAGCCGGTCAGCAGTGTCGTCGGCTCGGCGCCGGTGCGGGAGACGGGCCCCAGCAGCTGCGCTCGCAGCTCCGCCGCGGCCTTGCGCGCCGCAGCTCCCGCCGGCGCCACGTCCTCCGAGTCGCGCTCGGCGGCCGCCTGCTGCGCCAAGAAGTGATCCGAGCGGCCGGCGGCGGCGACCGCCTTGCCCGTGTACTGGCTCATGACCGCCCGCGTTGCTCGCGCGTCTCTGCCTAGAGTCCACGTCCCCAATGCGAGCGTGACGAAAAAAAATCTTGGGAAGACAATGTTTCGGGGTGCCACACGGCGCACAGCACAGACGTATTCTAGAGGGGGAAAAGAAACGGGGAGTGTGGGGCCCCGGAGAAGTGCGTTTTGGGGATGCAGAGCGTGCAAGGCGGCTAGGGATGAAGCCGCAAAAGAGGTGGAGGCAGTCAGTCAGTCAGTCTTACACACCTCCTAGCATGGAGGACGGGCCCACACGCACACACACGCTGCACACGATTGGCTCGGGAGCCGACACGAGGCACGCTGTCATCGGCCGTAGCACTGGGTCCGCGGACTGCTGGACGCACAACACACAGCTCACAGCACACAGGACAGCTCACGAGGTCATGTCCACGGGTCCACGCATAGATTCCAAAGCATTGTAATTGCAAAGGGGGAAAGGTCCCTCGACCCCGCCTGCAACACACTCGCGCGAAAGCACACTGCTGCTCCGCACGAGACACCCGTTGCAGGACCAACCCCATCGCCATCCATCGTAGAAAATGATCTCAAGCACTGCCCCAGCCCCTCAGCCACTACACCATCATAGTCACTCGCGCGAGTCGCTCGATGCGCGAGGCGAGGTTCAGCAAAAAAAGTATTATCAGGACGTGGGGGCGCGGAGGGCTTGTTGGCGAGCCAAAATGGTGTTTTCCGAGGCGCTGCGCTAGGCTCAGAGCGAGTTCGCGCTGCGCTAGGCTCAGAGCGAGTTCGCGCTGCGCTAGCTAGGCTCAGACGGCGAGTTCGCGCTGCGCTAGCTAGGCCCAGACGGCGAGTTCGCGCTGCGCTAGGCTCACAGATGCGAGTGCGCTGCGATAGAAGAAAAAACAGGGGCGAAACGACAACCGAAGGGAGGACTGTCCCTCTCGGTGAGGCGCGCGTGAGGCAGCGGAGGGCAGAGCTCGACACACCGAGAGCGGGCGCGCGTGGCGCGCGTGAGAGGCAGCGGAGGGCAGAGCAGCGGCGTGCATCCCGTGCCGCAGAGACCCTGCGGCGAGGCGGCGAACCAGGAAGCCACGCCAACCGCTATGGCCAGGGCGACGGCTCCTCTTCCCCCGCACGCACGACGCACGAGCGGGGGGAGTGAGCTAGAGCTGTCAAACGTTAACTTTGGGCCTAACAGTTGCACTATTGGCTGAAAATCCTCAACGTTGTTCAAGTGTTCTCCCCAGCCCAAGCTGTTACTGTTTGTTACTGTTGTTACTGTTGTTCAGTGGTCAGCAAGCAGAAAATGCCAAAAACCCCGGTAAAACCCGAAAATACCTGGGTTTTTCCAGGTATTTCGGGTATTACCCGCACTGGACGCTGGAGATCGTCGTGGGTCACTGCCAGGCCTTCCTTATTGTTGTTCAGCTGGCCTAACGTTAGCTACTGTTGTTGGGGAGCCCAACACTGTTCAGCTCTTAACGTTTGACAGCTCTAGAGTGAGCTCCGCCCGCCGCGCGCGCCTGTGCCCTGTGCGCCACGGGCCACGCTGTGCAGGTGCAGCGCTCGGCGCTGCCGGCCCGCCGCGCGCCACCCGTAGCACTGGGTCCGGACTGCTGGACGCACAACACACAGCTCACAAGGACAGCTCACGAGGTGGCGCTATACTAGTATAGTGGGGTTCGCGCGGGGGACCGACGGGGGACGCAGGAGAGAATGCTTGTCTGGGGCGGCGGCGTGGGGTTAGGGGTACTCGCCAAGTGTACACACACTAAATATAATTAATCACGCGCGGACTGCGCGTTTGCTATACCGCTAGATAAGACCTAGACTACTCCGGGGGCGAATTCAGAGCCTGCTACGGCTCTACCCTCTACGCGCTGTGATCGGGACGCCCTCAACGCGCCGCTCCGCAGGCCGGAGCATGCTCCGCAGGGGGTTGATGGGCCCTCCCATCGCCGCCTCCAGTGCTCATAGACGAGCTGAGATGCCGGCGCCTGCGTGCTCAGCGCCGCGCACACGTGTCGCAATCGACAGTCGCGCGCCGCCGCCGCGTCCGCCGCCCCGTCCCCCGGATCACCGCACTGTTCCACCGCCTCTGTCTCGTTCTGGCGCAGGTCGGCGTAGAATGCGGCCTTGGCGGCGGAGTAGGCGGCGTCGCGCAGGTGGTGGCCAGAGTCAATCGCGCGGCGCGCCTGAGCAAGACTGCGTGAGACCTCGGGTCGGTGGAGCAAATGGAGTCTGTACTCTCGCTCGCCCTGGAATCTGTACTCTCGCCCGAGCTCTCATGAGGTCGCCCGAGGTCGCCCGAGATTGCTCGAGATCACACGCGCCTGCCGCCAGACGCGGCCGACGGCCTCGCTGCTCGCATTGCTCCGGTAACTTGGAGCACTTGGAGTCACATCGT
>NW_005202427.1:761012-763047 GCF_000372725.1 Emiliania huxleyi CCMP1516 | reverse complement strand
AGCGCCTCACTCCCTCTGGCCGCGGGCAGGCCACCGACGACCTCGACGGCGAGCCGAGCGTGCTCATCGTGCAGTGCGGCCGGCTGCGCCTCTTCGCGGCCTCGGAGAACGAGCCTGCCGACGGCGCGGCGGCGGCGGCGGCGGGAGGCGCGCCCCCGAGCGGCTCGTCCGAGCTGCTCGCCCGTGACTCGTGCGCATATCTCCTCATATCTCCCCGTATCTCCCCACCTCTCCTCATCTCTCCCCATCTCTCCCCATCTCCCCCCCTCTCTCCCCATGTCTCGTCCGAGCTGCTCGCGCGTGACTAGTGCGCCGCCCCCCGCGCGGCTGTCCACCGTCGGCCCTCTCCTCCTCTGGACCGGCCCGCCCCCCTCTGTCCTCTGCAGATACGGCGAGGAGGATGTGCTCCTCAACACGCGCTCGGGCGCGCGGAGGGCGGTGGCCGTGCGCGACACGCAGGTCATCTCCCTCTCCGCTTCGGTCATCCGCGCCGCCGCCGTCGGCCACCCGCAGCTCCTGCTCGCCCTCGGCCGGCGGCTCGCGCGGCGCGCCCGCGGCCCCGCGCCGGCAGCGGGGCTTCCGGCGGGGATGCCCGCGCCGGCGCGCGACGTGCGGACCGTCTGCCTGCTCCCCCTCTCCTCCGGCAAGGACCTCTCCCGCGCCCTCGACTACATGTGTGGCGCGCTGCACCGCGCGCTATTAACTGACTGTTACTTCACTGTTAACTCACTGTTAATTAGGTGTGGCGCGCTGCACCGCGCGCTGCAGCTGATGCGCGTGCGGACGCTGCTCCTCTCCTCGGGCTCGCTGCACGAAGAGCTCGACATCGCGCTCGCCACCTTCGCGCCGTTCGGCGAGATCGAGCTCTCCCTCCACCTCGCCGCCCTCGAGTCCCGCCACCAGCTCCTCCTCTGCCGCGCCGACCCCTTCCCCTCGGACTGGACGCGCCGCTGCCTGCGCAACGCCGACCTCGTCCTCCTCGTCGGACTCGCCACCGACGTCGACGTCGACGCCGCCGCCGCGCCGGCGCATGGGGCCACCACGAGCTCCTCCTCGCTCGACGGCGGCGGCGGCGGCGGCGGCGGCGGCGGCGTTCTGCGTGAGGTGCTGCGCGCGATGCGCGGCGGCGGCGGCGGCGGCGGCGGCGGCCCGCCCCCGCACGCGGCGGCCTTCCAGGAGCCGTCTAGGAGCCTTCTAGGTGCCTTCTAGGCGGCGGCGGCCTGCCTCCGCACGCGGTGCAGCCGATCGAGGCGCTTCTCAACGAGGACCGCGCCCCCGCGGCCCGCGAGCTTGTGCTGCTGCACCGCGGGCAGCACGCGCGGCCAAAGGGGACGCGCGCCTGGCTCGAGCAGCGCTCCGCTATCCGGACGCACCGCCCTCCCCCCCTCCGCGCGGCTGCACCTCGACGGCGAGGTTGGCTGAGATCAGCCGAGGCCACTCGAGCGTAGGCACACCGCCCCTAGAAGTCTCCTAGAAGTCTCCTAGAAGTCTCCTAGAAGTCTCCTAGAAGTCTCCTAGAAGTCTCCTAGAAGGCTCGCCCGAGCCGTAGGCACCACCACGTACGGCTGCACCTCGGCGACGACTCGTACGACGCGCAGCACTACCTCTCGGACGTGCGCCGGCTAGGAACCTTCTAGGCACCTTCTAGGAACCTTCTAGGCGCAGCACTACCTCTCGGACGTGCACCGGCTGGCGCGCTCGCTCGCCGGAATGACGTTTGGGCTCGTCCTCGGCGGCGGGGGCGCGGGCTGCCACGCACTACACGTCTCTCTCTCTCTCTCTCTCTCTCTCTCTCTCTCTCTCTCTCTCTCGCGGGGAGTCTGCGGGTCGCGTGTCGTTGTGGCTGAGGGGGCGAGGCGGGGCCTTCCTGCTATTCACCTTTCGGGGACGCGGGGGTTGTCCCCGCTTCCGTTGTTCTGCCGCGCATTCGCAAGCGCGCGGGCGCTTTACGACCTGATAGCGCCTCGCCCTCAAGCTGCCACTCTACACCGAACGGCCGCCCCCCCCCGCACCTCGGTGGTCCCTAACGGCCCCT
>NW_005202427.1:721856-760704 GCF_000372725.1 Emiliania huxleyi CCMP1516 | reverse complement strand
CACCCGTCTGCGACGCGATTGTCGACGAGCACGGCACTGAGGTCGTGCATCTGCTCTGCGACGGCGGCTACGTCAATAACCTGCCCGCCGACGTGATGCGCCGGGAGCTCGGCGCGTCGACCATCGTCGCTAATTAATTAATTAGTGTTAATTAATGTTTAATTAGTGTTAGTTACTAATTAGGCGCGTCGACCATCATCGCCGTCGACGTGCGCTCCGAGACGCCCTTCCTCTCGCCCAACTACGGCGCCTCGCTGGGCGGCCTCTCCTTCCTCCTCCGCCGGCTGCGCGCGTGGATCGCCGGCGAGCAGGCGCCGGGCGACGTGCCGTCGATGGCGGCCATCGCGTCGCAGCTGGCCTTTGTCTCGTCCGAGGCGGCTATGACCGCCCGCCCCTCCCCAGAGCGCCGACAGAGAGACGGCAGAGCGCCGACAGAGACGCCCCGCGCCCCGCGACTCGACAACCCTGCTCTCCTTGACCCCGCCCGGTTCGAGACCCCGCTCAGTGGCAGCGCGACGAGGCGCGCGACGTGCACGCCGACCTCTACCTGCGGCCGGCCGTCCAGAACTTTGGGCTGCTGCAGTACGCCGCCCTCTCCGAGATCCAGAGGCTTGGCTACATCCACGCCACCGAGGCCCACCGCCCGGACCAGCTTGGGCGTGCGGGCGGCGTCTCTTCACCAACCCTGCCCCCGACAATCTTAGGAGCTGGCGCGGTGGAAGCGGGAGCTGCGCGAGCGAGGCGACCCGAGGTGCGTCGTCTTCGACCTCGCTGACTTGGCCGGCGACCCGCGCTCGGCTGGCCCTCGACGTGTCGCCTCGGCCGGCACCAAGACGGGCACGCCACGCCACTTTGACGCGACGGCGCGACGGCTGTCGGAGATCATTGGCGAGCTCAAGGAGGCGTCTGGGAGGAGGGCCGACGCCGTGCGGAAGGGGGTGGACGCCGTGCGGATGGGGCTGCGGCTCAGGCGCAGCCGCAGCTTCACGGGCACCACGCGGGCCCGCGCCTCGAGTTGGGACGCGTCCGTGGATTGGGGAAGGGAGGGGCTCCGGAGTCGGGATTGAGAGACAATAATGCATTGGAGTCTCGTGTTGAGATTCACAGACGGTTCAGCTGCAGTTCAGTCGATCGGGCGAGATATTGTCCAAGGCCACAAAAAGAGTAGCAGTTATTGTAAGAGGCGGAAGAACGGAGGTCGTACGGCTTTAGCGGAGTTACTTACTTGGAGGGTGTCGTGTGGAGTCAGCTGTCAGGGCCGAGAGAGAGGGGGAGGGCCGCCCGCGCCCCCCGCCCTTGCCGCCCACCACGCACCACTTTCCCCCCCTCCCCCATTCCTCTTCTCACTTTTTTCCCCCCTTTATAGCGGCGGCGAACACCCAGAGTAGGCATGCAGCTACATTTAAATTTACTTTCATAGGGCGAGAGCTTTGTTTGCCGCCGTCCCGGTGCTGATATTTCCGCGCTTAATGTTTGAAGGCGAGTTTGAGCTGCTGGCGGACCCCTGCCGTGCTCAAGTGCTCACAAACGAGAGAGAGGGGATTTAGAAAAGAGAGTTTGTGTATCAGCATACAGCAACATCACACGGCTCCGCGTGCGTGCGCCGAATGCCGCTGCTTGCCGACGCAGCGCCACCACTATGCGGAGGAAGTGCAGAAGTTATCCCCAACGTCTTGCACAAGATTTGGATCGGAGAGACTTGCCCGCCAATGCAGGATCTGCTCTCATTGCTCGCGGCCACGGTCTTTCTCCAGCCTTCCGCCATCAAGTACCACGTCGGGAAGGATGTGCCTGCATTGTCCACTTGCACCGGTTTCGGCATGCTGTTCGCAAACCGCAGCTTCCAGCAGTTGGCCATCGATGAGACTGCCCTGCCAAAGCAGCTGAAGCTGGCTGCCCACAAAGCGGACGCCCATCGTGCAATGGTGTTGCATCAGTATGGCGGCTGGTTTCTCGACGGTGACGCGTTTGTTGTGAGCAGGGACGTGCAAAGGTATCGTCGCTGCCGCGTTTTTGTGTTGGGAACTGAGCACGATCGTGCCAAACCTCCGCGTCGTGCCGACGGGAGGCCAAACATAGCAAACAACGACTCGTGGTCCGGCAAACTCAACAATGGCGCTATGCTTGCGCCGCCAGGCACTAGCTTCGGGAAGGACTGGCTCCGCTATATGCGTACAGGCTCATGGCGCAAAGGCGTGAACAACTGGGACTACGCGTCGTGCGTTTGGCCTACCGAATACATGGCAAGGCATCCTAGTGCACTTATTGGCGCGCTTGATGTGCGCACCTTTCCTTGGCGCAAGTTTGGCTGGGCCCCGAGCCTTGGCTGGGATTGGCACGTGCGAGCGCTTGTGGAGGCCGGCGCGACCGTCCTGCACGTGACAGGCGGACCCCCCCTCCGCCCTCTACCCCTCCCCCACCCACCACACACGGCCCCCTGCCCTCGATCAACCCCTCCCCGCCTCCCTCCGGGCCCCGACAGCATGGAAGAAGCGTGCGCGCGATGAGATGCGGAATGAAATTGCGCATGCAATCCTCGCCATCATCGAGCGAGCCATTGCCGAGGATCGCGCATCCCATGGACACCTTCGGCCTGTGCTGACGATCCTGCAATCGTGGTCGGCGATGCGCGATTTGTCGGGCAACAGCTCTTATGCGATTAAGAGCGCGTCCAGCAAGAGCCCGACGCGGCGCTCAGCTCCTGGCAAAGCACCCCCGTCTACCTCGACCTCGAGTCAGATGGTGACAACATCCCGGACGCCGAGGAGGGCACGGTCGACACGGACAGCGACGTCACCCCCGATTACGTCGACCCGCTCACCGGGTCTTGCAAGCCAACCAATCTCTCACTCGGGTGCAGAGACACCGATTCCGCACGCTGGTGTCGTCATGAATGTAGTGGTCGCTAAGCAGCGGAAGGGTGGCCCCCCCTCGGCGCGCCGCGCGCTTGACGAGACCATCGGCGCGGCACGTTTGCTTCGTGCACGAATGAGCCCAATGTACCCCATGGCGCTCGTCCATAACAGCGAGGCAGCCAGTCTGCTGGAGGCGGCTAACGCTCAGCACCTGTGGGACTTGCATGTGCCTCTGACACGCGGCGAGCGCACCGCCCCGGAGCTGGCGGCGCTGATTGATGACCTGCGCACCTCGAACGAAACCTCGTACAACGCACGCGCACAAGAAGGCATGCTCATCTTCTATCTGGGCAAGTTTTCAGCCTACCTCCTCTCGCCTTTTGAGCGCTCCCTCTTTCTCGACAGCGACGTCTTCGTCATGGAGCCCACATTTGTCCACAATCTACTCGCCAAGTCACTTTCAGTCGCCGACGTGGCCGCGCCTCTCGATCCAAACCGAAGGAAGCAACCCTTCGCTAATCACAGCGCCCCGCTTCTATGCAGCTGCATCGTTGCATTCAACAGCTCCTCAGCTGACGTGCGCAGCTTCTTTGTGGGCGCAGCGAAACGACTGCTCTGGCGGCAGCACACCCGCCTCGACGATGGACCGGATAAGGGGGAGAACACCAAGCCCGAAGTGCGACAGGGCGACCAGGAGATGATGTGGTTTGAATGGACTAGGGGGGTCCACCCCCGGCTCCGCGTGCTTGTGCTGCCCGAGGAGGCATACTGCCCGATGTCGACCCGAATCGACCGGTCGGGCAAGTTCGCCAAGTGGAGCACGAATTTTTGGGGCTACAGTTATGCTTGCCAAAGCGTGCACGGTCACAATTGCTGGGGTTCCATTAAGAATACCGAGGCGTACAAGTCGCTGCCGCCGCTCCGTTGACGTGGCGAGGAAGGATTCCTAATGCGTACGTAATGGATGTTTGATAAAAGAAACTAGCAGCAGTGTGAGTGAAGTTAAGGAGCGTGAGGACTGAGGTACAGAGTGAGCCTTTTCGCACACCCCTCCGACCCACCCCGCGCCGTGGTTTCTGGTTATCCTCTCCGGTCAGCCGGGCGTTCCAGGTACCATTTTTAGGTGATCTGAATTTGAAGGGTACACAGCACGGCTTTACACAATCATTACACAGGAACATCATGGCGGCATCCGGCAAGTAGATGCGCACATTCATAGAGAGACCACATAGAGAGAGAGAGAGAGATAGGTCGGCGGGCGGTCTCCGCTCAGACGGCCCTCGCGCACCTGCCGCGCCACGCGGGTGCAGCCGAGGCCTCCGCCTGCACCACCACCTTCCTGCTTGCGGGCAGCTCCTTCGGCACCGTGAAGCTGACCAGGCGGCCGTCCCCCGCGCTCGCGAGGAGCCACTCGCCGGGCTTAGACTGCAAGGGCACCTCCGCCTCGAAGTAGGAGGGCTGCGGGCTGTGCGTGGCGCCGGCGGGCGCGTCTCCCCAGCCCGGCGAGCAGAGGAGGGTCAGGTTGGTGCAGCCGGCGCTGGGGACGACGAGGGCGGCGAGGGTGGGCGCGCTGCCGCCCGCCACGGGCTCGCAATCCTGCCGTGAACCGCACCCGGGCGGCACCCGGACGAGCAGGACGCTGCCGACTCCGCTGCCGCCCACCGGCACCTTGACCGCCACGCGCTGCTGGCCCGCGTGCACCGCGGAAGTGGCGGCCACCGGCTCGGGCAGGCGGCCAGTGCCGATTGGCTCGCTCAGCGGGTGCGGCAGCGGGGCGGGCGAGAAGCGGACCGAGCCCCCGGCGGCGAGCGGCGCGTGCAGAGGCACCGCCACCAGCTCGGCGGCGCGCCCTTCGCCGGCGGGGAGGGCGGACATCACCAGCCCGCCGGCCGCGACGGACCTGCCGCCCGCGCGCGCCTCGAACGTGTCGCCGGCGCACGAGGGGGCTGCAGCGGCTGCGGCGGGGCCCTGGCTGCGCGCGGCGTCGAGTTGCGGCACACGCGGCACGTCGGCCGCGCCGTCCTCTTGCAGCGGCGGCAGCCGCATCGCGAGGCCCCCTCCCCGCCACGCCGCCGGCACGCGGAGGAGGAGGCGCCGCCCCGCCACCTCGGCCAGAAACGTGCCGCCCGCCGCCACGCCCTTCGGCGGCGCGACTAGGTACGTCGCGCGGCGCGCGGCGGCGAGGTCGGCGGCGGACGACGGCGCGGGCGGCGGCGCGTGGCGGAGAGCGAGCGGCGAGGAAGTGTCGTCGGCGAGCGGCTCGTCGCGCTGCTGCTGCTGCTGCTTCTGCTGCTTCAGGTACTGCAACGAGGAGAGCGCCTTGAAGACAACGCCCTTCGAGCTCCACTGCGCGGCCTGCTCGAAGACCGCCGACAGCTCGTGGTCTCTCTGCGGTGCGGCCAGGAGGAGGGCGTCCGCCGCCGGCGCCGTCCGCGTCGCGGCGGCGGCTGCCCTCTCGCGCGGCTCGCAGCGCGGCGCGCAGCGCGGCTCGCAGCGCGGCGCGTATGCCGCCCGCACGGCGGCGGAGGCGGAGCCGGCTGGCTCGGGCTGCTGCGGGTCGGGATGCTGCGGCCGGCGGAGGGCCCCGTCCGACTCGGCGGGACCCTCCGCCGGCCCCACCACCCCGCCGAGCTCCTCCTCGGACACGCACTCCCACAGGTTGGGCGGAGGGCCGTCGCGCCCCCGCGCCGCCCCCCGCCCCGCAGCTGCCTTCGCCGCGCCCTCCCTCGCGCCGCTGCCGAGATGCGCGTCGCTCGCCCGCCGAAAGTCGCGCCACTGGTCGAGCACGTGCGCATACACGCCCGACGGCACCGGGTGCCAGCAGTGCATCCGCCCGGCATGCGGCTGGCGGCCGCCTCTCCCGCCGCCGCCGCCGCTCCTCCCGCCGCCGCCGCCGCTCCTCCCGCCGCCGCCGCCGCCGCTCCCGCCGCCGCCGCCGCCGCTCCCGCCGCCGCCGCCGCCGCCGCGCCAGAAGCTCGCAGCCTCGGGAGCGCCGCCGTCGATTGGCAGAGGCGTGGCCGGGTCGAGGGGCCCGCCGCGGTGGACCACGTCCTGCCCCGCGTCCTCGAAGCTGCCGTACGCACGCCAGCTCGGACCCACAGGCACGCTCCAGCGCGGCGCGAGCCGCTCGGCCGCCGCCCCGCCCTCCACCTGCCTGCCCTCCTCCTCCTCCTCCTCCTCCTCCTCCTCCTCCTCCTCCTCCTCCTCCCCCTCCCCCTCTTCGGGGTGGGCCTCGAACGGCACCATCGCCGTCGAGGCCACGCCCTGGCCGCTGCGTCCGCCCACCCGCGCTGCAGCCCACTCCTCGAAGCCCGCAAGCTTGAGGACCACCCTTGGCACGGGTCGGCTGCCCTCGCTGGCGCTGCTGACTGCTCGGCTGGAAGCGCGCCGCGGCCGGTTGGCGGGATGAGACTCCCGCTCAGCCTCACCGGCAACTTGGTCGGCGTCCTCGCGCTCGACATGGCTGCCGTCGGCCGCCGCCGCCAACGCTGCGTCGGCATCCTCAATCTCGACATCGGCCACCGCTGCCGCCGCAGCACCGCCGTCCGCAGCCGCCCTGCCGGCATGCCGCCGTTTCGCAGCGGGCTCGCCAGCAGACGGGGTCGAGGTGCTGCGGCTGCGGCGGCTGCGGCGCATCTTGGAGCCGGGCGAGCCCCGAAGGTTACACTTTCTTTCTTGAAAGTCCACGACGTCGGGGAGAGGCTCGTGGGAAAAGGGTGGCAATGTGGCATCGGTTGGCCATACGGGTTTGGAAACACGCTGGATAAGGCGTTGACGGCGGTCGTGGGGTGCAAGGAGCGTGGCCGGCAGGTGGACGGGCCGCTCGACCACTCGACTGGAAAGGGATGGGTCAAAGACCATGCGTATGGAGACGGATGGGTCGAGAAGAATGGGTCAAGGAAGTGGACGGGGGCGCAGTACTACGACGCGAAGTGGGTCAAGAAAGCCATAACGCGGCTGGTGCTCGTTGAGACTTTGGGTGGCATTGCACCGCCCACCAAGCAGTTTCTCCACGTGTTCGCCAAGGAGGCGGCGGGCAGCAAGACGGACCGGACGGAGTACGGGGCGGCGTCGGCGAGCGCCTCCTCCTTCGTCGTCCACCACACGCAGCAGATCTCCATGGCGGCGGTGGCGGGCGACGCCGACAACATCAACAAGCAGGCGCGCAAGATGCGCACCAACTGGATCAAGAACAAGCAAGCGGCAAACGGCTTCTTACGCTCGGCCCCAGTGGGGGGTGCCCGCGCCGCCTAGCTCTGCGGACGGCCCCCCCCACCCTTCGTGTAATCATGTAGTCCCCACAATCGCTGACGTGGGATCGCTTGTCATGTGAGAGATTGCGTTGTGTTCTTGTTTCGTATCCGCTTTCTCTTTATCAAAATCCTGTCAGCAGTTCACCTACGGGTATGTTCGTAAGAGGCTGGCGTCTTGATCAAAAGAAGAATTTTAGTCCGGGCGGTCGGCGAGGGGGTCGTAGTGGGCTGGACGTACGGGGTAGCCACCACTTTCCTGCCTCGAAAGGGCGGGGCTGTCCCGGAAAGTGAGAAACGCCGGGCAGCGTGGTGCACGATTTCAACCTCCCATACGTGTTTGTTTCGCTCCTTTCCTCGGGCTGTTCCAGCTTCCCATCTCCTTCCAACTCAGGCGAGGCGGGGGGGGGGCGTGGGTGCGGGGTGCGGTGCGGTGTGAGTGTGTGTGTGTGCGTGTCATGTGGCTACAGCAAGTGTCCGTCTGTCTGTCTTATTATTAACAACGAAGGCGCTCTCAAAAAAAGAAGAAAATTTTTACAACAAAGCTCCCTCGCACAACACTGGGCACGGGACTGGCGCGCACTGGCACTAACACAGGTACACCAGGTGTTGTGCAAAAGAAGAATGTAAACAAAATAAGTCTCTCTCACAGCAGACAGGCTCGACACAGGTGCGAACTGGCGCGTGCTAGTACTATCACAGACAGGCACACCACCGGAGCCGCCTAAGCGACTCCGTTAAGAGCGGCAATGCACTTAGCACCGTGCACATCAATGCCGCTGTCCCGCACGCTAGCTCGTTCACCGTCTGCCACGCCACGGCGGTGTGGAGAACGACAGACAAGCGCTGCAGATGCAGCCCGTGCCAGTTCTTGGTGGTCCATGTGACCTCATCGAGGTGCTGAGCGTGCGAAAGTTTGTTACTCAGCTGGTCCGCCGCCTGCCGAAGAATTTTGCGGACGCCGTTCCCGAAGCCGCCGAACGTCTCGAAGTCGAGCAAACGCAGGTCGCAATTCTTCTCCCGCGCGAACCGGTAGTCGCCCTTCTCGTAGGGGGCCGTCACAGGTGCCCCGCCTCCGCCTCCCCCTCACTCTCCTCCTCCTCCTCTTCCGCCGCCGCCGCCTCCGCCTTTGCATCTTCGGTTTCCCCCCCCCCCCTCCCCCCCCCCTCCCCCCCCCCCTCCGGCCGCGGCCATGCAGCATGCCCTAACACTAAGTCGAGCAGCGCCCGCTCGGTGTTGCCGAAGGCGACAAAAGCCCCCTTCCAGCCGAGCCGATCGCCACCCTTGCACGCAAGCGAGCTCGTAAGTTTCAAGTCGCCAACGAGGCGCACATGCCCTTTGCCGATGTTCGCCGCCGCCACGTCAGGTTGTTTTGGGTTACTGTAACTGAGGTGTGCAGTCGGCTCCATCTCGATGAGCATGCCCCACGCCGAGCGAAGGGTCTTGACGAGTCGTTTGCGCAGGTATTTGTGTCTTGTCGCGTGCTTCGCACGCGGGTTGACCATTGCGGCATCGCCGAGTTCTTCGTGCGGCTTGCCGTTTGGCGCCTTCTTGCCCGCCTCCACCGCCTGGCAGGCAACATCGAGCGGGAGGCCGAGGCGGCGCTGAACTGTAATGCGCATCGCCCACGTCTCCATCTTCATATCATCCCGCATGGGGATCGCATTCAGGAAGGCGCCAGCCCCCTCCTGGCTGACTGCGACGAACCGAATCGCCTCGCGCCAGCACTTGTGGTTCTTGCACCTGCCAGTCTTGTAGCGGCCGCCCCGCCGGGATGCCTCGCTGACGAAGGCTTCGGCGAGGGCGAGCCAGTTGCGATGGTGTACGCCGGAGGTGTACCGCCGCTGCGCCTGCTGTAAGAATTCGCAGTAGACGAAGTCATGGCTCCTCATGTGCGCGCAACGCCCAACCCCTGCCCGCGAGACGCCAAACAGCCCTGTTGTGCACCATAATGCCGAGGGCCGTCGCACCCAGCGGCTCGACCACCTCACCAGACGGCTTCCTGGATGCTCTCCGAGCACGACGAGGATGCCGCGGGTCAGGCGGATGAGGCACCGGGCCACGGGAGCGCGGCAGAGGGAGAGGACGAGGCCAGAGTCGGATGGAGCGCGAGTTCCGCGAGTTCCACAAGCGGAGGGCGGCGGAGAGCAAGCGCGTGCGCAAGGAGGTGGAGCGCTCGCGAGCCGCTGCGAGGAATCGGCAACAGCAGCAGCACTCGGCGCAGCAGGCGGCAAGAAGAAGAGGGCGCCCAAGACGAAGGTCGCGGATGAGAACCCGACGTCATGCTGCCATCACCCGATCGCCTGCGCCATTCGGCTCAAGGCCTTCGACGCGCTGGGCGAGCTACTGTCATTCGAGTTCTCGCCGCTCGGGACGCTTGATCGTCGGCTCACCCGTGTCCAACTGCTGTTCACACGGAACCTTTCTCCACTTCAGTCTTCAAAGTTCTCATTTGAATATTTGCTACTACCACCAAGATCTGCACCGGGGCCCGCTTCACCCAGGCTCGCGCCCAAGGCTGCGCCGCGAGCCCCGCGCCCTCCTACTCGCCGGCGCCTCGCGCTCGCGCCGGCGGCCGCGCATCGGTGGTCCGCTTGAGCGCCATCCATTTTCAGGGCTAGTACCTTCGGCAGGTGAGTTGTTACACACTCCTTAGCGGGTTCCGACTTCCATGGCCACCGTCCTGCTGTCTGGAGGTACCAACGCCTTTTGTGGTATCTGATGAGAGGACACTTGGGTACCTTAGCGCGGCGTTCGGTTCATCCCGCATCGCCAGTTCTGCTTACCAAAAATGGCCCACTTTGAACGCGCCGTTCGCCGCCCGGGATCACTCAAGCATCCCGGACCTCTTGCCCATTTGAAGTTTGAGAATAGGTGCAAGCTGTTTCAGCCCACAGGCCTCTAATCATTCGCTTTACCTGACAAAACCGTTGCGTTCAAGCTATCCTGAGGGAACTTCGGAGGGAACCAGCTACTAGATGGTTCGATTAGTCTTTCGCCCCTATACCCAGATTCGACGAACGATTTGCACGTCAGTATCGCTACGAGCCTCCACCAGAGTTTCCTCTGGCTTCACCCTACCCAGGCATAGTTCACCATCTTTCGGGTCACTCAAACCCCTCACAGCAGGTCAAGGTCGGTTGGCAGGGCATGCCCTTCACTTTGTCACATCAATCCTCGCTACCCAACGCCGCCAAAGGATATCCACCTCGAGATTGTTGCGAATGTTTTCCACACCGAAGCTCAACGATGCCACGGCGCCTGGATACTGCACGTTAGACGGACACCCTTCGATCAGACGACGGAGTTTCAGGTTTCCCCAGTCCCTCCCTCTCCCCGCGCCCCGCGCGACGCGGCGCGTGTTGGCCTTTGCGCGAGCGTGCCCGGCCGCTTCGCCCCCCATCCCATGCGCTGCAGCGCGCTCGTGCCAGTGCCCCCCTTGCTGCAAACGCCCCGCGCGCGGCTCGTTCCGAGGCTCGAGCGACACGAATCTGGCGCACACCCGGATCGCGGGCAGAGCGACGGCCCAGCGCGCAGCCGCGAAGCGCCTTCATGCCTACTGCGCCCCCGCGACCCCCAAAACAAGCCCGCGCCGTGCTCGTCCCATTTTATGCTTCTGACGCTCGCTCGCCGCCTCCTGCGCTCTCGCAGATCCAAAACAACGTGGGCGAGACGGGCGTGCCGCGGTGTCCTTGGTGCCGGGCCTCAAGCTGCGTGCGCTGCGAGTAGGTGCGGCCCTCTTGAGCCCCCCTTCCTCTCGATTCCCCCCCTCAAAGACGCTCTCGGAGCAGAGAGAAGCAGCACTGGTGGCCCGGAACACGATGTGCAGCAATCAGAGCAGGAGATTAGCCGAGATTGAGCGAGATTGAGCCGAGATTTCGTCAATTGACATAATTGACGGAACTTTGACGAAATTCGTGGATCTGCCCTGGGGCGAGATTGACTGGTCACAAATTGACTAAATTGACGAGATCACCCCGAGATTTCGTCAATTAGCTTAATAATTGCCCGCCGAGATTACCCGAGATCGCTTCCGAGACCGGTATGACACTTCCGCACCTCTTTGTGGAGGCGCTCTATCGCTCGTTCTGATGCGCCACCCGAGATTGCCCGAGATTGTCATCAAGTTTCGTCAATTAATTTTAATTGACGGAATTTGACCTAAATTTGGAGCGCCCCCCTCCCCCCGGCGCCCGAGCGTGAATATCACACACACCCCGATCATAGGTACGAGTGAACTTGATCAACAACATGTCAGAGAACAAGACGGAAGTGAAGGCCCGCATCATGCCGGCCGAAGACGGCAGCATCAAGGTCGTCTTCTTCTCCGCGCCGAAGTCGCCTCCGCCCCTCGTAGCCAAGGCGCTGCGTGTGCGCTTGCTGTCGCAGATCTCCACCCTTCTCCCAGCACGCTCCCCATTCTCCCTCGCCGACAGGCGAGCGGCGCCAAGAACGCACCCGTTGAGGACGACACCGTGGCCGTGTCCGGCGCGGCGACCGCCCTCGACGAGAGCATCCTCAAGCAAGATCTGGCCGCGGAAGGGGCGACCGCCGCGGAGACTGTCGACTCGGACCGGGCCAAGGCCATGTTTTCCGCCCACACGCCGAGCGCGAACGCCGATTTCTGGTCCAAGCTCGCGCGCTCGACCGACCCACCGACGGCCCCCAACGGCGTCACCAAGAACGGCCCGGCGCTCGAGCCGGTCGCCAAAGTTGCCACGGCTGTCAAGCCGGCGGCGGCCGGCGGCGAGACGCTGCCGTCGACCAAGGAGTTTCCAGCGGAGGAGCCCGCCCCTTCGGTGCGCCTCGGCTCGCACGCTGCGGTGCACACGCGGAGCCCCAACTATGACGCACCCACCGTTTGCGCGCGCGCAGGGCATCGCCGACTGGACCACCCCGTCGAACCCGCGCCGCAAGAACGGGCGCAAGGGCGCGTCCGCCCCGATCGTCCGCACCAAGAGCATCACCCCGGTCGGCGGCAAGAACAGGTTCGGGGCCCTGCTCGGAACGGACGGCAACGAGGGCATCCTCGGTGGCACCGGCAAGGTGACCGGCGGCTCCACGCCGCCGACCGCAGACTCGGTGCGCGCCGCCTGCATTTATGCGGCCTCCTCCCTCGCTCGCCGCTCTCACACGGCCAGTCTCGCGCCCTCTTGTTCAGGGCGCGACGGTCGACGTCGAGACGACCACGAATACCACGCCCGAGGGCTCTGCCGCCGGCCGGTTCCCGTGGTCAAAGTCCTACAACTTGCTCCGCCTCTTTGGCATCCTCGCGCTGATCTGCCTCGGAGCCGCGTTTGCGCACTCCTCGTGCTCTGCCACCTCCGCGCTTCTCTCCTCGCAGCGGTACGACTCCCCGTGGCCGACATCGCCTCCCGCAACCGTCGCGAAGCCGTTCACGCCGGCATCGCCCAACGGATTCTGCGAGGTTGGCGGCAACGACACCAGCTCGTTTGCAGCCATCGTGTCGTCGGACAGCGCGCCCGCCAACCACCCGGTGCGCGCTCGCTCGCGCGTGCTAGTATCCGCAAGCTCGCGACTAACAGCCCGCGCGCCGTTCAGGGCGGACACGAGGACGGGCCCTCGTGGGAAGCACTGATGGAAGCGATCAAAGAGGCGGTGGGCGAGCCGTTGCACCTAATTGGCGAGCCGCCGGCGTCCGTCAAGGACCTTTACGAGAAGCAGCCGGTGAGCGCCCCTCTGGCTGTTTCTATGTGCGAGCTTTGTAATCCGGTTCCGGATTGTGCCTGTTGTTGGCGTGTAGGTTGTGGCCGATTTGGAGACCGCCCCGGCCTCGCGCAACACCATGGAGCGCAAGGGCGAGCCCGAGATCGACTCTATCGGTCCCGTCTACAGCAGCAGATCGGGGATCATCGTTCGCGAAACCGTCCTGCCCGTGAACGGCACGTCGCCCGAGATGCGGTCCGCCGACGCTCACGCGGAGCCGGCATGGCCTGCAGAGGTCCGTGCCGCTCAGATCTCCGATTCGAACTCGGTCCAGTCCGATATCTCCTCCGTCTCACGTGTGTGCGCCGACCGGCAGCCACGCTGCGCCGCCCCCGTTGCGTGGCATGCGGAGCCTCACCACGCACTCACCGACGAGCGCTCCAAGACCGACAAGCCGCCCGCGAACGCGCCGGTCGACAAGCTCTCCATCGACCTGCCCTCCCCGTTCCACTTTCCCTTCATGAGCGGACCCTCCTCTTCCGCGCCCGTCCGCACCCAGCAGCGCTGTCAGTTTTGGGCCGCCTTGTTCGTGCTGCTCGGAGCGTGCGGCGGCGTGCTGCCCTCGGTGCGGAGGAGCAGCTCGGGGCGCCTCGTGCGGTGCCGGACGGGGGCGAGGCGTGGCGCGTGGCTGCTGATTCTCGCCGCGCTGCTCCCACTGGCATGTGCACCATCAGACCACACGTCTGGCTCAATCGACTTCCAGGTCACTGTGGGTGGCGGCAGCTACCCGTCCGAGGTGTCGTGGACTCTGGTGTGCAGCGGCGCGTTGATCGGCAGTGGAGGGGCCCCCTACTCTCGCACCCTGTCCGCGCCGCCCGGCGAGTGCACGCTCGACATGTACGACTCGTACGACGACGGCTGGACCGGCAACGAGTGGAAGGGTGCGGGCTATACGTTCACGCTCGACTCCGGATCCTCCGGCACCAGCAAAACGTTCATCCTCGCCCCCCTCCCACCGTCCTCTCCGTCCTCTCCGTCGCCGCCGCCTCTGTCGCCTCTGCCGCCGCTCTCCCCGGACTTTGTCGCCGCGTCGAGCGAGGCTAAGCTCCGCTCCCTGATCGCGGAGGCTGCTGTTTCGCAAGCCGACGTCTCAATCTACCTGCCGCCCAGGGCAGACTTCAAGCTGGGCAGCCAGATCAGCTGCTCCTCCGACATCAAGGTGACCGTCGCGAGCAGCGGCGAGGGCGCGACGCTCGACGGCCGGGGACAGATCGGGCTCTTTGACCTCTCGGGCGGCTGCAGCCTCACCCTGCGGGGGCTGAACCTCGTCAACGGGATGGGGGACTACGGCGGCGTTGTGTACGCGGACGGCGCAGGTGACGTCGAGATCATCGACTCGACGGTCAGAGACTGCTCGGCTGGCTATGTGCGCCGCGTAGAGCTAGCCGCCTCCCTGCAGCCCCTCATGGCAGCGGGGCGAGAGATGGAGAGGGCCACTGCCTCACACCCCGATCTCTCCTCGCAACCGCAGTCCGGCGGCGTCGTCTACGCGTATGTCAGCGGTGCGGTCTCGATAATCGACTCGGATGTGAGGGACTGCTCTGCTGAATACGTGCGCCGCGTAGAGCTAGCCGCACTCCAGCAGCGCCGCACGGTAGCGGGGCGGGAGATGGAGAGGGCCACGGCTGCCTCACCCCGCTCTCTCCTCGCAACCGCAGGGCGGCGGCGTCGTCCTCGCGTCTAGCAGCGGTGCGGTCTCGATAACCAGCTCGAACGTTACAGGCTGCTCGGCTGGCACTGTGCGCCGCGTAGAGCTAGCCGGCCTCCAGCAGCAACGCACGGTAGCGGGGCGAGAGATAGAGAGGGCCACGGCTGCCTCACCCCGCTCTCTCCTCGCAACCGCAGCACGGCGGCGTCGTCGACACGGTTCAGAACAGCGGGTCGGTCTCGATAAGCGGCTCGACCGTATCGGGCTGCTCTGCTTGGGTGCGCCGCGTAGAGCTAGCCTCCCTCCAGCAGCGCCGCACGGTAGCGGGGCGAGGGATGGAGAGGGCCACGGCTGCCTCACCCCGCTCTCTCCTCGCAACCGCAGAAAGGCGGCGTCGTCCACGCGTATGTCAGCGGTGCGGTCTCGATAATCGGCTCGGCCGTGACGGGCTGCTCTGCTAATGTGCGCCGCGTAGAGCTAGCCGCACTCCTGCAGCGCCGCACGGCAGCGGGGCGAGAAATGTAGAGGGCCACGGCTGCCTCACCCCGCTCTCTCCTCGCAACAGAAGGAGGGCGGCGTCGTCTACGCGACGAACAGCGAGTCCCTCTCCATCGCGGGTGTCGACTTCATCGACAACAGAGCGGGAATGTCCGGCTCGGTGCTGTACCTGGACGGACTCCGCCAACGCCCCTCGATCAGCGCCGCCTCCTTCACCGGCAACACCGCTGGCGACGACAACGACGGTGCCACGATACAGGCAGTAGTCATCTCGCCGATAAACTGGGACTGCCGCTTGGGCAGCTGGATGCCGCGCAAGGGCTCCTTTTTTGGCGACTTCAGCGTCCCCGAGTGCAACCTCTGCCCTGCTGGCTACTATGGGAACAGGAGCGGCCTCACCAACTCCTCCTGCGATGGTGCGTGTAAGCGAGGCCACTTTTGTCCCAAGGGCACCGCGGAACCGCTCCCGTGTGCTCCGGGTTTCTACATGCCCGTGATTGGCGCAGCCAGTGCCGAGTCGTGCCTCCCTTGCTCTCCGGGGACGAGCCAGTCCACAGCCGGCACGGACCGTCCCTGCGACGAGTGTCCTCCCGGCACGTTCGCCGATCAGCTCAATGCCACCAGCTGCACCGACTGCCCCGCGGGACGCTTCTGCCCGAATGCAGGCACCATCCAGCCCCTCGACTGTGCCGCAGGGCAGTACCAGAACCTCACCGGCCAGGCTGCGTGCATGCAGTGCCCTGCTGGCGAGTTCCAGGCGGAGCGCGGACAGACGGCATGCGACACGTGTGAAGCGGGTGGATACTGCAAGGCTACAGATGACTGCGGTGGCGGCTTCACACCCTGCCCTGCGGGGAGGTACAACGAGAAGATCGGCAGCAGCTCACCAGATGCCTGTCAGAAGTGCCCCCCCGGTACCTCTAGCCCGATCACCGGCGCAAACAGCAGCGAGACCTGCGCGAGCTGCCGTGCTGGGACGTTTGGCGGCGAGCCCGGGCTGAGTGAGTGCACGGACTGCCCTGCGGGCCGTTACCAGAACGACACGGGCGCGACGTCCTGCCGCGACTGCGAGAAGGGACGGTACTGCGCCAAGGGCGCGTCGGCGCCACTGCCTTGCGACGCGGGTACCTACTCGGACAAGACGGACCTCACCGCCGCCTCGCAGTGCGTCGACGCCTCGCCGGGCCACTTTGCCACCACCGGCTCCACAGAGCAGACGCCGTGTCGCGAGGGTAGCTTCGCCGCCAAGGCGCGCAGCGAGGCCTGCGAGCTGTGCGGCCAGGGCTACTACCAGAGCGAGCCCGCCGCCGCTGCCTGCGTCCGCTGCGCTCCCGGCAAGTTTTGCCCGGTGGGGTCGTCGCGCGAGCTGGACGCGCAGTGCGAGGCGGGCACGTACGCCAGGCTGACCGACCGGAGCGGCGACCCCGAGTGCCTTCCCTGCCCCGCCGGCTCGTCGTGCGGCGGCGGGGCGGCGCCGCCCTCCGAGTGCTCGCCGGGCTCTTTCGCCGCCACGGCCGGCCTCTCCGAGTGCGCCAGCTGTGCGGGCGGGACGTACCAGGGCGAGTCGAACGCGACGGGCTGCCTTCCGTGCGTGGAGGGCAGCTACTGCGCCGAGGGCGCGTCGGCGCCGCTGCCGTGCGTTGCGGGCAGCTACTCGCGCGCCACCAACCTCTCCGCCGCGAGCGAGTGCACCGACGCCTCGCCGGGCTACTTCGCCACCACCGGCTCCACCGAGCAGACGGCGTGCACCAAGGGGTCGTACACGAACGAGACCAGGCAGGGCGAGTGCACGCCCTGCGCCGGCGGCACGTACCAGGACGCGGAGGCGCAGACGGCGTGCAAGCCGTGCGAGGCGGGCGGCTACTGCGCTGTTGGCGCGGCGGCGGCGCTGCCGTGCGAGGCTGGCAGCTACTCGAGCGCCACCAACCTCTCCGACGCGAGCGAGTGCACCGACGCCTCGCCGGGCTACTTCGCCACCACCGGCTCCACCGAGCAGACGCCGTGCTCGCCGGGCACCTTCACCGCGCTCGCCAGACAGGGCATCTGCCAGAGGTGCCCCGCCGGCGAATCTCAGGACTCGAGCGGCGCCACCAACTGCATCGCGTGCGTGCCGGGCCATTACTGCGCCGAGGGCGCCTCTGCGCCGCTGCCCTGCCCCGCCGGGACGCGCATCAACGCCTCCCTCGACCTCATGACGAGCAAGGACGACTGCATCACCTGTCCGGCCGGCACGTTTTGCCCGACCGGCTCTGATGACGCCATCGACTGCGCGCCGGGCACCTTCACCGCCCTCGCCGGACGGAGCATCTGCCAGAAGTGCCCCGCCGGCGAATATCAGGACTCGAGCGGCGCCACCAACTGCATCGCGTGCGTGCCGGGCCATTACTGCGCCGAGGGCGCCTCTGCGCCGCTTCCCTGCCCCGCCGGGACGCGCATCAACGCCTCCCTCGACCTCATGACGAGCAAGGACGACTGCATCACCTGTCCGGCCGGCACGTTTTGCCCGACCGGCTCTGATGACGCCATCGACTGCGCGCCAGGCACCTTCACCGCCCTCGCCGGACAGAGCATCTGCGAGAGGTGCCCTCGCGGCACGTCCTCCGGCGCCGGCAGCTCTTCCTGCGACGAGTGCGCTGCCGACACTTACTCCGCCAACGAGGGCCAGGGCGAGTGCATCCCCTGCCCCTACCCTCTTGCTAGCGGCACTGGCAGCGTCACCTGCTCCGTCTGCAAGGCGGGATTCTACCTGAAGGCGAGCGCCGACCCGGCCGACGTCTTCTCCTCCCCGACCGACTACTGCAAGCCATGCCCATCGGACGCCGCGTGCCCGGTCGGCACGACCCTCGAGACCCTCGGCATCCCGCCCGGCTTCTGGCGCGCCAGCTTCTCCAGCGCCGAGCTCACAGAGTGCCGCGCCTTTGGAGGGGATGGCCAGGCGGGCCAGGCGCGGTGTGTCGGCAATGTTGATCCGGGAGAGGCTAGCGGTCGGAGGGTGCAGGAGGCCGGCTTGGACTACTGCGCAGACGCCTTCGCCGGCCCCGAGTGCCAGCTCTGCCGCGAGCCGAACCACTACCTGGACGCCGACGGCGCCGCCTGCAACGAGTGCGTCGCTGTCGGCACGGCGGCGGGGCGCATGGCGGGCACCGCCCTCGGCCTCTGCGTCGCGTTTGGCCTCGTGGCGTTGGCGTACTCAGTTCAGCGCGGGCAAACCGAGTGGAGGAAGGAGCGCTTCATCGGACTTCCCTTGCGCATCGCCGACCGCACCGGTGACGCGATTTACAAAATCGGCCTCATCCCCAAGTTCAAGATCTTGTTTGGCTTCTACCAGGTCTGCCTCGTCCTCTCCACCACCTACTCGGCGCGGCTGCCGGAACGGTACACGGGCTGGACGGAGGCGCTGGCCGAAGCCGTCTTCATCGACTGGTCGGGCATCGTGCTGCCGGTGCAGTGCCTGCCGCACAAGTCCCGGCTCGTCGCCGTCGCGATCTCTCCCATCGGCGTCATCGCGCTGCTCCTCTTTGCTGGCATTGTCTTGCGGCTCTGTGCTCGCTGGCGGCGTGCTCGGCGAGGGGCTGGCTGCGAGAGCGGCTCCGAGGTCGACGGCGCGACAAGCAACGTTCTCGGTGGCGAAGCACAGCTGCAGGAGCCACCATCGTCTTCAGCTGCGGAGCCACCGACGGCGCTGGCCGAAACTGACGATGCGGCGGTCTTTTCATGGCCTGCAGAGGTGGCGCTCGGCCTCCTCGACCTCACGCCGGCGGGTCTCGTGCTCATCTTTCTCTTCGTGCCGTCTGTGAGCGCCACGATCTTGCGCGCGTGGTCGTGCCAGGTGCTAGCCACAACTAACAAACAAGCCCCCCCCCTCCCCCCCCCAAAAAAACCCTTAGCTGTGTCGATGTGCGTGCGCAGGGCTACACCACCTCTGCGCCGGGCGAGACGCTCGCTCTGGTCGAGTACATGCGGCAGGACGCGAGCGTCGAGTGCGGCACCGACGAGCACGACTCCATCACGAGACTCGCCATCGGCTTCGTCGTCATCTGGCCGGTCGGCTCGCTAGTCCTCTACTCGGCCCTTCTTCTCGCATGCTACAAGCCGCTGCAGGCCAAGTCGCCGAACGCGCTGACGAAGGCCACCGCCTTCCTTCACCGGGAGTACAAAAGGAACTGGTACTGGTGGGAGGCGGCCGATCTGGCGCGCAAGCTCTTTCTGACGGGCTTCGTGCTGCTGGTTGCCGAGGAGGAGGACTCCTTTGTTCGTCTCGTCGTGGCGGTGCTCGTGTGTTCGTGCTACGCCGTCGCGATCGCCCTGGTCCAGCCCTACAAGCGGTTCGAGGACAACATCCTCGCCGTGGTGCGCCCTTCGCCCAATCCCACACGCCCTTTGCGCTTGCTTGTGCTGCAGCTCTCAGCACACGCTTGGATCGCCGTCGCCAGTCCATCACCCACCCCACACACGCACTTGCCACTGCAGTCCACTCTGAGCCCAACGGACGCGGCTCGCACTGCAGGCCACCAGCCTCGTCCTCCTCCTCCTCTTCCTCGGTGCCAGCTGGACCACCATCTTCCTCAACATCGAGTTGCGATTCCCCGGGGACGAGCCGGGGCAGTCGGCCTCCGCCGTCCTCGGCTTCAGGTCTGAGAATGGACTGGTGAACTGGATGCTCGTCCTTGCTGCGGCTGCGCTCCTGATCTTTCTCGTGGGTACCATCATCGCCATCCGCCGCCTTGCCAAGGTCCCCACGATTCGCCTCGTCTCAACCAAGCAGCCCCCCGAGCTGGCTCTGGTGGACGGCCTCACGTGGCACCTCTTCCTCTCGCACATCTGGTCAGTCCTGTGGTCAGAGGGAGACGCGGCGTAGGAACCCGCCAGACGACCCGCCACTCCCCGAATAGGTCCACCGGCCAAGACGCCGTCGCGGTCATCAAGAATGAGCTTAAGCTCTTGATCCCCGGCATCAAGATCTTCCTCGATGTGGACGATTTGAAGGACATCGGGTCGCTGGAGGATTACGTTGACCGCACGCAGGTCATGCTCTTCTTCCTGTCGAAGGGCTACTTCCGCTCGAAGGCACTCCCCCAGCCCCTCCCTTTCCGAGAGTGCCTCGCTGTGTCGCCCACGACTACTCGTGCGCTCCTTGCCTGCAGAACTGCCTGCGCGAGATTCAGACGTCGCTCGAGAAGAGGAAGCCGCTCGTCCTCGTGCAAGAGGCGGACCCGGCCAAGGGCGGCGGGACGCTGCAGGCGCTCCCCGCCCGCCCCCAGCTCGATGACCCTGCGGGGATTGCTCTCGCCACACACGGCTCTGAGGGGCGGTGTCGCCGCCGCCGCCGCACGCCAGCACTCACTCACGCACACCGTCGCTGCACGACTGCAGGAGTTGCGAGCACAGTGCCCGGAGGTCCTCCAGCCGGAGATCTTTGACAGTGGGTGGGCGCAGACGACGTGGCACCGCATCGACGAGTATCAGCGTGTCTCGCTTAAGATCATCTCCGAGGTGCCGCCACGGACGACTCCCTGCAGCTGTTCTGCCGTCGCCTCGACCTTGACCGCCGCCCCCTCGCACCTACCCTCAGGCGCTCCTCCTCTGCTCGCCACACTACCTGAACCTGACCTCCCTCCCGCTCTTCATCCCGGGCGAGGTCCAGGGCCAGCCGATCTCCTTCTCCAAGTCCGTCGTGCTCTGGGCCTCGCCGTTCGATGAGGGCGCAGACGAGCTGGCCACCGAGCTCGCCACCAATTTCTCCGGTCTCACCGTCTCCACCGCCGAGGAGGCGGGCGACGCCACGCACATGCTGCTCTATCTGAACGCCGACACCTGGTCCGACGAGCGGCTGGCCGAGCAGGTCAAGCAGGCGCGCCAGGACAGGCTGAAGATCGTCATGGCGCACGAGAACGACCTCGACCGCGGCGGCTGTGAGTTCGCCAAGTTTTTTGAGACCACGCCGCAGGAACGCTGCCGATCAGCGGTCGATCTTTTATGTCCCGCCCGCTCCATGCCCCCCTTTCCCGCCGCCGCAGGAGCTCATCAACGCCGGGCTCTACAACGCCCTCGCCATTGCCTGCTTCCCCGGCCTGCACCATGAGGTGCGCTCCCCCGGCGGCACCTTTGCCACAGCGCCCGCCTCCTGAAGCGACTGATCTTGCACCCCCGGTCTCACAGGTGTCGCTCGTGCTGCTGGCCAAGGCTCTGGGCGCAACCCCGGTGAGCGCTCGCTCGAGCATCCGCGACTCGCTTTCGAATATCGGGCGCTTCACTACCGTGCCTCGCGGCTCGACGACGTCCGACCCAGTCGTTACCGAGGAGGATTCGCAGCTGGAGCAGGTGCCAGAGGTGGAGCAGGTGTAGAGGTGACGAGCAACTTGCAGTTCGGCTCAAGCGGCAAGGGTTGGACGCGCTCCCCACTTCCAGGAGTGCGCTGCGTTGGCATGTAACATGCTGAGGCTTCCTCGTAACGACGAGCTAACATATTAGAGACGACTCTCTCTCATCCCCACTGTGAACAGTCGGGATCTGTATCTGCGCAGCTACATGTATAGAAAACGGCAGGGAGTTAATGAATATATGAGTTGATCATTTATTGGCTCTTGGCCGTCAATTGAGTTCATCAGCCATGGTCGAGACGGGCCAAGGGTAAGGTAAGGTAAGGTAAACTTCTCCACACACGGCATGTTGTGCGAGTATATGGGACACGATGTCTCAAATATGAGGGGTTTCCTGACGCTATCCCTGGCAGCTCTAATGACCAGGATCAGTAGTGCTATGATAGAGGGTGCCCATACTAGCGAAGGAGCTGCCACACTCGCCCGGAACGTCCCCTTCTGGGGCCGGTTCTGCAGCCCGCGAGAGCCGACAGCGGGGCCGTGCCGCGGGTGCCTACTGCCGAGTGCCACAAACACTGCGCCGTCCCGCCATCACCTACAGGCTGTCTTGTGTGATGGTTGGGATGTCCAAACGCCACCATCTTGGCTCTTGCGACCTCAAACCCGCGAGCTGTATGGGTGGTCCTGACGTCGACAGACGCCCGATGACCACGGTGAAGCTGAGCCGGAACGAGTCGACAAGTCTCGTCTGAGCCCGTGGCGGTCGCCGGCTGAGTCGCTGTGCACGGGCCGGTACCTCAGGCGTCACCTCCGCAGCCTCAGGTCTCACACTCCATCACCTCCGCCGGGACGCCTTCGATGGCACGTTCGGCGGCGTACTTTCTGCAGCTCCATCTCGAGTACGGCGTCGAGCCTACTCACTCCAGTTGGATACACGCACTCCCTGGGACCCAGGGAGTGCGTGTATCCAGCAAGCGGTGCGACCCGGCAGCGCGCGCAGGCTGCGGAGCTGCAACAAACTCGAGACACGCTTTTTTGGGACATTTTCGACGCTTTTGTCCCATACTAGCAGGTTGGCTCGCTAGTCGCTCGCCGGCCCGCGCAGCACGCGCGGGCCTTTTTTGTGGTCGGATGTTGGTCGTCTCGAATTTGATCGTGGGCAGGGCGTGAGAAAGCTGGACGGCTCGGTCGATGCGAGCCACCAGCTCGTGAGCGACGGGCGCGACGGGTTCCTCGGCGTAGGCTTGGGCGTGGTGAGCAGCGCCGGCGAGAGAGGGACGGCATGCGGCTCCCAAACGAGCCGCACGGGCTTCATCTGGGCCGCCGAGGCCACCTCCTTGGTCGCGGTGGCGGGCGTGAAGGCGAGGTGGGCCGAGGCAAGCGCTGAACGTGCCGTGCCGCCTTGCGCCCCTGAGGAGGGACGAGTGTGTGGGGTGCCACGGGCGGGGGGGAGCGGTGAGAGGAGAGCGGTGGGCACCCCCACGAGGGGCTGCGCTGACGCCGCCTGCCACCCCACGCACGCCACTGACGCTGTGGGGGCGGCACGATCGAACGCGCTGGTCGGGCGGGCCGTCTGAGTCGCCCAAGCGGTGCTCTGCCGGCCGGTGGACGCGAGGGTGGCCCAACGCGGTCGAGCGTGTCCGCGACCGCCACCGCCAGCCGCGCGCTGTACAGCATGGTGGGCGCCTCGGATGGCCACCTCCCCGCCTCTAGAGCGGCCGCACACTGCTCGGTACCCCCCCTGCACACCTAAGCCCATGGCCGACCCCCCCCCCAGCAGCACGCTCTGCTGCTGGGGGGTTCGGACCCCCCCCCCCCAGCAGCAGCGCTCTGCTGCTGGGGGGGTCGGGACCCCCCCCCCAGCAGCAGCGCTCTGCCTGTGGGGGGTGCTGGCATCTCTGTGTACAGACAGCAGCTGTAAGTAGCATGCGTTCGAGTTGCGAGAATTTATGGTCGGCATCAAAATCAGTGGTCTCACCGGCGGGGCCTCCTACTGCCAACCGGGCGGTGCGGGGCACGCCAGCCTCTCTTCTACGCCTCTCGTGCCTCGCGGCGCCTCTGCGTCAAGGAGGGAAGATACGGCTCTCGCAGCCCATCATACGCCGTGGCACAGCGGAGAGCACAGCGGGCTGTACAAGTCCATCGGATAGTGCTCAATATCTTCGCATGCTCGTCGTTGGTGATATCCGTGCGAGGTCATACGCCACAGGCCAGCAATCACTCGCTGATGAGACTATTGATGAAGGCGCGACGCTCTGACACCGAGTGTTGTGTGGTAGTACAAGATAGACTCACCATGGTCACAAGTCTTTAGTAAAACGCCAGCACTCGACACGACGAAGGTGTATTGGGCTCGAAGGCGCGGTGAACACAACTGCCTCGAGCGTACCGCTCAAACACGAGCCGAGGGGGCGGGAGGGGGGGCGGCGGGAGGCGGGAGCTGGGTCCAGTGCGCTCGGCTGCTGGGGGGGTCGGGCTGGGGGGTCAGACCCCCCCCCCTAGCAGCAGGGACGGGCTTAGAAGTGCAGGGGGGGTACCGAGCAATGTGCGGCCGCTCCTACCGCAGCCAGCACCGGAGGCGACGCCACTCGCCCCGCCACCCGCCCGAGGCTGCGCAGGACCGTCACCGCAGCCCCCGCCCCGAGCCTGGGCCGCTGTGCCGCGTCCCCCGTGAGCAGGCGGCCGTGTAACTCGGTGATCACCTCTCCCACCTTTTCGTCCTTGAGCTTCCGCAGCGCCGCAACCAACCCCTCCATGGGCGCAGGGCTCGCGCCCACTGCGCCAGCGACCCCCACTCGCACTCGAAGTTCTGCGTCACGACCTCCACGGTGACACCGTTTCCCACGTATGCGAAGAGTGCGACTCTCACGTCCTCGCCCAGGTCGAGCCCGTCGCCGCCGTGGCAAAGCTTGCCCGCGTTGAAGACGAGGGCGTCGCCCGGTCCGAGCATGATCGGTTCCTGCCGCGACACGACGTGGAGCCGCCGCTGGTTGAGGGGCACGAGAACGGAGTGGACGTCTTCTACGTCCGCGTCCAGGTGAGACGGCTGCTGCTCTGCCCCCGGCAGGGTCACGATCAAACTGACCCCCGCCACGCTGCCGTCGTCCCTTACGACGCCGATCGGCTCGTCCGCCAGGCCAACGTGCGGCAGCACCATCTGCACTAGCTGCCTCGCCTGTCTCGCAAGTTCCGGCCGTCCCTCGAAGTGGAGCAGCTTCCTCCTCGACGCCCTCGTGATCCCCTCGAGTCTCTCTGGCCCCACGAGGTCCTCGGCGTGCCGCACCGCACCCTTTGCGTACTCCAGGAGGGCGTCAAGGGTCCCTAGCTGGCCGTGCCGCCGCGAAGCCTCGCACGACTTGCCATTCGTCTCCATCCTCCACGTCGACAACGTCGACGAGACTCGGCATCGTGCCGTGGTCCGTTGCGGTCGAGGAGGCTCCCGCGTGCTCCGGGGGGCTCCCCGGCGGTGAGGGGGCAACCGCTGCGCTCGGCATCCTCCAGCGTGCCTGTGACATCCATGTTCGCGCAATCCGGGCCAGCCAGCTGCACAGCGCCACCAACGAGGCTAGCAACGGCGCCGCCAGCACTGCCCACCCCCAGCCCGCAAGAGGGGGCGGTGGCGGCTCTTCGCCGTTGGCCGCCTCTGCCGTCACACCTCGCACCAGGTCCAGCAAGCACGCTGACCTGGCTGGCGCCGTCCCGACCTTTGCTCCGCCAGCGACCGTCAGCAGCACGGACGCCCCGCACAGCCATGGCACGGCGAAGGGGGGCGGCGGAGGGGAGGGCGGCGGCGGCGGCGAGGGGGGCGGCGGAGATGGAGGCGACCGAGAGGGGGGCGGCGGGAAGGGGGGCGGCAGAAAGGGCGAATGCGAAGAGGGCGGCACTTGGAGCACTTGGAGTGCAGTTATGCGGCGGCGGGGATTTTTTTGAGGAGCACCAGCAGCAAGTCCACGAGCGCCGTCTTGTTTTTGATGTCAGGGATGTGCGTGCCGTCGCGCGCCGCGAGCGCGACGTGCAGCAGGCGCTTCGTGGTGCTGTCGGTGCCGGCGGCCGCCGCAGCGGCCATGTGCGTGGCGTCCACCATAATGGTGTCGCCTCCTTTGGCGTCGTCGACGCCGACGCGCGCGCTCGCGAGCTCGCCGTCGAGTCGGCGCTTGACGCCGGGTCTCTGGCCATCATCGGCCGCTTGCGCGCCGTCGCGGCCGCGCGCCGCGCCCTCGGCAGCGGCAGCGTTGTGCGCCGGCGGCGGCAGGCCGTCCGAGGCGAACGCCATTCGAATGAAGCGCTGTTCAAAGTTTTTTTCTTGTATCAGGGCTTCTGAACCCGCGAAGAATTCTTTTCCCTCGCAGCTCTCTCGCCGCCACCTCCCGCAAGCACGTGATACCCGGGTATGGTGCTCGCCCAGCCGCGCTGGCGCTCCATCTGCAGCCCGTCTGCTGCCACCGCCTCGATGAGCGGCGCCGGCGGCCGCATCGCGACGGCGCTGGCGGTGGTGCTCGCCGGCGTGGCCTCGCCAGAGCTGATTGCGGGCGGCAGGGCTCTCGGTGGCGCGATCGCGGCGCCGGTGGCCGAGGCGGCCGCCTCGCGTGCGGGCAGCGCCGCCCTGCAGAAGCGCTGTCGGCTACAGCTTCGCTCCAAGCTCGCCAAGGTGCCCGTCTTTGTCGTCACAAACGACGGCGGCTCGCCGTTCCTCTCGCAGATCCCGGGCGGCGACCAGTCGGCGCTGCTGTTTCTCTTCCCCGCCGAGGCGCAGAAGATGCTGCAGGGCGTGCTCAAGGCGCCGAACGGCGCCTCGTCCGGCGCCAAGATCACCATCTCCAACCTGGAGCGCGCCTACCAGCTCGCCTCGAAGCCGCCCTCCTTCTCGGGGCTCCGTGACCAGGCGCACGCCGCGGGCGAGGGGCGGGGAGGGGTGGGCACGGGAGGGCGGGCGGGGAGCGGGCGCCCACGCGTCGGCCGGCGCGCCTCGCAGGTCACGAACCGCGAGCTCACGATGGTGTGGCAGTTTGCGCCGCACGCGGCCGAGGTTCGCGCGGCGCAGGCGCTGATGGTGCGTTCGATGAAGGCGCCGGTGGCGCCGAAGCTGCCGGCGTACATGGTTAACGGGCTGGCGTACGACAAGCGGGGGAAGGAGGCGCCTCGCAGGGGAGAGGGGGGGGGGGCGGAGACGGGCGCCTCCCTCCTCCAGCCGCCCTCCGGTGCGCCGCAGGTGCGACCCGTCTTCCTCTCGCAAAAGGACGCGGCCGCGGCGATGGAGCAGACGGCGGCGGCCGCCGACGGCGCGGGCGTCAAGCAGGAGGCGCGCGGCGCGGCCGAGAGAGGCAGCCGAGGCCGCTCTCTCGCCGGCGGGGAGAGGGCATCCTCCCCGTATCTCCCCAGATCTCCCCAGATCTCCCCATATCTCCCCAGATCTCGCCGGCGGAGAGAGGGCATCCTCCCCGCGGCGCTGTGCAGGTGGTCGTGATTGTCCTGGTAATAGCTCATGAAACCGTCGTCAGCGATGACATCAGGTGGTCGTGGTTGACTTGCTGGAGATGCTCGCGCAGCTGAGTCACGCCGTCTCGGCGGACACCGCCGCCGCGGAGGCGGAGATCTCGAGCATCGAGTGCGAGATATGGGGAGATGTGGGGAGATGTGGGGAGATATGGGGAGATCTCGAGCATCGAGTGCGAGATATGGGGAGATGTGGGGAGATGTGGGGAGATATGGGGAGATCTCGCATCGAGTGCGAGATATGGGGAGATGTGGGGAGATGTGGGGAGATATGGGGAGATCTCGAGCATCGAGTGCGAGATATGGGGAGATATGGGGAGATGTGGGGAGATATGGGGAGATCTCGAGCATCGAGTGCGAGCGCGGGGTCGCCTGGCGAGGGGGGGACGCGGCGGCGAGGGGGGGCAGGGCGGCGAGGGGGGAGGGGGGGGGGGGGGGGGGAGGGTCCAAAATGGCCTCCCCGCTTGTTGAAGAACCCGCCGCCCGCCCACCCTGCAGGTTCGTGCCCGCCTCCGAGTCGGTGCAGCTGCGCAACGAGCTCAAGGCCGACAAGAAGCTCACCAAGGCCAAGGTCGTGCCGCCCGACTTCCGGTGGAAGTGAGCCGGCGGGGCAGCTGCCACACAGCGCCCCTCTCTCAAGACGTGGGCTCGCGGGCTCTCTCGTTACGGATACAACGCGGGAGCTCCTGCTCAAGGCCCCGGGGTGTCTCAAGAGTGGTGGCGCCTACATTCCTACATACACTAGATAAATTCTAGTTACCAGTATCTCTCAACACTCAACCCATCATCGAGCATGGGCTAGTTCCATTTCACTATGGCACAGCCCGCGTTACAAAACCTCTTGATTGTCACCATTTGCGCAAAAAGGTACCTCTCGGTGCCTTCCAGAGGCAGCTGCGTCCCCGCCGAGTAGACGGTAACACACAGCAGGTGGCGCGGTGTGTTACCGTCCACTCCGCTGGGTCGCAGCTGCCTCTGCGCGTCCTGGGTATGTACCTTATGCTTTGTCGCGCGCCGGAGACGACTCGACGCCGCTGAGATCGGAGAGATCAAGCTCTGACAGGTCGCACGTCGCTCCTTTGACGCCGACGTGACTCACCCGTGCAGATCACATCAGGACACGGTCTCGACACGCTCGGTACGACGCCTGCGACCCGTCTTGGGTCAGGTGGCACGACGCTCATCGCGCCTACCAGCGCTGCCGTGCAGGTTGCCACGACGAGGTCGAGCACGCTTCTATACGCTCGCCCAGCCTTCCTTTCCATCCCATTAGGCAGCCTGGGAACGGTGGCGGTCAGAGGCAAAGCCTGCGAGGGGTGGTGGAACCACATGTCACGGCTACCGCCGGCTCGACCCCACGATAGCCTCCGAAGGCTGACTTTGAGGCACAATCATCGGACGACGTCGGCGAGTTGAGTCGCGGCCGCTCGCGGTAGCCAGATGACCTCTCATACTAGTATCATCGGCCATGGCCGCAGGAAGCGCGGGGGATTCCGCTGGGAGCAACACGGAGCTCCGTTGGACGCGTTTTCAAGATTAGCGTGTCAGAGTGAATTGGAACTAGCCATGGGAAATATTGTGGGATCGTACGCCCTTGCGCCTCTTTTGGGCGCCGGCGGCGGCGCGCTGGCGGTGGCGCGCGCCTGTTTTCCTTTTCGCGATTTTTTTGGAGCCCTAGCTTGCCCGCGCGATGGGTGAAACTTTTCGCACCCCCTGCTCCACGACTGGAGGGCGCTTTAATAGGCGGCGAGGGTGGGGCGCTAGGCGGCGGTTCGCTTAAACGGGGGGGAGTCGGGTGGGTCATCGGCGTAACTAGAGGCCCCATCACCAATGTCGTCGAGTGGGATGGTTGTACCTCCTCCGTTGATAGGCATGTCGTCGCCCACGGTGCTGCGCTCTCCCCGTCGTCTGCGTTCGTTGGGATATTCGTCTTGCCACTCCGGCGCGCCGCAAACCCGCAATCCCTCGCTCCGCTCCTGCCGAGGTCAGCTTGTTTATCGACGTAGTCGTTCAACTATGACCACTGTGCCCCTTGACGTGTCTCCATGTCACTTCGTGCCTCGACGCTAAATGCCGCCACGCTGCTCGAAGATAGCTCGCTAGTTGTGCGTTCTCCCCCGGGGAAATTATCCCCATCGCACACGCCATCGCGTACTCGCTGTCCGTTCGGACCACCCCATACACGTATGACGACAGTCGCCGCCCTCGTGACGCTCGGCCTCGCCTTCACGGCGCCCGCCAGCCGCCTCGCGCCGCCGCGCGTCTCGTCTGCTCGGATGGTGTGCGCCGCGGTCATGCCTGAGACGCCGCCGGCTCTCGAGTCCGACTGCGGCTTTGACCACGTGCCTCTCTCGATCGCGCTGCAGTCCGGCGACTTTCTGGAGGCGCGGCCGCCCGGACCGCCCGCGACAACGCACACCGCCTGCCCTCGCCGCCGCCGCCGCCGCCCATTCGCCTCTCGCCGCCGTGGGTGGCAGCAGACGGCGTTTGCGCCGGCCGCCTCGCCCTCTCCCGGCGCCGCCCTCGGCCTGCTCACGCCGCCCGCGGCGCCGCAGGCGGGCCAGATCACCCGCGACGCGCTGTGTTGGCGAGACAGGCGACTCCGTGATGTTGAGGACCATACAGGTCTCTCCCGCTTATTGCTCGCCATGAAGGTCCGGAAAGTTCGCGCGGTGCGTTTGCGACAGTCCGTGTTGTGCTTGTCCAACGTGTTCCTGCGCTGGACACATGACATGCACATGCACATGTACATGTACTCTTTGACATTGAGCGGGAACTGCTTTTGAAACCCAGATTGGTTCCTGCAATCTCCATGTTGCAGAATTCGTAGCCGGGCTTCCCGGCCTCCCAGCTCCCTATGCTCTTGGAAAGGGCACTCAAATAGGCAGAATGGATGGTACTTCCGGCCCGCAGCGTCTTCAGCCGCACCGCAGGGTTTCCACCCTGCTTTGTCGGCCTCCTCAGTGAGAGCGTGACCACCTTCTCGCCTTCCGTGGTGGTCTCCGGAAGCGGTCCCGACCAACGTATGCCGCGCACGACGCCATATCGCCTTGTCCCAGGGCCAGTGCGCTACTTGCGGCGCGCAACTCCTGCTCAAGTACGCGCACCGTTCCTTGTGCTGCCGCTATGCGTGTCTTAAGGCGGCTGCGGCGAAGCGGCGGGCGCGGCATGCCGATGGCAGTGCGGACGATGCGGTTGCGATGTGTTCTGCTTCAGGTCTCTGCTGCTGCTGTTTACCTCCACCGGGCCTCCCGTGCAGGGACAACAAGGCCCCACGGTACACGGCGTCTCCACACTAGGCGAGTCACACATGTGTCGTGATTGGGATCAAAGCGCTGACTGCTCGAGGTCTCGATAATACACAAAGCGGAGAGAGTTTTTTTAGAAGCCAACATGCAACAAGCGTTGCGGATGACGAACTAGGGTGGTCTCGGCCCTCCCATCCGGGTTTTCCCTCTCTTCAAGGCATGTGAGGTGCCAGAGTTCGAGTGGGCCGTCTACGGCACCTACACCACAGGGCGTATGTACGGCATGGCGTCTGCGATTGCCGGCGACTACATCTTTGCGGGAGGGTTCCTCAAGAGTACCCTTAACCCAGAAGCAGACGGATTCGTCGAGAGCACAGCGGACTACGGCATCACGGGCCCCTTCACCACCATTGACCCGGACGGGACCAACGCCACAACTGTCGAGGTGGACCTCGAGTCCTACCCAACGAGCGGCGGCGCAAAGGAGAATGCTGGCGGCTCATGGCGTGCGTACGAAGTTGGCGTGGCAAAGATCGATATCACCACCGGAGAGCCTGTGCGCCACCCCACGATCACCCGCGATACAGCACTGCCCCCCTCCTATTCTCACCCTGCCGCTGCCGGCCTGCCGCCCTCTGGCCTGCCTGCCCTCCGGTCTCCTGCCGCCCTGCCGCTGCCGCCCTCTGGCCTGCCTGCCTCCGGTCTCCTGCCGCCCTGCCGCTGCCGCCCTCTGACCTGCCTGCCCTCCGGTCTCCTGCCGCCCTGCCGCTGCCGCCCTCTGGCCTGCCTGCCCTCCGGTCTCCTGCCGCCCTGCCGCTGCCGCCCTCTGGCCTCGCTGCCTGCCCTCCGGCCTCCCTGCAGCCATCCAGCCTCCCGCCATCCTGCCTCCCGCCTCAAACCCCCCTCAGGTTGACGTCTTCGTCTACGGCGGGGATGGCATGGACGAGGCGAGCGGCATGGCGGCATCCGGCAATGTGCTCGCCGTCTCAGGCCATTTCACAGGCAACCTCTCCGCCGAGATGACCGACGGGACGAAGAAAACCATCCGGAACTCGAACGTCCCCCCCGGCGACCTGCCAGCGCTCGCGGACCAGTTCCACCCGAACGTAAGGGACGCGTCGGCGCACACGGGCGTCGACGACGGCTTCGTGATCAAGGCGGACGCGTCGACCGGCAAGGCGCACTGGATCGTGCACTACCCCCAATCGAACAGCGACGCGCAAATCGTCGGCGTCGACGTCGACGCGAGCGGCAACGTGTACGGCTCGGGCTATGAGTGCGCTGTGGCGGCTGGCGAGACGGCCAAGATGTGCCACGGCATCGTCGCCAAGTTCGCCGCGGCCGACGGCGCTGTCGCCTGGGAGCGCAAGTTCAGCGACCTCGGCGCGGCCCTCTGGCTCAAGCACGACGCGAGCGACGACTCCATCTACTTCACCGCCACGACCACCTATGGCGGCTCGGCCAACGGGAAGGCACACGCCAACTGCGAGCACGCGTCGTGCGCCGTGACCGCGCGTCTGTCGGCGAGCGACGGCACGACCGACTGGATTCGCACCTTCCAAGCCTCTCCACGCTGGGGCGTGTTCGATCAGTCTGGCGACATCGAGCTCGCGGCTCCGGCCGACGGGCCGTACCTCTACGCCGCCTTCGACGACGCAGCAGAGATAGGCGCCGTCACCTTGGACGCCGGGACTCCGTACGCGGGCTGCAAGGCGGCCGACGGGGCCGTGACGCCCGAGTACGAGATGGACATCTCGACGTCCAAGCGAATCACCGCCGACGATTGCCCGCCGGGCTCCACCTTTGTCGCGCAGACAGACGCTGATGCCGTCCCAGCGGCCGCCGCAAAGACCTACGTCCTCTGCGGCGACAAGACGGACGGCGACGCTTGCATCGTCAAGTACCACAAGTACACCGGCCTGCCCGTGTGGTCCAAAGACCTGCCGATGGTGGCTGGGCTCGCCGTGATGCCCGACGGCAAGTCGATCATGGCAACGGGCTGGTACTACTACTCTTGGCCGGAGTCGGGGCGCACCTTTGGTGACCGCGTGCTTCCAGGCTACCTTCGCGCCGGGGGGCTCGGCTCGCAGCGCTGGGGCATCTACCACGCCAAGCTGACCACCGCTGCCGGCCAAGGCGCATACGTCCTCCACTCTGGCGGCGGGCTGTCTGACCGCGTCTACGATATGGTGGTGGACGCAGAGGGGAACACCTACAGCGTGGGGTACACCAAGTCGAGCGTGATGAACTGGGCCGGGCCGGGCGGCCTGCAGACCAGGAACCTCGAGCAGGGCGGCCAGGCCGACGACACTAAGACCTCGCCGGTCACATCGGAAGAGACGCACCTGTTCGTGGCGAAGCTCGCGTCGGCGGAGGAGGCCGTGCCGGAGTGCCTTTCCGCATGCTCTGGGACGACCGACACCGCCACGATCACGAGCGGCTCCTGTTTCATCGACGGCGTGTGCTACTTGGATGGCGACACAGCTGAGGCCTTCGGCGCGCCGTGCCACCAGTGCGACGCAGCGAGCAGCCAGACGGAGTGGACTCCCGGCTCGAGCCAGGGGACTACGCATTGCTTTGTTGACGGCATCTGCTGGGAGGACGAAGCGCGCCTGTTCACCCAGAGGCGCACGCATTCGAACAAAGTCCTCAGCAGCTGTCAGTACTGCTCGCCAGAGGCGGCCGCTACTGCGTGGAGCATCAAGGCCGGCTATGAGCTCGTCGACGGCGCATGCGCCGCTGTGTCGCCGTCACCCCCGCCGCACACCGGCACATTCACGGACGACCACGGGACGACGCACGTCTGGTGGACGTCGAACCCGACTGTCGTCGCTGGCGCCTTCCAAGCTTTCACTCTCATCGACATGGGCCTGCCGGCGAGCCAGGTCATTGGTACGTTTGGCGAGCGCGGCACGTCGGGCTCGAACGTCAACGGCGTGTACGCCAACTACAACAAGGTCACCTACGGCGTCGATCACGCCGCCTCACCGTACGCCGCGCCTCACTTCCCGACGGACCCGACGGCGGAGGAGCAGGCGCTCCTCGCGCAGAAGATTGACGTCTCGCCCAGCTGCTCCGGCGCCAACGACTGGTGCTCCGAGTTCAACGTGACGATCCTCGACGAGCAGGGCTGGCCCGACATCATCGTCGCGGGCCCGCTCTTTGCCGCGTTCATCATCGACGACGAGGTCACCGCAAAGGCCGCCGAGCGGGGCGTCCCAATCATCCTGCTCGACGACACGGCGGCGGGCAAGCAGAAGAAGTCCTTCATTGAGATCGCGGAGCGCTTCGAGGAACTGGCTGCAGCGCTTGGCGCAGACACGCGGGCGGCCACCGCTGCCGCCAAGCAGGCGTTTTGCCGCAGTGCCGAGGAGTTCAAGGAGTCGGCACGTGCGGCGTCGGAGCGCGGCGTCCGGGCGCTTGCGGGCGTCGTCCCATTCGGCACTCCAGACCAGGAGACGGGCGACATTGGCGGGTGGCTGCAGTCGCCAGACCGCAACCCTGCTCTGACAATGCTCGAGGCGCTCGGCATGCAGATCCTCCACACCGACACCGCGCAAGGCAACTACTACGAGGCTCACTTCGCCAAAGGCTGGCCCGACTACACTGGCGACATGTCGGCGACCAACTTGATGTCGAGCGGCAGCCTCACTGGCGTGCCGGTGCCGTACCATGTCGACTTCTGGCTCTACGAGCCCCGCGTCGCCCTCGACTTTACGAGCGACGCCTTTGCCGTCGCGTGGCCGCACCCGGCTGTCGCCGCAAAGCAGTACGCCGTGTACCCGATCACCACCCTGGAGTACTCGTACGGCCACGCCTCGAGCATCCTCGATACCGTGGGCAACAAGCTCAAAGATGCGGCCAAGCTCATCCCAGCGGATGTGCGTGGCGCTCGGCTAGCACCCCCACGCGTAGCGGCTGGCATCAGACACAACTGTGTGCGCCAACACCCGCCGCCCCCCTCGCGTGCAGACCACGTGCGTGCAAGTCCCGTTCGTCGAGGGCGAGCACTACCGGACGACCGGGCTGGCGCCTGGCGCCTACGCCTGCGCCTCGCCGGCCATCGAGTACAGCTGGTGCCCGGCTCTCCTCCCGCCGCCGCCGCTGCCGCCGCTGCCGCCGCCGGCATCTGACGACGACGACGACGATGGTGACGGACTCGGTGGCGGGGCGGTTGCCGGCATCGCCGTCGGCTGCATCGTCGCCGGCATCCTCATCGGGTTCCTGGCAACCAAGGTCATTGCGCGCCCGATCATGGGCTCGGCGTACACGACCGATGGCAGCAAGGCCTGAGGACTGAGGGCGCGAGCCGTGCGAGCGGGAAGCCGTATCGACGCTGGCGCTGCTGTCAAGGCACAAGGCGCGCTGACTTCGGCCACCTGAGACGCTCTAGACATGATAGACGCTAGGCACAGGCTCGCGATACATGCTAGGCGATACATGATAGATGTGGACATAGAGATATAAACGGACGCCGGCGCTGCAGCTCCACAGTCAGAGCCCAAGGGCTGGAGGTACGTCTTGAGGGCCGTCGGCGTGTTCTGGGCAATCCCAACACTGTTGGGAAGCGAGATGTTTGCCCAGATAGTGTTCTGGTTGGCGACGCGTCCAGCCTGCTGACGCGGCGAGGCGTCCCATCGAGCTTGAGCCTTGCCAAAACGTGGCCGTGCGAGTGAGTTTTTCCGCACACTGT
Source organism: Emiliania huxleyi CCMP1516 (assembly GCF_000372725.1). Classification (NCBI taxonomy): domain Eukaryota; phylum Haptophyta; order Isochrysidales; family Noelaerhabdaceae; genus Emiliania; species Emiliania huxleyi. The sequence continues at coordinate 725,972 of NW_005202427.1, read as the reverse complement.
TGGTATAAGCGACGAGGTCGTACGTTTGAAGGGTGGAGGGGCCCTGGGGCCGAGGGTAAGAGGCCGTTTGCCGCTTGCTTGTTCTTGACGTCGTTGACCCAGTTGGCACGCTCAAGGGGGGAGTTGACCCAGTTGGTGCGCATCTTGCGCGCCTGCTTGTTGATGTTGTCGGCGTCGCCCGCCACCGCCGCCATGGAGATCTGCTGGGCTGAAGCCGGCAAGCAAGCACGCCAGGGCAATCATTGTTGATCGGCGCGCTCGCGCTGCTCCCCTGACGCTGCTCCCGCGCTGTCCCCCCGCCCTTCACGCCCTCAAAGCCGGGAGGGAGCCCGCCGCGCGCCAGATCACTTGAAAAAAAACAGTCTCCTCGCGTGTGTGCGGGATGTCTGTGGTGTCGAGAGCGATGTTGCCAGTGACCCAGTGTCCGTCCCCTATTTTCCCCGCCACAAGGGACGCAATGGGGAATTTGAGTGCCGGGAAGGTGACGTTTCAGGATGTGGTTTTATCGTTTTAGGACCTAACGAAGAGGTCTTAGTTGGGTCGTAATTGAAATTGTGGCCGCCGCCACCCCGGTCCCCGCCACCCGCGACCCGGTCGCAGCTCGCACCGCCGCCCTAACACCACGACCAGCCGCCCTACACAGTACCGATACAAAACTAATTTTGACGAGGGACAACAGCCAGAACTTGGCAGAGAACTAGAGCCACAGCCAGATAAGCCGGAGCGGACTTTGCCGGCCACAAGCACAAAAGACCGCTCTGAAAACGATTCTGTGACAGTGACACATCCACATGCGCGAGCGGGACACGGCTCACGGGACACCCCGCCGCGCGTGTGGACTCAACAACACGGCGCGCTCTCTGCAGATAGGGAAACACAGCGCGCTCCCAGCCTCCCAAGAGGTACTGGCGCACCTCGCTACGGGAGAGGGTGTGCAGCCGAGGGGCGGCAGCGGAGAGGCCCTCGCGCGGGACGGTCCGCCACGCGGGCGTGTGTGCTGTGATGCACAGCAGAGAGAGCGAGGACGGCACGCATGGACAAGGGGCTGGGGGGCCGAAGTGGACCCCGGGTCAGAGTGCCGGTCAGTAGTAGCCGGGCGAGCCGCGCGAGGCGCCCTCGGAGAGCGTCTCAGAGAAGCGCTCTTCCTCGCGCGGCGAGCGCGGCGGCGCGAGGCTGCCGAGAGGCACCGAGAGGCCTCCGCCTGATGACGAGTTCACTCCTGTCAATTAGCCATTGCTCACGGCGAGGCATCCGAGCGGCACCGAGCAGGCCTCCTCCCTCGCCGCCGCCGGGCATGGCTGCGGCGTCCTCTGGCACTGACTGCGCGAGCAGCGAGACCACGTCGTAGTTGATGCGCGAGGAGAGCTGCCTGGGGGGGGGGGGGGGGGTCGACAGAGCACGCGGCCGCCTCCGGCCCCGCGCACGGGGGCGCGCCTGTTGCGCCGCAGCTCGCCCTCGACTGCCTCCGCCGCTGACGACGCGGCGCCGCGTCCGCCCTGCTCGCCGCGGCGCGCGCGCTTTTTTGGGCGGCGGCGCTGGCCGGCGGCGAGGAGCGCCTCCGCCGTCTCCCCGTCGAGCCCCCTCGCCGCCGCCATCTGCTCGCGCGCCGCTTGCTTCGCCGCCTGGGCCTCGAGGTACTCCTTGTTCATCTCGTCCCACGCCTTCGCCTTGGTTGCGACCTCGGCCTCGTCGGTGATGAGGTACGCCTCCACCTACCCTCGGGTGAGCTCGGGTGAGCTCGGGTGAGCTCGGGTGAGCTCGGGTGATCTCGGGTGAGCTCGGGTGATCTCGGGTGAGCTCGGGTGATCTCGGGTGAGCTCGGGTGATCTCGGGTGAGCTCGGGTGAGCTCGGGTGAGCTCGGGTGAGCTCGGGTGAGCTCGGGTGAGCTCGGGTGAGCTCCGGCCTCGTGGGTGATGGCGGCCCGCCCTCCACCCATACCCCCACAGTACCCAACCCGTCCCCTACCCCACAGTACCGAACCTCATCGTCGAGCCGATCTCCCCATCTCTCCCCATCTCTCCCCATCTCTCCCCATCTCTCCCCATCTCTCCCCATCTCTCCCTCCACCTCATCGTCGAGGGTGTCGAGGTCCGTGTTGAGCTCATCCATCAGCGCCTGGGCGGGAGATATAGGGAGATATGGGGAGATTGGGGGAGATTTGGGGAGATGCGGGAGATGGCGTGAGCTCGTCCATCAGCGCCTGGGCGGACGTGTCGCGGACATGTCGCCCCGCCCTGCCAGCCTCGCCCTCGCCCTCCCAGCTACCCCCCACTACAGCCGCGCCTGCTGCTCCTCCTCGTCGTACTCCTCCTCGCCCACCCGACACGATATCGCGTCCGCAACCTCCCACGCCGTCGGAGGAGCGGGCAGCCGCTCCTCCTCCTCGCCCGCCGCCGCGCCCGCCGAACTGCTGCCCGCGGCGGTCCCCTCGCCCTGCCTGTGCCCTAGCTGGAGCACCACCTCGCTCCGCAGCGCCTCCTCAACCTCCGCCTCCAGCCCGTGCGACTCCGCCTCCGCCGCCGCGCGAGCCTCGACGTCGGCGCCAAACGTCACCCTCCGCCGCCGCCCCCCGCCGCCGCCGCCGCCGCCGCCGCCCTCCTCCTCCTCCTCTCCTTGCCTCTGCGTCGCCTCGTCCCCGTCCTCCTCTCCCTCTCCTTGCCGCTGCGTCGCCTCGTCGCCCTCTCCCTCACCTTCGCCCTCTCCCTCTCCCTCTCCCTCGGCCGGACCCTCGAGCAGCAGCGGCGCCTCGCCCTCGCCCTCGCCGCCCTCCGGCAGCTGCAGCTCCGTCTCTGGGCACTCCAGTTCGAGCAGCCGCGCCAGCAGCTCCCGCTTGCGGCCTGCGGGCGGGCGGGCCAAGGGGGGAGCAGGGGGTTAGGACGCGGGGGGGGCAAGAGCCAAGGAAGAAGGGGGGGGGCCTGACAAGCGTCCGCGAGAACCCCCCACCCGCCTGGGGCCCGGGCCCAACGGCCAAGAAGGGGAGCCCCCCCCTCCCCGCTCCCTCCCCGCCGCCGCCGCGCGCCGTCGGTGGGCTCTCCGAGCGCCAGGAGCCGGCGGCGCAGCGCGGGCATCTTGAGTGCCCGGATCTCGCCCTCCCGCCGCTGGCGCGACCCCTCCCCCTCCGGGTCCATCAGCAGCCGCCGCTCTGCCTCGTCGGCGCGCCGGTTGCGCAGGAACGAGGGCGGGTCGGCGGCGGCGCCTAGTCCCATACCTCCAGGGTCTCGAATCCAGTGTGTGGGCTCAGGCGGTGTGGTCGCGGGGCCGACGTTGCGAGTACGCCGACGTGAGGGCGGGAGGGCGGTGTTGTGCAGTGTCTGCAGAGCACCGCGTGAGGACGGGGGGGGTGAAGACGGGTGCATACAGGTGAATGCGGCCGAGTGCCGCGGAGTGCGTGTCCTCTCGAGCGCTGGTTTGGAGGTGGGGAGACAAGACTGCGTGCTCCGCTTCTGGGGCCCGAGATATGGGGAGATGTGGGGAGATATGGGGAGATGTTCCGCTTCTAGGGGGGGGGGGTGCGGCGCCATACGACTCGAGGTCAAACTCGTTGTCGCCGAGCTGGTTCGCGGTCAGCTGGCCGAGAGAGGTGTCTGAAAACTCAATCAGCCGCTTGCGCAGCGAAACGTCACAGATGCGGACGACGCGCACAACCTGTTGCGGGGCCGAGAGGAGGGGGTAGGGGGGGGGGGGGAGGGGAGGGGGGGGGTTGGGTCCTGCGGGGAGGGCGACGCGCCGGAGAGGTGGAGGTGGTGGCCGAGGGTGTGACATGAGGGGAGGTGGCTGCGGAGAGGCAGCTAGGGGGGCGCTGCAGTCGGAAATGTCTCGGAGGTGTCTCGGAGGTGTCTCGGAGGTGTCTCGGAAGTGTCTCCGCGGAACCGGCGGCCGCACCTCGCGCTGTGTGCGGCGGAAGCCGTGGATGCGCGCGGCGATGAGGAGGGCGGCGCCGCAGATGCCGGACGGGCGGCGGCCGGTCTGGATCCAGTCGCGCTTCATGCGCTGGACAAGGCGGAGGGCGGACCTGCGTGTGGAGGAGCCGCTAGTCCCATACCTCCAGAGTACCGAATCCAGCGTGTGGGCTCGGGCTCCGCGGGCGGTGTGGTCGCGGAGCTGCGGCGGAGGAG
>NW_005202427.1:701089-721203 GCF_000372725.1 Emiliania huxleyi CCMP1516 | reverse complement strand
ATAGACCGATTTGTGGGGACCCGTCACAAGCACCGCTCCCGCGGTGGCGGTGGGGGGAGGGGCGAGTGAGAGGGGGGAGCGGCGCGGCGGCGGCGCGACGAGAGGCGCGCGCCGAGCCTTAGACGTTTGTCTGCAGCATCTCTCCCCACCTCTCCCCACCTCTCCCCATCTCTCGCGCGCGCCGAGCATGTAGACGTTTGTCTGCAGCACGTCCGAGTAGTCGATGAGCAGGTGGGCGGTCTTCTCTCGCCGGCAGACGGTGTAGAGGCAGGCGGCGATCACGTGCTGCGTCTTGCGGCCCTGGATGAAGTTGTGCTGCGGCGGGAGGGAAGGGTGGGGCCGAGGGGTGGGGAGGGAGGGGAGGGGAGGGAGGGCGGGTGTGCTGTCTCAGCGTGTCCCCGCCTGCACGGCGAGCTGGGAAGTGTCTGGGGAGTGTCTAGGAAGTGTCTAGGAAGTGTCACCTGCACGGCGAGCTGGAAGAGGCGCTGGGCTGCGTCCTGGTGGTGCTCGGACAGGCGGAGCGCGTTGGCGAGCTGCGAGATGTGGCGCTGGCCTATGGGGCGTGTCTCGGACATGTCATGCACGTGTCCTGGACAGGTCTCGTCTGCGAGCTGCGAGATGTGGCGCTGCCGTTGGAAAGGGCGACCTCGCGCGACTCCTTGGCGAAGCCCAGGCCCGACGAGCGGAGCCCGGAGGACGGGACGAACTGGCCAACCACGCCCGAACCGCCGCCCGCCGACGTCTCAAAGGTGACCTCGTTGACGATAGTGTTCTCCTCGAGGACGGTACCGCACTGGATGCACACCGCGTCGCCGCGCGCCGCATCGAGCTCGATGTCCGTGCCGCCGCAGTGGTTGCAGGTCAGGCCGTTCAGGGCCATCCTGAGCGGAGCGGATAGCGAGCAGTGAGTGGGGAGCCGAGCCGAGTGGCTTCGCTGGGGTGGTGAGCAGCTGGTTCACTCGAGAGGCACGGCAGCGCGGGCGGCGGGGAGCGCGCGATTTTTGACGCGGGCGCGGCGCGACGGCACGCAGTTTGCGCGGGAGCACGCAGCACGGCCTTCAAGAATCGCGCGTTTGGGTGGGAGGCAACCTGCCAAGCGGGCCAACGAAGGCTCGGTCGCTCGTTCGTAAAAGAATTCTGCCACCACAAGCCCGTCTAAAAGAATTATTCGGCGCGCTCTTCCCTTGGGTTGTCTCTCTCGAGGTTCTCGAGGTGCATCTCCTTTGGCCGCGTTCGCGCCGGGCTTTCTTTCTTTCTGCTTGCGTCTCAATTCCGCTGTGTTTGCGTCTGCCCCCCCCCCCCCCCCCCCGGGGGGCCCTCGCCACCGCCAACGCCAACGCCCACCAATGCCGCACTGCTCGGCGGTCCACGCGCATACGCAGGCGCGATGCGCAGCATCGGACAGCTCTCCTACCATTTTGCGCTCAAGACCGGTCTCCGGCTGAAAGTCCGTTTGGAGACACCGTGCTCGAGGTGCGTAAGATCGCAGAGATCTCGGGGCGGTCACACGCAGATCTCGGCTCTAGAGACCTCTGCAAGATCTCTGCTATAGATCCCGGCTGACGAGTCGATAATATCGGCTAGATGGGCGGGCTCGACGGCCATGCAAGCTCTGAGTCGCTGGTGCTCAAGCAGTTGGCCGGGCCTCCTCTCACTGTGGCCAGATCCCGGCTTATCTCGGGATGATCTCTTGGTGTTTTGGGGTACAGAGTTACCGCCGACTCCTCATCGAAGCCAACCCGCGCTGGCGGGCTGCTCGTCTGGCGCGCAGCCCCGACGCAATTGGCGTCACGGCAGCAGGCGCCACGCCACGGCCGTCAGATACACTGCCGTCCACTCTCGGGCTACGAAGGGGCTGACTCTGGGACCCGCTCGCCCGCTCTGCAGTCTGTGAGCGAGCGCAAAAGGTGCACTACGTGGTCCCTGGCGTGGCACCAGGAATCGCGCGCCGGCTCCGTGAGTACATTTAGACGAGTAGTTTCCTTGCGAGTGCCTCCTGACGCCGTTTCCCCGCGTCCGCAGCAAGAAACTTGGAGCTTATGGGGGGCATCGCGGAGCTGCAGCCGGAGGCGATGGTGCGCAAGAACGCACCGCTGGCAGCTGCGCTGCAGGAGGCGCGAGGCGACTGGGCGTCCGTCAACTGGACGAAGCTTGGCGACCCCCCTAGCCAATAGCAACCCCCCCCCCCTACCTCCCTCCCTCCTCGTGCGACCCGTGATAAGCCATCGCTGTTGACGGACAGGCACCACGATGTACGTGCACCCGGTGGCCTGCCGTCCGCTCGCGGCCATCCTCGACGCTGTGGGGGTGCACACATTTGCCCTCGGCATCCTGGACGTAGAGGGGGCGGAGCTCGCCGTCCTGCGTGCGGTGGATTGGGAGCGAGTCCGCTTTGGTATCCTCGTCATTGAGGCGGACTCGCCTTACGGCACGCGCGAACACGCGTACAAGGCGCAAGTCACCGCGCTGATGGGATCTACCGGGCAGTACAGGCTGCTCTACCAGCGCGGACGCAATTTGTGGTTTGCGCACCGCAGCCTTGTCGCGCACGCGCGCTCCCCCGCCGATTTGCGCGGGGCATACGCGGTGAAGGCGCTCAGGAAGTGCGTCGGCGCGTGCGACCCCGCGGTGCAGCGGGCAGGGGGGCTGGTCGACACTGCCACGGGCTGGACATATGGTGAGACAGGGCAGCGCTGGGTATTCAGCGGAGGTGGGGTGTGACATGCCCTAGAGTGCATGCCAGACGTGGCGCGGCGGCGACGCCTCCGCACCACCCCTGCCGCCGCCCGGCCGAGCGAGGAGCGCGAGAACGAAGAGAGACATGCTGTAGGTAGGTAGGTAGAAAGGTGAAGAACAGCCAGGCTCGGACTGGACACCAACGCGGTATGGGTGGACGCTGGACAGATGATGACGACACGCACGAGCGACACACAGACACAAACAAGCTCACAAGACACACAGCCAGCGGGCTGCCACACACCCTGAGTAGGCGTACACATAACTCAAGGCTGTCTGAGGGCCGTCCACGACGTTTTTTTTGTTTTCGGACATCACCCGTCCAACGCGAGCGCGCGAGGCGCGCTCCTTCTCCGCGCGCTCAACTCCATCCTCCCGCAACGTTTCGCCGGGCCTAACTCGGCGCTCGGGCCAATGGACGACTCCCCCGACGACACGGTCCAGCTCGACGCGCCGGAGCTCACCCGGCCCGTGGACCGACTGGTCCGAACCTTCTCGTGGCGAGCGAGGCAGAAGGCCAAGAAGACGGACCCGTCGGCGTCGGAGCGTGCGGACGACGTCCCCGACGACGCGACCGCCGCCGCGCCAGAGGACCTGGGCCGCACGCTGACGCGGGTGCTGAGCTTTGGCCGCAGAAACAAGCAGGCGCGGCAGAGCGACGATGGCGGCAAAGACGACGAGGATCTGGATCGGACGACGAGCATGTTTTCGGGGCCGCGTCGCGCCTTCTCGCTCACGCGCCGGCCGGCGGCCTCGGCGGGCACGCGCTTCTCCGCGCTCCGTCTCAGCGAGACGGAGCATGTCTACGGGCCGCTGCAGGTGCGGCGCGCCGAGAAGCGCGGCCAGAAGCCCGCGCCGCGCTACTGCGTGCTGGGCAAAGAGACGTGCGTGCTCACCTGGTACGCGACGGCGTCGACCGAGGCGCCGAGCAACGGGCAGCGGCCCGACGGCAGCTGCACCATCGCACTCGCCGACGGTGCGCCGGCGACGCCCGACCTCTTCCATGTCCAGTCGCACGAGGGCGAGGCGCGAGACACTTCCGAGACACTTCCGAGAGACGGCGCCCCGCAGCCCGACTCCCTTCCCTCGCGGCCTAGCTCGTCAGTTAGTCTGGAAGGTGGGTGCAGAGCAGCCAGAGGCTCGGACTGGACACACACACACACACACACACACACACACACACACACACAAACACACACAAGATACTCCGCCAGCTGGGCTTCCACACATCCCGATAGAGAGGTGAAGAGCAGCCGCGCTCGAGTGGCGGGCGGCTCGTTCGAGGACACGTCCAGGACACGTCCGTGGCATGTCTCGCACAGGCGTTCGAATGCCGGGCGGCGTCGGCCGAGGAGGCGGCGCGCTGGAAGCGGTCGCTCGACGCCATCACGTCGCGCGCCATCTCTGGCTACATCCAGATCAAGGGGCGGAGGGGCTGGAAGCGGCGGTGGGTCCTGTTCCAGCCCCTCTGCAAGAAGCTCTGCATCTACCGCGCCCAGCCGCTGGTCGCCCACTCGGCGGGCACCTTTGCAGACGCGCACATCTACCAGCAGCCGGGGTACCGCGCGCACGGCGAGGTCAAGTGGGCCGCGCGGAGGCCGTCGCCGTCGCAGCCGTTCGGCTTCTCGATCTTCACGCCCGACGAGGGCCAGTGGGAGCTCGCCGCGCCGACCGCCAAGGAGATGCGCCGCTGGCTCGACTCGCTCCCCATATTCGACCCCGAGGCGGCGGTCGCGCCGACGCCGCGCGGGCCGGCCGGCGGCGGCGGCGGCGGCGCGGACGGCTTCGCCAAGCCGCTCGCCACCGCGCGCAACCTGCACAAGAACATCGTCAACGCGATCGGCGAGGAGTACCACGCCGAGAAGGAGCGGCGCCAGTCCGTCCGCCTCTCGCTGCGCTCCTCCGTCTCCTCGTCCGCCCCGACGTCGCCCGCGAGAGAGTCGCCAGCCTCGAGCCCGGCCAAGGTCGGCGCCGGCGCCAAGAGCGCGGCCGAGCCCGCCCCCCTCGCCGAGGTGAGCGACAGCGCGAGCGAGAGCGACGACGACGACGACGCCGACAGCGCCGCCGCCGAGGCGCCCAAGCCGCTCCAGCTCGGCATCTCGGGGCGTGACCTCGTGACGCACGCAAAGCCGGTGCTGCCGCTCGCCGAGGCGGCCGGCGGTTTTCCTTTTTTCGAGGCGTGTTTTCTGTTTTCTATAGGTGCTGCCGCTCGCCAAGCGCATCGAGACCGTGATGGGCGAGCCGCGGAGCAGGTGCTCCCGTGACATGTCCAGGACACGTCCAGGACATGTCCGAGACATGTCCCATAGGCGACGCGGAGCAGGTGCTCCGGTGACATGTCCAGGACACGTCCAGGACGCCTCTGCGCCACGTCCCATAGGCGACGCGGAGCAGGTCGCCGGCCTCATACAGCTCGCGACGCCGCGGCAGGGCTCTGCGGCGGCGGCGGGCGCCATCACGCCGCGCTCGAACCGGCTGGTGAGCGACCAGCTGCGGCAGCTCGAGGAGATGCGGCAGCAGCTCGAGGCGCTGCGCAACGAGAACCGAGAGCTCAAGCTGCAGACGGGGGGCGAGCTCTCGGCGGACCAGGACGAGAAGGTGCTGCAGGAGTTCCTCGTCAAGCTGCGCGCCGTCCTCGAGATGCGCTCCGAGGGGCGGTTTGAGCAGCAGCTCTTCGACGAGTACAACGGCGGGCCAGATCTCGGCTCTACCTCGGCTAGATCTCGGCTCTACCTCGGCTAGATCTCGGCTCTACCTCGGCTCTGCCTCGGCTCTACCTCGGCTAGATCTCGGCTCTACTTCGGCTCTGCCTCGGCTAGATCTCGGCTAGATCTCCCCGCCTCCCGGCAGGCGGGCTCGTGCAGCTGTCGGACGAGCACTTGCGCGAGCTCTACTCGAGCTTCATGCTCATCTACGTCGAGGAGTACGACGAGGCCGTCCTCGAGCGGCTCGGCATTGGCGCGCGCCCTCTAGGCGGCACCCCACGCCCTCGCCGCACGCCCGCGCCGACCGCGCTCCTCCTCCTCCCCTCCTCGCCACAGGCGAGCCCGACGAGACGACGGTGGGGCTCGCGGAGGTGATGACGATCAAGCTGTGAACAGCGTCTCTTCACACCTCTTGCTGTGAACAGGTGGGGTTCGCGGAGATGATGACCATCAAGCTGGGCGAGCTGATGGACCACTCACCAGGACACGTCCATGACATGTCCGAGACATGTCCGAGACATGTCCATAGGCGAGCTGATGGACCAGCCGCGGCAGGTGCGCATCCAGGCGTTCCAGGCGGCGCAGAAGAAGAAGGAGGACCAGGCAAAGGAGCTGCTGAAGAAGAAGGAGCGCGAGAAGGAGGAGGCGGCGAAGATGGCGGCGCAGGTCGCAGTCAACGGCCGCATCGCCAGCTCGATGAAGAAGTACTGGGCCGCGCTGAGCAACGGCGAGGGCGACGTGTCCGAGGTGCGCCGCTTCCGGCGTAAGCCTGAGCTGGGACTGCTCGTCTCGAGCACCGAGGACATCAAGAAGATCTCGCCGTACAACTGGCGAAACATGGGCTGCTCCGGCCTCACCGAGCAGGAGCTGCGCTGCCTCCTCGTCCGGCTCGGCGAGCCGGGCATGCCCGGCCAGGCCGACGAGTTCAAAAAGATGATCATCGCGCGGCTCGGCACAAAGAGCCCCACAGACGCGCAGGTGCTCGCCATGTGCAGCCCGCCGGGCGCCGCCAAGGCGCCGCCGCCGCCGCCGCCGCCGCCGGGCGGGCGCGGCGCAGGCGCACCGCGCGCGCCGGGGGCGCGGGCGCCGCCGCCGCCGCCGCCAGTCCCGGGCGGGCCTCGGCCGCCGCCGCCGCCGCCGCCGCCGCCCGGCGGGCGAGGAGGGGGGCCGCCACCGCCCCCGCCTCCGCCGCCGCCGCGTGCACCTCCGCCGCCGCCGCCGCCGCCGCCGCCGCCTGGAGGGGGCGCGCCGGCACCCAGCGGCGGGGGAGGGGGGGGAGGCGGCGGCGGCTCGGACCCGCAGTCGGCGCTCTTTGCGGCGATCGCGGCGCGCAAGGAGAAGCAGGAGGCGCGGATGCGGGCGATCGAGGCTGGCGAGATCGAGGTGGAGGACCCGCGCGAGAAGCGGCTGCGGGAGCTGAAGGAGAACAAGCCGGCCAAACCGGGCAAGGGGGCGGGGGGCAAGGCGGCGCCAAAGCCCAAAGCGGCTGCAGCGCCGCCAGCCAAAGCCAGCGCCGCGCCGCCTCGTCCGGCGCCGCCGCCGGCTCCGGCCGCCCCCCGGCCTCCGCCGCCGGCGCCACCGCCACTGCCGGGTGGGCGAGGGGGGCCGCCTCCGCCACCGCTGCCACCGGGAGCGCCCCCGCCGCCGCGCGCGCCCCCGCCGCCTCCGCCGCCGCCGCGTGCACCTCCGCCGCCGCCGCCGCCGCCGCCGCCGCCGGGAGGGGGCGCGCCGGCACCCAGCGGTGGGGGAGGGGGGGGAGGCGGCGGCGGCTCGGACCCGCAGTCGGCGCTCTTTGCGGCGATCGCGGCGCGCAAGGAGAAGCAGGAGGCGCGGATGCGGGCGATCGAGGCTGGCGAGATCGAGGTGGAGGACCCGCGCGAGAAGCGGCTGCAGGAGCTGAAGAAGCAAAAAGCAGCCGAGGCGGCAGCGAAGAAGAAGAGTGCAAAGGCGGCGGCCGCAAAGAAGTGACGCGTGAGGGCCGTTTTGATGATTGGGGTTGGGAGGCTAGAGAGAGAGAGAGAGGTGGATATTCGCGTCTCATGTCTCGAAGCGATACTAAACCACACTTCAATACATACACACACTATATCTCAGTTGGTGGTACTGCGACTGAGGTATGTATAGCAGACCTCTCGCCCGACCTCGTCCTCCCGCGTCGCCGTCGGGCGAGGACCGAGGACGACGACGAGGACGCCGACCGCTCCGAGGAGTATTCCGACGACAGGAGGGTGTCCGACTAGCTGGCCTCACCCATATCTTACCCACACTCTGCCCCCCCCTCCTCCGACCCCCCAGGCTAGATGGAGTAGTCAGATGTAGATTCTGCCCCACACGCAGCCCCTTACCCCTTCACCCTCGCCTCGCTGCTTGGTGTTTCTGAACACGCAGTCGTCCACACGCTGGGGGTTGTGTGTGGGTCCTGTGTCTGGGAGAGAGGGAGTGGGGTGCAGATTGCTCACCCACAGCACCGGGCCGGTGCTTGCACTTTGAATGCCGTGGGGCTCCTGCCCGTGTCCGGGCGTGGAGATGCGAGGGTCGCCCCCCCTTGCCCCACCACTTTGTGTGTGTGAAGACGTTTACCCTACCTTACCTTACCTTACCTGTATAGCGGTACGGCTTTAAGGCCAAAGCCAAACACGGCGGTGGGAGCTTCCGAGAACCCACTACATGACCACGCACACATCATCCCGCGGCCTGTCGGTCCGCGGGATTGGAACCAGTCTTCGCGTGCCGCCTGTCGTTCGACTCGGGCGCCTTGAGCGTCGGTGATCCGATCGGCGCCGCAACCGACGGGGCCGCCGGTCGGGGTGTTGGTCGCAGGAGGATGGCACGCCGGGACAGCCTCGCACACGTCCGGTGGGGACAGGGAGACACCTCCCCCGTGCACCTCCCCGCCCACTGCGTCGCCCGCCGCCGCGCCGCGCCGCCGCCTCGCGTCGCCATTTATCGTGCCCAGCACCACGCCACACCTATTTACATAGGAGCGAGGGCCGTAGCCCAAGTGACCCACCTCGCACGCTCTGGCCTGTCTGTCTCATCTTAGAGAGCGTTATTTATGTTGAGAGTCGACTCGAGTCGCCCCCTTCGCCAGTCCTGCACGAACGAAGCTTCCGCTCCGAGAATACGTACGGAATACAAGGGGGGTGGCGAATACGTCAGAAGTACGTACTTTTAGCTTACTGGGAGAAAAGGGAGAGGGGGTTGTGTTCTCTAGGCCCCTAAGGGCCCTACGCGCGGCGTGAGAGCTCGGAAGCGAGCTTTGCACGGCGATCGAGGATGGCGCGGTTCACCCCCTTCACCGAAGCGATGGAGATGCGTTCCGCGTGGTGTGGCACAAATGAGAGGCGGGAGTGGGGAGGGTACGCGGTGCGGTCAACGCCCGAGCGTTGAGCCTTGCGCGCAAGGCGGTTGATCTTTGCAACTGCAGGCGGCGAGAAGCCGCCGCCGAATGTCTCGTGGAGAAGCAGGTTGAACTTGTTTCGTTTGGTGAAGATCCCATCATGGTAGTGGCCACGCTGTGACTTGACGTAGCCTTGGCCGGTGGTGTGGTCGAACGCCCGTTGACCACAGAACCCGCGTTGCTTGCAGCCCATGTTTGCAAGTCGGGCGCGCTCTTCGGTGTTGCCGAAGGCGAACTTGTCTCCAACGGAGCCGGGGTTGCCTCCGGTGGCGGTGCGGCGGCGGCGGGCACGGCGGCGACGGCGGGCATGGTGGCGGCGGCGGGCATGGTGGCGGCGGGCACGGCGGCGGGCACGGCGGCGGGCACGACCAGCGCCACGCTGCGGTGCACGGCGGGCAGCTGTTTGTGCAGGCGATGCTGCTCTTCTCGGCGCTCTACCTCACCATCATGGTCATCTTCATCAAGCCGGCCGAGGGGTACACGCTCTTCGGCTACACGTTCCCCGCCTGGTTCGACCCGCGGATCGCCATCGGAGTCTACCCGATTCTCTCGCTCATGATCCTGACGGTTCCCGACGATGGGAGAACGGCAGCGCCAGTCCCGTGCGCAGTCGCTCGTAAAATTCTTTGTTCGCACTGTGCTAATAAGGAAAGCCGTCGTCTGCGCCTTGTTAGCGCCAGCGCACGCCAGTCCCGTGCCCAGTGTAAAGAAAGAAAGAAAACATACAACCAAGGGAGGGATGGGAGGACCACGGCACACCGCCACCACACACAGGGATTTTAAGGAGAGGTGTGTGATGCGCTAGCCGTCGCCCACCCTAGGGAGTCTGCCTCTTCCTAGCTCTCTTCGCAGTCTCTCGCCGCTTCTCGCTGTGCCCAGTGTCGTGCGACCGAGTTTGTTTGTAAAATTCTTTGTTCCCGTCCAAGGGCCCGCTCTTCGGCTTGTTGATGGGCCTCTGGGGAGAGCTCTCCGAGGGCTTCAAGGAGTTCACGAGCCAGCTGCGCGAGGACACGGAGGTTGTGCGTGAGGCCGCCAAGCAGGAGGTCGAGAAGGTGCGCGGCGCAGCCGAGGCGGCCGACCTCGCAAAGGCGCGGCAGGCGCTCGCCTCCAAGGCGTCGGGTCTGGGGCAGCACCTCGAGCCGGCGCGGCTGCTCGAGCTGGGCGCCGTCGTCTTCAAGGACCTCGAGGGCGCCATCACGCAGGCCGACGTGGCGGTCGGCGCGTTGCTCGAGCAGACTGCCGCGCGGGTGGCGGGCGGCGGCGCGGGCGGCGGCGCGGAGGGTGGGAGAGCGGACAACTCCGAGGCTGCCCGCGCGCGCCACCGCGAGCGCGAGCGCGCGATCGCCACCAACCACGCCAACTGGACCCGCCCGGTCGCCGACGCGGCCGGCTTTGCCGCCTTTTGCGACGGCTTCGAGCTGCTCGCGCACACGGAGAGGATAGAGGCGCTGCTGCGCGAGCAGCCGCCGCTGCGGGCGACGCACCAGGCCCTGGTCCCGGCGGTCCTCTCCTACCGTGTGTTTTGGGAGCGGTACTTTTACGAGGTGGAGCTGCTGCAGCGCCAGGTGCTACTGCGCCTGCGAGGGCCGGGGGCGCCGCCGCTCGTCCCTTCCCTCCGCCCTCCCGCTCTCCTCCCCTGCAACGCTCCTCCCCTGCATCGCTCCTGCAACGCTCCTCCCCTCCTCTCCCCGCGGCGCCCCAGACGCGCGCCTGCCCCGCGTCGGCAGGAGAAGAAGCGGCAGGCGCTGCTTCGCCCGCCGTCAAAGGCTCAGCCCGCACCGCAGCTCTCCTGTCCAGGACACGTCCAGGACACGTCCGGGACATGTCCGCAGGCGCAGCCCGCACCGCAGCTCTCCTGTCCAGGACACGTCCATGACACGTCCGGGACATGTCCGCAGGCGCAGCCCGCACCGCAGCTCTCCTCTTGGGGCGAGGACGACCCGTTCGCCTCGTGGTGTGGTGCACGTAGGATGCAACCCACACTCTCGTGGGACGACCACATCGCCTGCACGTCACGACCCTTAGCCCTTCACACCTGCCGCTGCGCCTCTTCGCACCTGCCGCTGCGCCTCTTCGCACCTGCCTCTGCGCCTCTTCGGTTCTGCCTCTGCGCCTCTTCACAGCTGCCCCTCTGTCTCCAAGGTCCGACGAGCCCGCACCGCGCACAAAGCAGCCCGCCAAGCTGCCCGCACCGCTGCCGAAGAAGGCTCCGCCCGCCAAACCTTCTCCGTCGCCCGTCCCTCTCCCTCTCCCTCTCCCGCCCGCGCCCGCGCCCGTGGCGAGGAGCGAGCGGACAGGGCTCGACCCGATAGCTGCGACGGCGGCGGTCAGCAGCCGAGCAGCAGCCTCCACCGAGCCGCACGGCCAGCCTGCCCGCCCACTGCCGCGCCGCTCTCTCGGCCGAGCCGAGCCGGCGGCGCAGGGCTATGAGGCCGCCCCACCTGCTACGGGCGGCGCGGCGGCGGCGGCGGCGCCGGCGGCGGCGGCGGCGGCGGCGGCGGCGGCGGGAGGAGGAGGAGCCTTAGGAGGGGCGGCTGTCGGCGCGGCGGCTGCAGCGGCCAGGCAGGCCGGCGAGGAGGGCGCGAAGGGAGGAGGGGTGCCGCCGCAGGGCGAGCGGGCGGGCGGCGAGCGGGCGGCGGCGCGCGCAGCGCTGGAGCGGCGCGAGGCCCCTCTGCTGCGGGGCGAGGAGTGAGCAGGGTCGGGGTGGAGTTGGTAGGCGAGGAGCCCCAGCACAAGGCCGGGCGGGAAGAAGGCGCACGGCCCCCTTGCCCTCGACTCGTCGGCCGCGCAACATATTGGAATGTCAAAGGGCAAAGGACGAGCAGGGTCACTCTTACATAGGCGCAGGCGCGCTCCTCCGCCGCGAATGAATGAATTATGAGGAATGAAAACAGTACATGATTGACTAGGCGCATTCCTCCGCCGCGTCGACCGTCTCGGAACGACCTCTCGCTCGCCCCGCACCCCTCCCGGAACCGTCCACGAGCCTTCTCTCGGAGCTTTGCTGTAGGACGACTTCTCGCTCGCCTCGTCCGCGTCGCTCATCGACCCCCCATCCGAGGTACACCCCCGTCCGAGATGCGCCGAGAGAGGGGTGTGCAAGAGAGGACTGAGATCGAGATGCGCCGAGATCGAGCCTCTGCCGAGCTTCTGCCGAGCCCTGCCGAGGCTCTGCCATCCGCCGCAGTACGCGTGGGAGGAGGCGTGCACACGACATGTCGACGACACGTCCGTGACTTGCGCCTGACCTGCCCCGCAGGACGCGTGGGAGGAGGCGTCAACCGTCTCGTGCGGCGCCGAGGAGTGCGCCGAGCCGCCGCCGCTCCACTCCGCCTGCTCGCTCACGCTGCAGCCGCCTCCGGGCGAGGAGGAGGAGGACTGGTGCGCAGCCATGCCGCCGCCCCTCCTCCACTCCGCGCCTCCTCCACGCCGCCCCTCCTCCACTCCGCCCCTCCTCCACTCCTCCCCTCCTCCACTCCGCCCCTCCTCCCCTCGTCCACACCGCTCCTCCTCCACACCGCTCCTCCTCCACACCGCGGTCTCCGCCTCTTCTCATGCATCCGCTCGCCTCGCGCGCCAGGGGCGACTGGGAGTAGCTCGCCGCGCAGCGCAGCTGACAGGCGGCAGCGTGGTGGTGCGTGGGGGCGGGGCGGGGGGGGGCGAGGTTGGCGCAATCTAGTCGACAGCGCTCAGAGCCTGACGGACGAGGACTCCGCGCCGCCTGACGAGCTACGGATTGCGCTGCATGAGATGTGATGCGTGTGGGTGAGTGATGGTGTGTGTTTGTCACACCCGATTTCGGTGTGTGTGTGGGAGTGGCACTGTATAGGATCCGCAGCCACAGCGCCCCAAAATCCACCAGTGTGGGATTTCGCCTTTTCGCGCGAGATCGCTTTGAGAAGCGCACCAGACTCTCTCTGAAAAAGCTCGCATGCATCTAGATGCACCTCTCTCCTGTGCGAGTGTGCACTGTTTTCGCGGGAGCAGGTTTCAGCAGTGAATCAGAGCGCAGAGCGGCCACCCAGAGTGCGGTGTGTCGTCGAGACTCGAGTGTGTGCCAGACTGCTGACACTTTCTAGCTTTTGCACGGCCGACTACACGGTGAGCCATAGAGTACGGACCTTGCAGAAAACCTTTTCCTTCTAAGCAGGGCTACACAATGACCCTATAGTGTGGGGGTGTTTCTGGCGAGTTGTGATGAGTAGGATTAGACTAGCCAATGGTATTTTGAAGTTCATATATGAAAATACCAACTTGCCTATGTGCACGTCTCCGCGGCGGCGGCCCGGAGGCGGCCCGGCGGAGCGGTCAGAGCAGCACTGCGCCGGCCGGCGATCGACTCT
This sequence comes from Emiliania huxleyi CCMP1516, assembly GCF_000372725.1. Taxonomy (NCBI): domain Eukaryota; phylum Haptophyta; order Isochrysidales; family Noelaerhabdaceae; genus Emiliania; species Emiliania huxleyi. Next base: position 708,019 of record NW_005202427.1, on the reverse strand, counting down.
CGACTATAACACGGGCTCTATTGAATGGCCTCAAGGTGCTCTCTAGGGCTGCCCTATTCCGCTCGCCCGGCTACGTCGCTGAGCTTCGAAGGAAAAGGTTTCGCTCGGCACGCGGAGCAAACTTCGACGTTCGTCCAATAGTGGAAGCTGGACGCACGTAGGCAAGTGGCCCATGACCAGGCGGGCTGCTGCTCATAATCTGGGCCGTCGGCGCTCGCTCTCGCGCTCTTCATAACGGCTTTGCCCCCTCCCTCCCGCGCCGACGTTGGGCAGCCTGACCACGACAACGCCAGTGCCGCTGGCCTGCAACTCGAGGCGCCTTTGAATGAGCACGAGCCGGTGCGCGGCGGCGGCGCGGGTGATGCAGCCCAAGGTGACGGCGACGGCGGAGGGGGCGGCGGCGGCGGCGGAGGAGGCGGCAGCGGCGGCGATGGCCGCGGGGTCGGCCCGCCCGCCTTTGCTGCTGGTGCTGTGGGCATCATCACAGCTCAGCGGCGGTGTGCGACCAGGGCCAGTGGTAGACTTTCGACGCGGTGAGGCTGCTCTCTGAGCGATGACACTAGCAGGAGCATCATGTGTGTCATCGGAGTCACTTGTATTACGATACCACCACGCCGCCACGCTCGCAAGGGCCGCCTAAGCGCCTAAGCACCCTAAGCACCCCCCGCTTAGGCCGCTTAGGCGCTTAGGCGAGTGACGGCCGGCTGCCAGGGGCCTGGCGTGCCTCCGCCGTGGGCTGAGCACCCGGGAGAGCCACTCTGCAAGTGGTGTGCGAGCGTGTAGCCTTGAGCGTGCAGTCGGCCGCACACACACACATCAGATCAATGCATACATCACGAAAAACACCGCCGACACGTGCACGCGACCCACAACATGATACATGTGTGCGTATCGACTATCGTACGTACAGCTGACGTCGCGACTCACTCGCGGCCCAGCCGGCGGCCCGCCACTCCCGTGCCGAATCGTCCCCTCGCCGGGGCCGCGCCGACTCCCCTCTGCCGTGTCTCCTCGCCGCCGCCGAAGAGGGCGCTGGCGACGCAGCAAGCCACGCCCCACGCGAAGCCGGTCAGGTGCGCCGCGTGGGCGACGGAGAGGCTCTCGCCCGCCTCGAGGCTCCGGTGCTCGCTGAGCACCATCGAGACGACGGGCAGCAGCCCGAGCAGCAGCCGGAGCCCCTCGCCAACCACCTGCTCCTCGCTCGCGCCGCGCCGCAGCAGGTCGAGCCCGCTCCGCACGCCGAGGCACAAGTCGAAGCCGAAGAGCGCGAACACACCTACCGCACCACCCACGGGACTGAACCCACACTGGGTTCGATACTCTGGAGGTGTGGTAGGGAAGGCGCCCGCGGAGCCGCCGAGGGCCGCCTGCGGCGAGGCGGTGTTGAAGAGCTTCGCCACGCCGGCGCTGAGCCACGACGGCGCGAGCCGGCCCGTGCTCCGGTCGACGTACCTCTCGATAGGGGGAGAGTGGGTTCGGGTACCGTGGGGGTAGGGGAGGATGGGTTCGGCGTACCTCTCGAGCTGGAGCACGCGTCCGCGCGTGTTGAGCGCGGCGGCGATGTGGCCGCCGAGGAAGACGGCGGCCATGCCGCGCGAGCCGAGCCTCCGCGCGAGCGGCAGCGCGGAGAAGAGGAGCGAGAGCAGGTTGCTGCGCCGAGAGGGAAGGCGACTCGTGACGGGAGGGCAAGAGCGAGGGCCGCTGGGGCGCTGGTGTGTGCTGGTGCTCAGTCAATCGCGAAGTCTCGGCAGCCACACGCCGCGCACGGGCAGGCGCGTGAGTACGAGATTCTAGTCTGTTTGATGAGGTGTTACCCTCCCTCATTGCACCGTGGGCGGAGGCGGAGCGGCTTTGTGGCACGTGGACACCTGTCGCGATGGTTGGCGTCGAGGTGGGTGAAGGCGGAGGAGAGGAGCGACCACCAGCGCGCCGGGAGCTTGGCGCGGACGAACGTGAAGTGGCTCAAGAGCGTGGTCGTGGAGAGCGGAAGCACAGGCCAGGGCGGATAATGCTCCCGTCCGCCCGCCGCCGCGAGGGTGGGGATCGCTGCAAAGGCGACTGCGTAGGGAGCGACGACCTTGGCGTCGGCGAGGGAGAGGTTGCGCCAGCCGACCGCTGCCATGCGCTTTAAGGCCTGGGAGGCCGTGAGAAGACCGGGTGTTGTTTACCGGCCTGAGAAGTGAGGGTCCCTAGCGTGAGAGGCTGGCGCCTGATCCGAGGGCAGCGCGCGCAGAAAAAAAATGACGCTTCGCCTCGGCGTCGGGGAGGAGGCCACCGTCGCTAGACTCCCCTGCCTGCGTTACTACGTGCCTCCCCGTGTGTGTAGCCTGGCGTTTGCCATATAAAGGCCTAGCGCAAAAGAAATATGTCCGACCTTCCGCACGATCAGAACGCGGACCCGGCCATCCACATATACATTATTTGTGGGAGTTGTTGTGCGCTGTGAGGCTCGGCCCGCAATCGGTCCACATTGTGCGCACTGAGCACCGCGACTCCTGCCCGCCGACGTGAATCGCTTCTACGGCAAAATGTACAGCGCTTCGACCGCCACAGCTCTCTCGATCATCTCGAGTTGCACGGCAGACGAGGATCTCAAATGGCTCAGAGACCTCACCACGGCTGCTGATGCTGAGGTTGCGTTCCGGACCCTCGCGGTCTATTGTGCGGTGGAAAACGTCAGAACGCTCTCTGATCTTGACGCACAGCCATTCCGGACATTGCCGTGGTACCTTGAGTTTCACTCTGAGACGCGGAGGCGGCTCGATCGCTGTCTTTCCGAAGCGAGACTCAGAGCAGCAGCCGACGTTGCAGCACGGCGCGCAGGAGAGGCGACGCCGATTGATGCGAGAGCCGCGGCACCGGAGCGACGAGCGTTAATCGTAATGCCGGATACGCCGCGCAGCGCAATGACGCCCGTCGTCCCCTCTCCAGAGAGCCGGCAGAGTGTCTGCGGGGATGTCTAGAAGATCGCTCTGTCTTAATCGCTGATATTTACCTTTATCAATGCGTGGGCAACAGGTGGTGAAGCGAGCATCATTTTTCACGCACATCCGGACTCAAAGAAATCTTTCCGACGTGCGCTCCAGTCCAGGTCCACCACCCGACCGTGCGCAACCCCCTTCACCTTCCCGGCATTACTAACGTGTGTATGCCGAGCAGCTGCTGCACGGTGAGTTTGGTGCGGGTTGCAGCGCCTCTCTTCAGCTCAAACGCCGGCAAGGTCGAGGCAGATGATGCTGAACTCCATCATCACGAACCCCGCAAAGACGAACCAAATGACGTAGTTGGCGGGAGCGCTGGCGAAGGCCTCCGGTAGCAGCTCCATGATCGACACGCAGACCATGACGCCCGCGGTGAGGGAGTAGACCGCGCCGTAGGTGAAGGCGGGCAGGTCATCGATCTGCAGCTGCACGATGAGGAACCAGCCGAACGCCGCGCCGATTGGCTGCGCGAGTCCGGCAATGAAGGTGTTGCGTACCGCGGTGCAGAACGAGCCGGTGACCTGGTAGCACGGTATGGCGATCGCCATGCCCTCCGGGATGTTGTGCATTGCAATGGCGATCGGCACGGTGAAGGAACCGGTGCCGCCGCCGAAGAAGGTCGCGATGCCCTCGGGGAAGTTGTGCATGGCGAGCGCGAAGAAGGTTACCATCGAGATGCGTTGCAGCGACGTGTTCTCCTCCTCCTTATCGGGGGTCACAGTGTCACCCTTCGCCTCCTCGTCGTGGCTGTGGTCGTGGCCGCCGTGGCCGTGGCCGTGGCCGTGGCCGCCAGAGAAGAGGCAGTCCACACACACGTCGAGTCCCATCGCCAGGATGATGCCCAGGAAGAAAAAGCCAGCCACGCACACCCGGACCCAGATGGTCTCTCCCTCCTCGACCACTGGCCCAGCGTTCCCCGGCTCGGGCCCAAAAGCCTCTTGCATCTTGCGCCGCTCGCACCCTTCGGGCGCGAAGTGCGAGCCAAAGAACTCGGGCGACTCGGCGCCGAGGACGTCGACGAACGAGACGTAAGTCATCACGCCCGCAGCAAAGCCCAGTGCCGCCGCGGTCATCTTCTTGGGATTCTCACTGTCCTTGACGAAGCAAATAGCCAGGGAGCCGAGCGTGGTCGCGGATCCGGCCACGAAGGTGAGAACGAAGCCGAGCGTGTAGTTGGGCGCCTCCTCCTCTTCGCACTCGACCGCCCGCGACATGTAGTTGATGAGGTCCCGAATCTTTCCGTGGGAGACGGCCTGCGCCGCTCTCGCATTCACCTCCTGCAGATTGCGGATGGGCGGTGAAGGGGGGGGGGGGGGGATGCTAGAGATGCTACCTGCATCGCTTCTCACCGAATCCAAAGCCATGTGCCTGACACCAGCGCCCATCGACTTGACAACGAAAAGCGCGCCTATACGAAACAAGCGGTGACAGAATCAGAGGCCGCGCAACTGCGGCATCTGATGAGAGCTGCGTGCCGATAACGGCGAGGAGGGTCAGCTTGAACCCGATCTGGCCTGGACGGCTCTCATTCTTGCTCGCAGTCGAAATCATCGCGGCGGCGAAAAGGATACTTCAGCAGCACCGCGCGAGCACACCAACTGATGATCACGTTCGCTTCCTATAAGCGCTGACGGGACCGAGTTTTTTAGTTGGTGGTGCACCCTTTTCCAATGAGAGATCGTGTTCTTCCTTGTAGAGATCGCGTGGCGGGCTTGGTGTGTGTGATCTGTGATCTGTGAGGGTCCGCCCGCAGGCGCATTTTTACCGAGGCGGTGCCCGGTGCCGAGCGCGTGTATGTAGCTGATAATGAAAAGGATTAGGGTGCCCACAGGGCCCCAAAAAAGAAAGTAAAAAAGAAATCGGCCAACCCCGATCGCAGCACTTCGTGTTCGAGAGTCGAGATATTGAGCGGATTGTGACTAGGAGGGAGGGACGCTGGGGATTCTCAAAGGTATACCCTTGGAATGGCCGGATCCAGCCTTAAAAGTACAGATCGCGCGCGCTTCGCGCGCTGCACCGCCTGTTCTCCGCGGCTGAGTGACGACGCGTGCCGTGTGCCAGGGATAGAGTTGGGCGCGCGCGGCGCGACGGCACCTGCGAGGGAAGGCGCGGGTGCAGCGGCCGCCCGGCGGTCGTACCGCTCGCCGGCCAGCGCAGCAGCGGCCAGCGCAGCGGCCGCCGGCGCAGCAGCCAGAGCAGCCGGTGCGCGCCTTGCGAGGCGAGTACTGCCGCCTGGCCGCCTCAGTACTGCCGCCTGGCCGCCTCGAGGCGGCCAGGCGGCAGTACTCGCTCGAACTTTGCGAGCCGTGCGCGCGCCGAGGCGCGCCCGGCGCGCGCCCGCCCGGCTGCCAGTAGGAGGCGGCGCAATATGGCCATAGTACAGCCCTTGAGGAGGAGGAAGAGGCTGGCTGGCAGTGCTGTATGCCGCCGAGGGGGCAGTTTTGGGGTGCTGAGCTGCTAGCTGACCCTCCCACGCCCAGGGGGCTGCAACGCGTCCGCAACCGGGACAACCCGCCCCCCCAGCCGAGGCCGGTCGAAGCCCACTTGGGCACAGCCATGAGGAGTCCTCTTGGTGCTCCTGGCGGCCGTTCAAAGCTCGGGCGCGCGCCGATGGGGGGTGGGTGTGTCTTGCTTGCTCCACACCGAGCGCCGCGCGCCGGTCCGGACAGTATGCCCATCTCGCATCTGTGAGAAGATTGTGTGAAGTTGTCATGGAAGTTGTTGTGGTCCAGCCCGTTCTTGCCGCGCTCTTCTCTGTTGTCGGCTTGTGGCGAAGGGCGAGGACGGAATGCGTGCAGGGACATAAAGTACGGTACAGGCTGGCGGGAAAACAAACAACATTCGAAACTAGCTAATTCGGAGTCCTGTTTATCCGCCACGAGTATTCAAAGTATCGGGTCGCGAAGCTCGACCGCTTGCGCAGCTCGGCTGCGTGCGAGGTGCCGAGCGCACGCAGCGCAAAGTCGGCCGCCGCTTGCCGCCCGCCAAAGTCCTTTGAGAACCAGAGCAAGATCCTCGAGAGCGTCAGCTGGCCGGCGTCCCAAGCGAGCCCTTTGGTCGGGTTCGCAAACCACGTGGCAACCTGCTCGTCCATCTGCTCGCGCAGCCGGGCGGCGCAGAACGCCTCGCGCCGCAGGTTGGGGCACGAGGCGCTGGCGCAGACGATGCAGGCGTGCAGCGCTGGCTCGTTCCAGCGGGCGCGGAGCTTGTGGTGCTCGATCTCACCGAGGGAGAGCTGCTCGCCGCCGACTTGCCCCGCAGGCACGTCCCACACCTGCGGCACGGGGCGGGGGTTGCTTACTCTCGGCTGGCCGGGCGCGCGTCAGCGGAGTTTGGACCTTGGCAGCTGGCGTGCTCATCTCGTTGATCGACGCGAGGGCTGGCCCGCCGCGCCGCTCGTGCGCCACGATCAGCCCGACCGTCAACGCGTTGTACGCGTTGATGTACAGCGCCAACTCCTCGGCCGGCGGAATCTTGTCGAGGTCGACCGCGGCGAGCTGAGCGAGGTATTGGTCGAAGCGGCCGTCGCTCGCGACGGCTGCATAGTCGACAGTGCTGATGCCTGCCACGTCGCCAATGGTGACATTTTCGGTCAGGTGCGCCTTGAGGACTTGGTCCCACAGTTGATGGTCGACGACCGTGGCTCCCGAGAACTGGCCGAGCTTCCTCTCGCCGTGGCCGGTCGGCGTGAGGCGCTCGACGTATCGCTGCTCGAGCCAGAGGCGCAGCTTGAGCGGGAGGAGGTTGATCATCGCTGGGGCTGTAAAGTGGTCTGGAGGCAAGTGTAGCAGACGAGCGCGACGCAGAGCGCGACGAGCGCGAGTCGCGACGAGCGCGGCGAACGGAGTTTCTTTTTGTTCGAGAATTCTTGTAATGAGACTAAGGAGGATGGAGAATTCCCTCGACGCGCACGATGAGCAGGACGACGCGGAGGGTGGGCGCCGGGATT
>NW_005202427.1:668209-693992 GCF_000372725.1 Emiliania huxleyi CCMP1516 | reverse complement strand
CTCGAGCAGCAACGTGAAAAGACTTCGTTGAACTTTGCGCTGTTGGGCAACCCCGGCACCGGCAAGACGACGGTCGCGAACCCACCCACCCCCGCCCCGCCGCCACCACTCGCCTCCACTGACCACCACCCCTCACCTCCACTCTCCACCCCTCGCCCCCACCGCCCCTCTTTGTGCGCGCGCAGGTCGCACGACTCCTCGCCGGCCTGCTTTGCGAGCTGGGGCTGCGCGAGGGCTGTGCAGACGACATCGATGAGACGACGGGCGAGGCGCTGGCGCGTGACGGCGTCGACGAGGCATCGACGCGGCTCGAGGAGGCGTCGGTGCTGCTGGTTGACGACGCGGCCGCGATTGAGCCCAAAAAGTCCGCCGAAGGCCGCGCCGTCCTCTCGCTGCTGGCCGATCACGCTGAGCGCTCGCGCGAGAGCCTCTCCATCCTCCTCACGGGCACCAAGGAGGAGATCGAGAGCAAGCTCTATGCGCACGCCCCCGCGCTCCGCTCGCGGTTCAAGGAGGTTGAGTTCGAGGACTTCAGCGAGGCGGACTACCGCGACATCATCGTCCAGCTGTGAACAGCGTCTCTTCACACCTCCCGCTGTGAACAGGCGGACCTCCGCGACATCTTCGTCGACTCAGTCTCAACTCGGATGTGGACTCTCGAGCCGGCGGTCGCGGAGGTGGCGGCGAGGCGCGCGGCGCGCGGCCGAGGCACCAAGGGCTTCGGCAACGCGAGGGAGGTGCGCAAGGTGTACGAGGCCGCCTACTCCCGCGCTCTCGAGCGTGGTGGCGGTCGATCGACCACGCTGACGATCCTGGACGTCATCGGGCCGCCGCCGACGCCGGAGCACGTTCCGTCGCTCGGCGTGGCTCTGCGCGAGCTCTGGCTGCATATCTCCCCATACCTCCCCAGATCTCCCCAGATCTCCCCTAGGCGTGGCTCTGCGCGAGCTCGAGGAGAAGGTGGGGCTGCGAGAGGTGAAGGAGGCGACCGCCGCTCTCGTGCGACTCGCGGAGGCGAACCACAAGCGAGAGCTGCGCGGCGCACACCCCCTGCGCGTCCCGCTCAACCGTCTCTTCCTCGGCAATCCTGGGACGGGCAAGACGACGGTGGCGAAAATCTACGGCCGCGTGCTCAAGGGCACGGGGCACCTGAGTGACGGGGGTGTGGTTCTGGCGGTGGCGTCGGACTTGCTCGGCTCTGCGGTGGGCGAGAGCGAGGAGAAGACGACGCGGCTGCTCGAGGCGGCGAGGGGGAAGGTACACACACACACACACACAACACAGCACACACACACACACACACACACACACGCACGCACACACACACACACACACACGCACGCACACACAACAAACACACAAACACACACACACACAACAAACACACCAACACACGCACACACAAACACACACACACACACACACACACAAACACACACACACACACACACACACACACAGAGAGAGAGAGAGAGAGAGAGAGAGAGAGAGAGAGCTGCTGGTCAGCATTTCGCTGCACGGCTCGCCATCGCGGCACGGCTCGTACCCCTGTAGGTGCTAGTGATCGACGAGGCGTACTGTCTGCACGGCTCGTCGTACGGGGAGGCCGCCATCAACACGCTCGTCTCCTTGGTGCACAACGAGCCCGGAGAGGACGTCGCGGTGCTGCTGCTCGGGTACGAGCCGCAGATGAAACGGATGCTCCGCGACGCCAACCCGGGGCTGCAGCGCCGCTTCAGCCTCGAGGCGGCCTTCCGCTTCGCCGACTTTACTGACGCCCAGCTCGAGCTCCTCCTCCACCGCGCAGCCGCGCGCGACGGGCTCCGCCTGCCCCGCGCCGTGCGCAAGGCGGCTCTCGCGAGCCTCTCTCGCGAGCGCGTGCAGCCCAACTTTGGCAACGCCGGCGCGGTCAACTCGCTACTCGGCCGCGCCAAGACGGCGCTGGCCGCGCGCGGCGAGGCGGCCGCGGCCAATGGCGAGCTTACGATTGGCGACGTGCTCGGCACCGCGAGCGCCGACAAGGGGTGCGGCGCACGTGAGCGGCTCGCCTCGATGCACAAGTGCGAGCACGTGCTGTCGCACCTCGACGCGATTGAGGCGGTCACGGCGCGGCTTCGCGCCGACGGCAAGCTCGCCCCCGACGCGCCCGCGATGCACGTTGGCAACTACATCTTTACGGGCGCGTCGGGGACGGGCAAATCGACGGTGGCGCGGCTGCTGGCCTCCGAGCTCTTTCGAATCGGCGTCCTCACGTCGGACGCCTTTGCTTGCGAGTCGGCACTTAACCTGCAGGGCGACTATGTCGGCCAGACCAAGACAAAGGTCAATGAGCTGTTCGCGTCGGCTCCGGGCGGCTTCATCTTCATTGACGAGGCCTACTCGCTCGGCCAGGGCTACTTTTCGCGCGAGGCGGTCGACCAGCTCACGTACCTCCTCTCGACCGATGCGCACCGCGGCCGTACCATCGTCGCGCTGGCTGGCTACCCGGCAGAGATGCAGCGCATGCTAGCTGTCGCGAACCCGGGCTTCGCCTCCCGCTTCAAGCAGCGCCTCCAGTTTCCAGACTGGGACGCCGCCGACGTCGAGGCGTACCTGCGGCGGCGCTGCAGCGCCGAGGGGATCGAGCTTCGCGATGGCGGCGCCGTCGGCGCCGCGCTCGAGGCGCTGCGCGGCTTTGCGGGCTGGGCGAACGCGCGTGACGCAGAGTCCCTTTACGACGAGCTTTTCTCTGCCCGCGCGGTACGCCTCGGTGGGGCGGGCGAGGAGGACACGCCCGCCTTTGTCGGCGCTGACGCAGACGCGGCGCTCGAGGCGCTCGCACGCGGCCGGTCTGAGCGACCGCCGCCTCCACCGCTTCCACCGACCCGACGGGCGACCAGGCCGCCGTCCGCCAGCCGTGGAGGGGGCGGTGGCGGTGGCGGTGGCGGCGGCGGTGGTGGCGGCGGTGGCGGTGGCGGCGGCGGCGGCGGTGGCGGCGGTGGCGGCGGCGGTGGCGGTGGCGGTGCAGGGGCGGGGCCTCCGGTGGAGCGCACCAAGCAGCGGGAGAAGACGCGTGTGGCCGGGGGCGACAACGGCAGCGAGAGCGATAGCGGAAGCGACGACGAGCGGATCACGGCGGCGCTGCAGGAGGCGTGCGTCTCGCTTGGGTACGACGAGTCTCAGGCGCGGCGGCGCGAGCTGGTCACGATGCTGTCTGGTGTGCAGCAGGGCGGGCCGTTTGCTGATGACCTGCTTGGCTGGGTGGTGGATAAGACGGGCGCCAGCCAGGCGACAGTGATCCGAGTGCTCAAGCCGCAGGTGGCGACGGTGCTCAAGGCCACGCAGGCGGCGGTCTGCCAGAATGAGCAGGAGCTCTTCCAGAAGGATTCGGCGCTGCGCCAGCACCTCCGCGATCTCGGTCTCTGTGAGGCGGGCTTTGGGTGGCACCGCGAGGGCGCCGGCTTCCGCTGCAACGGCGGGATCTGCTACATCCACGAGTCAGAGTTGAGCTCGTGCCCGTCGTGGAACGCGTGACTCAAAGCGCACCAAGGTACACCGCAGAAGCCCTCTCGTGGGGTGGAGCGTGGAGGGGTGTGAGTGGGTCGTAGAGTACAGCCCCCCGCGTCTCACGACGTGTGTAAGGTGCGTGTGAAATTAGACGGCGACACGAAACTTCGCTTGTTTATCTACTATAGTGTTCCGGACCAGTCTCTGCTCTCCGGCCCGGTTCCGTTCTATCTCCACCGGGTCGCTCTCGCTGCTACCCTCCCCCGCCCTCTGGCCGCCGGAGCGGCACGCCGCCTCCCGATAGCGCTCCGTCGGGCAGCAGCGGCTGGCCGAGCGAGGCGGGGAGGAGGAGGGCCGAGGCCGGCTCGGCGCGGGGCGAGAGGTAGAGCGTGCCTCCGCGGCTGATCGGCGGGGAGACGTGCGGCCTTGCGTGGGGCGACCGCTCGAAGAGGCTGCCCGAGGTGCTGTCGACGCTGTCGCTGCCGGCGGGGCCGTCGGGGGCCAGGGCGGCCGCGCGCATGCCCGCCACCTTTTGGCGCGAGAGAGGGAGAACGGGCGTGAGATGACATGTGTGCTCCCGAGGCTGCTGCTCCACGAGATCAAGAGAGAGTGGAGGGAGGGAGGGAAGGGAGGGAGGGAGGGAGGGAGGGAGGGAGTGGAGGGAGGGAGAGCGAGCGAGGGAAGTGCCCCCTCCGCCTCGTGCACGAGCAGCGTGAGGAGGAGGAGGGCGCCTCCGTACACGGTGAAGGGGTCGGGCGCGTCGCCAAAGGCAAAGAAGACCTGCGGAGGGTGAGGTAGAGGTAGGGTGAGGTAAACCTCTCCACACACACGAGAGGGGGTGGGGTAGGGGGTGGGGTAGGTGGAAGTGGTGGGGCAAGGGCCAGGCTTAGACCCTGCGCATCTCCACCCCCGGACACGGGCAGGAGCTGGCGCACGGCCATGAAGGCCCAGTGCGCGTGTGGGTGGGAGAGGCGGAAGGGCGGGTGAAGGCGCGATGAGAGGGGGCAGCCGCATGTGCGTGGAACTTGTCGCACCCACACCGGGCCGAGTACAGTCTCCCCGAGAAGGACGAGGGCGCACTCTGCGCCTAGGAGAAGGTTCCTAGAAAGTTCCGAGAAGGCTCCTACGAGAAGATCGAGGGCGAAGGCGCACTCTGCGCCGGTGATGAAGCGAGGGCAGAGGACTAGGGCGGTGTTGTAGAGAGCGATCCCGGCAGCGTTCAGGCTCAGGAAGAGGAAGAAGCGGGGCGTGAGGCGCGAGCCGCTGGCATGGCCGCTGGGCTGCATCCGCTGCATCGCCACGGCGAAGCCGATCGAGGCGAGCGAGCCTATAGGAGGCGGCTCCTAGAAGGCTCCTAGAAGGCTCCTAGGAGGCGAGGGACGAGAGACGAGGCCGGCGAGAGGGCCGAGGGCGGGGGAGAGCTCGAGCGAGGAGCGGGGGAGGCGGAGCGCCACGAAGCGCGCGAGCGTGAGGTAGGCCGCCATGGCGATGCCCGTGGCGAGCGGGATGAGGTCGAGCGCGTCGGGCGTGAGCTCGTAGCAGTCAGGCACGAAGACCACCGCCAGCGAGATTAGAGCGCCCCCCTGCGCGAGCGCCGTGCGGGCGGGCAGCTCGTCGCCGCAGACGGCGTAGCCGAGGAGCGCCGCCCAGAGCGAGTTGAGGCTGATGAGGAGGAGCGACTTGGCCGGGTCCACCTGCCGCGACCAGCATGGCTGGGGCCGCTCACAGGTCACGCGAGGGGCGGCACTGCACGTGTGTGTGTGTGTGTGTGTGTGTGTGTGTGTGTGTGTGTGTGTGTGTGTGTGTGTGTGTGTGTGTGTGTGTGTGTGTGTGTGTGTGTGTGTACGTGCGGTGAGGGACGACCCAGAGAAGCGAGAAGACGAAGCCGAGGTTGGAGGCCGTAACGAGGAGCGCGGCGGCGAAGTTGCACTTTGGCGCTAAAGTGCTGGCCCGGAGGAGGCCGCGCACGCCGGACATAGAGCTCGCGATCGCAAACTGAATGGCTCCGACCAGGAGGTACCGCCAGATTAGGATCGTGCTCGACGGAGCGCCCTCGTCGTTCTCCAATCGGAGCAGCATCGCGTCGGGCGTTGCACCAAGCATGCCCACGAGCGCGATCAAAAGACCGATTTTCCGGCTCTCCATCTTCCGAGACACTGGGATCGAGACGTCAGTCGCTTCGAGTGGCTATAGCCTCGCGCTTCTTGGTCTTTCGGTGTGCTGCCCAGATCACGCGCGTAGCCGCCGTACTAGGTTTTTTTTTCAAACTCAAGTCTCAAACAATTATTCAAGCAGCGCTATTCGCAAGAGCGCGCGGCGCCACTCTCCCAAGAGCGCCACCGCCCCACCTCCAGAGCGCCGGGACGGCGCTTACCTGGAGATGCCCGTCTCTCCGACCTCGTCCCCGCCCCCTCTCGCTGGGTCTGGCAAGGCTGCAGCCGGCAGTCCGGACGCGAGCCACCTCCCGAGCTCGTTTGGGTAGGCGGCGCCGTAGTCGAACCGCTCTGGCGGCGCGGGGAGGCGAGACACCTCGTCGACGGGAAGGCGGCGGAGCGAGCCGCCGTAGCAAGTGGGCACCGACGAGGCGGGTGCGCGGGAGAGGAGGGCGCCCGGACTCGACTCGGTGTCGAGGATGGCAACTTGCTTCGCGTTCTCTCCCACAAAGGGCGAGACGAGGCTCCAGAAGACGGCCATCGCCTTGGCGGCGTTCACGGTGAGCATGAAGCCAAAGAGGGAGGGGTAGAAGTTGTCCGCGAGCGGGAGGCAGGGCCTGAACTTCCACGCCACCCTCACGCTGATATGCCGCATCCCGATGCCGCGCGCGTCAAAGTGCGTCGACCAGCGGCAGAGGCGGCCGGTGGCGGCCGAGCGGCGGTCGTTGTGGTAGCTCGCGTGCTCCAGGACGTACAGATTAATCACAAAGATCTCCGCCGCGGTGGCGCAGTTCAAGAAGGCATCCACCTCGAAGACGTCGTTGGCGTCCACGTAGGTGAGCCGATCGCCGTCGTCCGTCGGAAGATTTGTAAAGGCGAGCAGCACGTGCGGGCAGATCCGGTCCATGGCTGGCCAGTCCCTCGGCTGCAGCCCGGCGGCGATGCTGGCGCGGATGGCGTCGGCGCCCACCTCGGCTCGCCACGCCGCGGTGCTGCGGATCTGCTTCTCCGCGGCCGACAGCTTCCAGCGGTGCTTGAGGAGGAAGCGGAGCAGCGTCCACTCGGAAAACTCGTCCAGCTTCCAGCCGGCCTCCTTTGCGATGAGCGTCGCGGAAGCAAGCGCTTCCTGCTGCTGCTCAGTGAGAGTGTCGAGGGAGATGGGTGCGGGCTCCCCCATGCTTCGCGATGAGCTGGGTCGTGAATCCGACGCCACCGAGTTGTCAGTATGGCTGCGGCTGCGACCCAGCAAGGTCGCTAATATGCGCGTCATCTTCAAACACCCCCCCCCACGCACCTGGGGACCCCCCTCTAGGTCGACGGTCTGACCAGGTGGAGGTGGGGGGGGGTACCTACACCCCCCTGTCGCTCAGCGGTCCCGAGCCAGCGGCAGCTGACCCCCCCTCCGGTAGCTTACCCCCCCCTCGGTCCTGCCCCCTCGCAGCTTGCGGAGCTGACCCCCCCCTCGGTCAGCTAGGGTCCGGGGCGGAGCCCCGGCGGGGTGCGGGGCGGAGCCCCGCGAAGAAAATTTTGCGTTTTTTGCAAGCAAAATATCGGTCGTCGGCCCTTGTGCTTGAAGACTTGTCGCCTGTGCCACCGCCGCGGCCGCCCTTCTCCAAACGCCGCACATCGACAAGCTGGCAAGGGAGGGAGTTCGCTTCACCGATGGCTACGCGACTGCGGCAGTGTGTGGACCGAGCAGGAGCGGGATCATCACTGGCACCTACCAGCAAAGGTTCGGGATGCAGGCGAACCCCGACGGCAACAGATACACGGTCCCTGCGATGCACAAGGTCATGCCAGAGGCGCTGTCCGCAGCTGGGTACAAGACGGGAATGTTTGGGAAGTGGAACATGCCGCAAGGGAAGGGTGCTGAGGAACTCTTCACCGAGGCGAACGGTGTCATGGACTGGGTGGGCGATTTCTGGCCGAACGCGGACGGCAGGTTCAATGGGGTGGACGACGGCCCGAGCGCTACTCATATGGACTGGCTGCCCCACTGGGGCCCGGAGCGGCCGGGCGACGAGTACCTAACGGACAAGCTCACGCGGCACGCCGTCGACTTCATCGAGAAGTACAAGGACGTTCCCTTCTTCATCTATCTCGCGTACAACGCGCCGCACAACCCGTGGCAGGCCAAGCTCAGCGATCGCAACGAAACAATCGCGCAGCTGTGGAACGAGCCAAAGGCCATCTACGCGGCTATGGTGAAGGCGGTGGATGACGGTGTGGGGCGGGTGCTGGACAGGCTATACAAGGACAGAATTGACTCTCGTACCCTCGTCGCCTTCGTCTCGGACAATGGGCCTGACTCGGGACACCGCCCGCAACCGGGGTGGAAGGCGGAGTGGCCGAATCCGGTCGTGATGGGAGACGAGGGGGCGCTTTCCGGTGGCAAGAATCAGCTGGCAGAGGGCGGCATCCGCGTGCCCTTCATCATGCGGTGGCCGGGCACGATCCCTCGCGGTGAGGTATACACAGAGCCGGTGATGAGCTTCGATTTTTACACGACTTTCTTGGCCGCCGCGGGCGCCGACATTCCAAGCGGGACGGACCTCAGCGGCGCGAACCTCCTGCCGTTCGTGAGAGGGGAGGCGACGAGCCGACGGCCGCACGACCTGCTCTTCTGGAAGTCGAAGAGACATTTTGCTGTGCGCTGGGGCGATTGGAAGCTTTCCACCGTTTATGCCCGCGGCAGCGAGGGTGGGGTGGCGCTCTACAATCTGAGAGATGACATCGGCGAGAGGCACGATCAGTCAACCATGCGCCCTGACATCAAGCGCAACCTACTGGATGAATACCGAACGTGGTGCGCGCGCATGCCCGTCTCCGCCAGCGGCATCAGCAACTGCTAACGTAGGGCCTTTAGGGGCCTAGAGAACAACCCCCCTCTCTCTTTTCTCCCCAGTGAGCTAAAGTACGTAGAGCTCTACAGAGCAAAACAGCGGCAAATAGCTTGGCCGACTCCTTTGTGTGAGCAATCTCCACACATCCTGCGTCGCGCGGCACCCCTTGTTGCGCCGCGCGCACACCGCCCCGTCCGCTCCATGGGCGCACTACACCCGAGCAGCTCTCGTCTCCTCCTCGCCTCCTCCCGCGTCGCCGAGCTGCTCCTCGCCGCCGTCCGCGGCGCGGCCGAGGCGTCGCACCGAGGCGCCCCAGCGTCTGCGAAAGGCGGAGACGTCGGTCTCCATGAGGGTGCCGACGCCGCCCCAAGCGAGCTGGTCGCCGAAGGAGCCTGCGCCGTCGCCAACCTCTCGGAGGGCCGCGAAGCCGAGGCGGCGGTAGTAGCGGACGAGGGTGGCGTGCTGGCGCGGCTCGTCGTAGATCGCGAGCAGCTGCGCGCGCCTGGGGAGGGAAGCGGGCCGGGCTTTGGTCAGTCGAAGCGGAGGCGGAGGGGTGGAGGGAGGCGGCGGCGGGGGCTCCGACAGGGGCGCACGTGTTTCGGAAGGGGCACCGCTCGAGGAGGAGGCAGGCCACGCCTGCGAGCGGAGGAGGCGGGGCGGGGAGGTGGCGGGGCGGGGAGGTGGCGGGGCGGGGAGGTGGCGAGTGGGTGAAGAGGGCGAGACGTGAAAAGAGGGCGACGGGCCACTTTCCACTGAGCACAGGGAGGCTGCGAGAGGGCGAAGGGAGGGCGGAGCCCCACCGACCGACAGCAACAAGCCAAGCCCGTGCTGGTCGAGCTTCGGCACGGCGGCGTAGCGGCGGCCGTCGCGGTTGAGGCGCGAGCGGCTCCAGTAGCCAGAGTAGCGGCGCACCTGCCAGCGGGGCGGCCACGGTTGGCGTCTCTGCCTCCACGAGAGCCGCCGCGAGACGCCGCCTCACGCCTGGATGCTCTCGAGGTGCGCCACGCCAGTCGGCAGCGTGAACCCATCGCTGTAGCCGAGCAGGCTCGGCTCCTCTTCGCCGGGGCCCTAGTGGCACGGGGCAAGCATCGGCTGCGACGGGCCGGGGATCGCCACGGTTGCGCATGCAGCGGCAGGGCCGCGCCTCCCACAGGAGCTCGAGGCGGTAGGCAGGGCCGGTCACGCGCGCCGACAGCCGGCACCCGAGCCGCGCCGCCGCAGCCTCGACCTCGGAGTAGGCAACGGGCGAGGTCGAACACGCGCGGGCGGAGGCAGCGGCGGCGACAAAGAGCAGCCAGCTTTGCCGCGACATCAGTGTTTACACAACACGAAAAGAATTTTCCAACTCGCCTCGCACAACCGTGCCGTTCTCCGTTTGCGGCTACGACTCTGAGGCGCCGGAGGAGATCCAGAACGAGGCGCTCTACCGGGCCTGCCGCGCGTACGGCTTAGGTGAGCAATTCCTCGCTGCGGCGCAGGACGAGGGCACATTCGGCGAGTGGCTCGACGAGCTACCCTTCGAGGTGGCTGCGGCGACCGCCCGGCTGCTCAAGCACCACGCGCGCTCCGGCGCGTGGGTCGAGCTCTCGCCCGGCAACCCTAGCCAGGCCTCACGCGCTGGCCGCGACCGCGACCGCTCGAGCCCGAACTGCCCGTCAGATATGTCGGAATTGTCGGAGAATAGCGACTAGCACACCTCTGAGTCCCAGAAACCCGAGGAGTCACACAGTCCACCTGTATGATGCACGCCCTGCGAGCGGGGCGGGGTGCGCACTGTCCCTCTGTGTTCGTGTGCGTCGCCCATCTCTCCCTGGAGATGACTGCTCTATTTATTTATTTATGCCGTTCTCCCATCCCTCCCTTGGGTTGTCTGTTTTATTTCTTTCTTTTACTGGGCACGGGACTGGCGCGCACCCGAGCACGAAGAGCAGCAGCACGCGAGAGAGCGGCCTCGGCCCGCGAGCTCTCGCCTGCATTGCCGTTCTTACCGAGTCGCTTAGGCGGCTCCGGTGGTTTGCCTGTGTTAGTGCTAGCACGCGCCAGTCCGCACCTGTGTCGAGCCTGTCTGCTGTGTGAGAGAGAGTTGGTTTGGTTAAATTCTTTTTGTGGTGTACCAACCAGTTAGTGCCAGTGGTGCGCGCCAGTCCCGGCGGCGCGGCGTGCAAACGTGGTGGATGGTACGCACTGGACAAAAAGTAATATATCTTTACTTCCAACACACCCGGACGTTCCCAGGGTGATGGAAGGTTCGACGCACCCCCGGACT
Source organism: Emiliania huxleyi CCMP1516 (assembly GCF_000372725.1). NCBI lineage: Eukaryota > Haptophyta > Isochrysidales > Noelaerhabdaceae > Emiliania > Emiliania huxleyi. Next base: position 683,244 of record NW_005202427.1, on the reverse strand, counting down.
GGGCGGAGAAATCCCAGGGTAAAGACGCTGGGCACTCCACCCCGCCCCCACACTTGCCCTGACTGCACAGGATAGCGTGCCCCGACGAACGGCGACACATAGCGGGGGACACTGCGCCGGGGGGTATGCCTAACTTTGGTGCTTTGTGTGGGTCGCGTTCCCTTGGTAGCTGTGTGGCTGAAGCCCTCGTGCCGCTGGCGTGCCCCCTCCAGCGGCTGGCCCCTCGAGACTGTTGGTGCTTGGCGGGAGGAGGGGGAGAGGGAGGCCCGGTGGGAGGAGAGGGAGAGGGAGGCCGCCTTGGGGAAATCTTCCATGATGGCGGCTCTTCTCCTCTCCTCTCCCTGGGCTCTTCTCCCCTCTCCTCCCTGGTACTCTCGGCCTGATTACCGGAGCGTCTGCTGGAGAGCAGACGCTGGGGGGACACTCACGCCCGAAGGCGGTACGCACGACCCGGAGGCGTGGGGATGGGGGGGTGCCGCGCCGCCGCCCGTGCCGCCTTCTCCCGCTTTGATCTCCCTTAGCTGCTTCTCCTCAACCCAGCCTGCGAGCTTGCGAGGGCGGCGGGGGTGGGAGTGCTCTCGGGCGGCGCGTGATCTCTCTGGGCACGGTGGGTCGGGTGAGTATCGCCTCGCGCACTATTTCACGTTATGTCAGGCGCTGCCCCTGACTGACATCGAGCATCTTCTGGCGCGACTCGCACTTGAGCAGGCGCAGCATCAGGTCGAGCTCCGGACGGGTGAGGAGAAGTGCGGCTGGGCCGGGTGTGACACCTGCACAATTTGCCTGCCCTGTCTGGCACATTGCCCGTTCGCAACCCGACCCTGGAATCAGAAGTGCGAGTGGCCCGGCTGCGGTGGCTGCACAGAGTGCTTGGCTCCGCCGCCTTCCCCACCCACACAATGCAAAACGTACTGCGCCTACCGGACACATCCGATTGAGGAGAAGTGCAAGTGGGCGAACTGCAACGGATGCAGCGAGTGCACAACCCCAATACGCGCTCCGCCACCGCCGCCGCCACCGCCGCCTCCCTCACCACCACTGCTGTCGCCGCCTCTCTCGCCGCCTCCCCCACCGCCACCTCCGCCGCCGCCGTCACCCTCCCCGAGCCCGTCGCCGCCGCCCTCCCCGAGTATGGCGCCGCCGCCCTCGCCGCCTCCCTCACCACCACCTCTGTCGCCGCCTCTGTCGCCGCCTTCTGCAACGCCGCCCCCCTTTGATGTCACCGTCACATGGCCGCAACCCCGCCCACTCATACTCGGACCTGGTGAATCTGATTTCTCTTAGTCAAGTGGACCACGCCGATCCCCGCGAGCCTCTTGGTGGACCACGTCAAGAAAATTGTGATGCCATTGTCGGGGAAATAATTCTTTTTCGAGGTCAACCCGTCATGACGGGTAGACCTCGAAAAAGAATTTTACAACCAAACTCCCTCGCACAACACTGGGCACGGGACTGGCGCGCACTGGCACTAACACAGTTGTGCGAAAAAGAATGTCCTCACATTTTCCAGCAAAGATGCTCTCCGTCTTAGACATTTGAAATATTTGATGCCTGCCTTCAGGAGTCGTCGGCGAGTCGGCGGCGGAGGGAGGGGTGGAGAAAATGGACCGTGGCTCGTCCACGGTCACCAGGAGGCGGCTGCAGCTGCCCACCCGTCGCCGACGCCAAGGCGGAGAAGGCGCGCCGCGGCTGGCGCGGCTGCGGCCGAGGAGCGGCACCTCGCACCCTGGGCGGTGGGCGGGCAAGCTGCAGTCGAGCGTGGCGGCGCAGCTCCGCACAGCCGAGTCGCGGTCGGCGCCCTCCCTCGCCAGCGCCTCGACGTCCGCCACCAGCTGCGCCGCGCCCTGCGCAGCGGAGGTGCGACGATGCTTCAGTGGCCGCCTCGGCTGCCCCGCCGCCGCCGCCTCCGACCCCGCCTCCGCCGCCGCCTCGGGCTCCGGCTCCTGCTCCGCCTCCATCGCGCCCTCCTCCGCCTCCGCCTCCGCTGCGGCCCGCGCCGGCCCTCCCGCGCCAGCCACCTCCGCCTCGCCGACCGCCCGCGCGCGTCCACCCGCCGCCTCTGCCGCCGCCCTGGCCCTGATGGCAGGCGAACCGCTGCAGCGTCTCGAGCAGCTCCTTCTCCTCCTCCTGCGCGAGGGGAGGCGAGGGGAGGATGAGGGCGGGGTCGGGCGGGGCGAGAGGAGGGGCCGAGGGAGAGGGCGGCGGGAGGGGCGAGAGGTGGCGGGGGCGAGACGAGAGCGCGGCTCGCACCGTGCAGTGAGTATCGGCAGCCCCCGAGCGGCGGAGAGGGCGGCGGAGGCGGGGACGGGACGGCCCGCTCGCCTTGCTCAGCCCGGCCCACCCGCCGCTGTCCTCACCACGGTCGCCACCACCTCCTCGAGCCACCTCTGCACCTCGAGCGACGTCTCGATCGAGACGGACCTCGCCGCCAGCCTCGCGCTCTCCGCGGCGGCCGCCGTCGCCTCTCGGGCGGCGACGGCCTTGAAGAAGCGCTCGATGGGCGGCGCGGCGGCAGTGCACCGCGGCAGGTCCGCCAGGTTGAGGGTGAGGCCGTCGTAGGCGACGATGGACGAGCTGCTCGCCCACGCTGCCGACGCCTGGTACCAACCTCCAGAGTCTCGAACCGAGTGTGGGTTCGGTGTCCTTTTGCGAGGAGGGTCGTCGCCTCGCTCTCGTACCGCGCAGACAGGTGCGTCAGGACGGTGCGGTAGGCGCCCATCGCGGCGGCGACGCCGAGCGCCTCGGAGGTGGAGCTGTGCCGCTTGCGGAGCGCCATGGCGGACTGCTCGGCGCTGAAGGTGGCCTCGTGGATGAGGAGGGTGGCGCCCGCACCTGCAGGAAGGTTCCAGGAGAGGTCCGGGAAAGGTCCAGGAGGGGAGGAGCGTGGCGCGCGCGCCGGCCGCAGCCAGCGCGGAGCACGGCCTCGTGTCGCCAGAGTACACGAGCCGCCAGCCCGCCTGGCGGCGGGCGGGCGCGTGTGTCAGAGGGCGCAGAGCCGCGGCGCATGGCGAGGGCCGGAGGCACGGCCGGAGGGGCGCCCTGCCGTGGAGATGTGGGGGGAGATGGGGAGAGATGGCGAGAGATGGGGAGAGATGGGGAGAGATGGGGAGAGATGGGGAGAGGTGGGGAGAGGTGGGGAGAGATGGGGAGAGATGGGGAGAGATGGGGAGATTTGTATGGGGGGATGTGGGCGCCTTGCCGTCGAGGACGACACCCCACGCGTCGGGGCAGTGCAGCACTCGCACGGAGCGGAGGGAGGCGAGCCCGAGCCCAGACTGGCGGAGCAGCCAGTGCCGCTCCGTGCAGCGCGGGTTGTTCACAGCCTCGTTGTGGGCAAAGGCGACGCGGAGCCGGCGGGCCGGCGGCAGCAGGGCCTGGGACCGCTCGAGCCATCACAATGGGGAGAGATGGGGAGAGATGGGGAGAGTTGGGGAGAGCTGGGGAGGAAATGGGGAGAGCTGGGGAGAAGTGGGGAGAGGTGGGGAGAGACGGGCCTGGTACCGCTCCAGCCACCGGCCGATGGCGTGAGGCCCGATCACGAGCAAAGGAGGCGTGGCGTGCCGCGCGCCAAGCGGCAGAGCTGGCGGCGTGCGTGCGCGCTCAACGGCGGCGAGCAGCGTCGGCAGGCCTAGAGGAGCACTGGGCGACGGTGTGGCAGAACGGGCGGGCGGGCGGCGAGAGCGGCGCGGCGAGGGGCGGCGACCGAGGTGGTGGTCCGCGTGGGCGTGCGAGATCCACACTGCGGTGAGGCGCCGGAGCACTGCGGCGGTGCCGGCCGTGCCAAAGGTGCGGCCGAGCTGGCCGAGGCACCCCTCCCCCGCGTCGAGCAGGAGCCCGCCTGCAGGGGGTGGGACCGAAGAGGAGGGGTGGGACCGAAGAGGAGGGGTGGGGGAAGGGTGGGGGGGGGGGGGGGGAAAGGTGGGGGGGAAGGGTGTTTCCCCCCACCGGCGAGGCGGCAGGGCCGGGCCGGGCTCACCGCGCTCAAAGGCGTGGAGGTAGATGGCGGCGGGCGCGCGGTACGTCGAGGGCGCCGCGCAGCCGGTGCCGAGGAAACACGCGAGCAGCTCTCGCCTAGAAAGCTCCTAGAAGGTGCCTAGAAGGTTCCTAGCCGGTGCCGAGGAAGCACGCAAGCAGCTCTCGCCGGCCGCAGCGAGCGATGCACTGCGGAGGCGGCGGCTCGAGCCGAGGAGTCGCGTCGCGCGGGGTCGCCTCGGCCTTCAGCGGCACCGACGTCACCGCACAAGCGGCCTCCTCCTTCCCCTCCTCCTCCCCCTCCTCCTCCCCCTCCTCCTCCCCCTCCTCCTTCCCCTCCTCCTTCCCCTCCTCCTCCCCCTCCTCCTCCGGCGTCGCCCCGTCCCCCACAACGAACGCGCCGCCCGCGCACAACGCCCGCACCTCAAAGCGAGTCATCGGTGGCGCTGTGCTCAGTGACGGCGGCAGCGACAAGGCCGCCTCGCCGCCAGCGACCCCTCCGCCCTCGGCGCCCTCGGCCGCCCCAAACGGAGGGTAGAGGTGCGGCCCAGCAGCAAGACGCAGCGCCCTCTGCTGCCGCGCCGACCGGCCAAAAGCGATGGCCCCGTCGGCTGGGGGAAGGGCGTCCGCCCGCAGCAAGACACACCTATACGGCGGCGCACGGCGAGGCGTGTGAGCAAGGCACGAGTCGCGCCGCCAACCAGCCGCGCTGCCGCGGGCTCGCCTACACGCGCGGCCGAGGCCCAGAAGCCACTGCGCGAAAGGGGCGCTGCACGCGAAGCGAGACGGCGCGGCGAGCAGTGCGAGGGAAAGGGCCACGCCGCCGCCTCCTCGCGGCAGCGGGCGCGCCAAGCTGCGGCGCAAGCCTGCCAGGCTCGCCTCGTCGGACACGGTGCAAAAGAGTGCCGCTCCGGCGCCGCACCCGTCGACGAGGAAGGCGAGGCGCGTCACTGCCGCGAGCCGTCCCGCGGCGAGGGCCGAGTCCGGCTGCGGCGCCCACGGGTACCGCTCCATCACGAAGAGAGTGGGCGCCGCTGCGCACGCGGAGCCATCCGAGGGCCGTGCCGCAGGGCGGGGAGCTGTCGGGCGGGGAGCTGCAGGGCGGGGAGCTGTAGCGCGGGGAGATGCCGCGGCGGGCGGAGACGCCGCTCGTAGGCTCGCCTGCGCTGCTGCCGTAGCCGCCTCGTCCGCGGAGAGCGCGAGGGCGGCGGCAGGAGAGCGAGGGGCGGGAGCCCGCCGCCCTCGCCTCGCCGTCGCCGCGGCCGCAGCGCCGGCCGGAGTCTCGAGCCACTGCCGCACGAGGCGCGAGCGGAGCGCGGCGTCGGTGTGGGCGCGGCGCACCAGCAGCGCCGAGAGTCCGCCGCCGCCGTGCTGCACGAGTATCTCGAAGACCGCCGCCTCGTCGACAGCTCCCTTCTCGTCGCCGCCGCCGCCGCCGCCATCGCCGCTCTCACCATCGCCGCTGTCGCCATCGTCACTGGTGCTGCTGCTGTCGTCGCTGCTGCTGCTGTCGCTCCCCTCGTCGCTGTCGCCGCCGTCGTCGTCGCGGCCGCCGCCTTCGGCGCCACCCGAGGCCTCGTTGCTCATTGCTTTTCCACCAGCGCTGCTGCCCCCGTCGCTGTCCCCACTGCTGCTGCTGCTGCTGCTGCTGCTGCTGCTGCTGCTGCTGCTGCTGCTGCCACTATTACCACCACGGCCGCCGTCGCCCTCGCTGCCGCTGCCGCGCTCGGCGGCGCTGCCGACGCGGCGACGTTTCGCAGCCGGCACCGATTCGGTGTCGGTGGGAACGTCAGCGAGCCACCTGGAGGGGTGAGGGAGAGCGCTGAGCAACACGGCTTGTGCGGGAGAGCAGGGGAGAGCAGGGCTCAACGGGAGAGCCCACCCGTCGAGCGGCAGGGAGCAGAGCCGCAGTTCGACGCCGCCGCCCGCGTGCCACGTGAGCGCCAGGCCGCCGTCGATCGCGACCGCCTGCCCGAGACGAGTGTGGAGGTGAGACTTGACTGTGTGGCTGTGTGGCTCAAGCTGCGGTGCACAGTCGCCCGGTTCGCCTCCACCACCAGCGGCTCGAGGCGCGCAAAGAGGCTCAGTGAGGCCACATAGGCCTGGACGCCGTCCGGACCAAAGACGACGAGCCGCCTGCGTGCGAAGCGCGCTTGGGCTGGCCGCGGCCGCGTGCGTGCTCACATGGCTGGGCAGAGGCGCACCTCACACCAGCGTGCGCCAGGCTGAGCAGCAGGCCTGGCAGCCCGGCGACCGCAGCGGCGTCGAGCGAGGAGAGGAGGACTGCGTCGAGGTCTCGGTGCAGCTTGAGCCGGCGCTCGGCGCTCAGCCGCTGCGAATCAGGCGGGGCGGTTGGTTGTGGCGTGAGCGGGAGGTTCACTGTCTGGCTGTGGCAGGCGGCAGGCCTGCAGTCCCTCCGACGCGTTGAGGAGCAGGCGGCGGCCGCTGCTCGCCTCGACCAGCGCGCACGGCGTAGTGCCGTCGTCCCCAGTGCCGACGCACGTGATCTGCATGGGGTGTGGGGCAATGGGGCGCCCTAAGCACAGCCGCAGCTGCAGCGACGCAACGTCGAACTGGCGGGCAGGCGGGACGCCTGCGTCGGCGCAGGAATTCTTTTTTCAAGGAATTCGTAGCCTGCTGCGGGCCCAACATTGCCCTAGCCCGCAGGCCCAACGATGCCCAAGAAGAAGCCGCAGCTGCCGCTCTGCACGTACGGCGCCGCCTGCACCAGACCCGGCTGCATCTACCGCCACCCTCCCAAGGGCGCCGTGCGGAAGAGCGAGATCGTCTGCAAGCCATTCCTGTCGGGATTGTGCGAGTTCGGGTCCAGGTGCCAGAACATCCATCCCGGGCCCGAAGGGCGGACAAGCTGCGCCGCAAGCAAGTACGCACTGTCCTGATAGCGTGCGAGTGGGGCGGGACCGGCTTTTGGCAATGGGGCGCCAAAAGCAATGGGGCAATGGGGCGCCAAAAGCACAGCGTCCTCTGTTGCCGACAGCGATTTCTTCGCCTCGGCGGCTCCGGTGGTGAGCAGGTGTGTGTGCCAGTCCGCGCCAGCCGCGCCCTTGTCGTGCCAGTGTGCTGTGAGAGAGGCTGGTATTTTGCATTTGGTGATTTGCCTTTGGTCAACAGCGAGGGCTATCGGGCGCGGCCGTTCAAGGCCGTTTTGAGGCCCAAGAATGCCCAAGAAGAAGCCGCAGCGACTGTCTGTCGTTCTCCACACCGCTTTGGTGGGCAGACGGTGAACGAGCTAGCGTGCGGGGAGAGCGGCTTTGTGCACAAACCTTTAGTGCATTGCCGTTCTTACCGGAGTCGCTTAGGGCCTTAGGCGCACAGTAGGCGGTTCCGGTGGTTTGCTTGTGATAGATAGTGCTAGCACGCGCCAGTGCGCACCTATTCTTTTTCTAAGCAAAATTCGAGCCACTTCCAACAAAACTTCCTCGCACAACACTGGGCACACTGGGCATCGGACTAGGCCACTTCGACCCTGACGGCAAGGAGCCCGAACCCAGCGCGTTTGTCGTGAGGCTGTGAACCTGCAGGCCCAACGATGCCCAAGAAGAAGCCGCAGCTGCCGCTCTGCACGTACGGCGCCGCCTGCACCAGACCCGGCTGCATCTACCGCCACCCTCCCAAGGGCGCCGTGCGGAAGAGCGAGATCGTCTGCAAGCCATTCCTGTCGGGATTGTGCGAGTTCGGGTCAAGGTGCCAGAACATCCATCCCGGGCCCGAAGAGGCGGACAAGCTGCGCCGCAAGTACGCGCGATTAGCGTGCGAGTGGGGGAGCGCCTGTAAAACCCGCGGCTGCCTATACCGCCATCCGGCGCCAGTCGACACTATTGCAGGAACGCTCGCGGCGGCCAGCCTCGGCGGCGGTGCCAAGCACGCAGCAGCAGCCGCGCCGGTCGGCGGCGAGCTGGCGGCGCCGGCGAGCGGGCAGAGGCGGATGCCGCTGCTCGCGGGCGGTGTGTGGCAGGAGGACCTGTTGGAGACGGAGGAGCCGCAGGACGCGCCGTCAGTGAGGCCGCCGCAGAAGCAAGGGACGCCGGAGACGCGCCGGGGCGCCGCCTCGGCCGAGGAGCGTCCCTTTTCCTCGCCTCCACTCCGCGCGCCGAAGCGGCCTCCACGGGTCCTCTCTGTCCAAGACGGGGCCGGGATCGCCGCCCTCTCGGCTGCGCTCGACGAGGCGGTGTCTCGGGGAGAGCCTGTTGCGTTCGACTGCGAGTGGCGGCCGCGCAACCGCCACGAGAACCCTTCCGACGACGACGGCTCGCTGCAGCTGCTGCAGCTCGCCACGCCGCGCGAGGCTTTTGTCGTCGACGTCGCCGCCTTCGCCTCGCCCGGCGCCGAGGAGAGCCGCTCGGAGCTGCGGCGCTGCCTCCTCCGCCTGCTCCGCGCCGAGGAAAGCGAGAAGCTCGGTTTCGCCTCCGGCGAGGACCTTCGCCGGCTCGAGACCTCGCTGCCGGGCGTCACCGAATGCGCCGCGAACATGCGCGATTTGCAGCGCGCCGCGACGAGGGCGGTCGGCTCGCCGCGCCGGACGGTGGTTGGGTTGGCCGGCGCATGCGAGGCGCTGCTGCGAGCGAGTCTTGACAAGTCGCGCCAGAGCTCCGACTGGGCCGCGAGGCCGCTGTCGGCGGAGCAGCTCGAGTACGCGGCGCTCGACGCGTTCGTGCTGCTCGAGCTGGAGGAGGAGCTCAGCCGGCTGGCGCTGCTCCCTCCGAGCCCGCCGCGCGGCGACGCGGCGGAGGAGGCGGCAGAGGTGGCAGAGGCGGCGGGAAAGGAGGCGGCTGGGGCGGACCCGCCGCCGGCGCAGCCACTCGACCTGCTGCTCTGCGCCGAGTGCGCGAGCGACTCGGCCGCCGGCGCCATCGACCCCGACGATGGCCTCTTCTACTGCGACGCTTGCTGGCGCGCCTTTGAGGCGGAGGCCGCGCCGCCGCAGGCCGTGCCACAGGCCGCGCCGTCACCGCCGCGCGGGGAGGGTGCCGCGGTGGCGGCGGCGGGCTCCTGGGCGGGGCGCGTCGGCGCGGCGGCGAGCGCGCTGCCGTCCGAGCCGGCGTCGCGGCTCCCTCCTCCTCCTCCACGGCTTGCACCGCCGAGGGTGGTCCGCTCCTCGAGGGAGGTTCGGATCCCCGCCGAGTCGTGGGTGGACTTGGCGGCGCGCGCCGGCGCCAGCGCCTTTGCGATCGCAGACCCGATGGAGCGCTTCGCCGCCGTGAACCGCTGCCACCGCAGGCCGGACGGCAGCGTCTGGCCGCTCACGCTGCTGTTTGAGGACGAGGCTGGCGGCGGAGGGGCAGGAGGGGGGCTGGTGGACCTGCACTTCCAGTCGCGAAGCACGGTGTCGGCGGTGCTGGAGGAGGTGCTTCCTCCGATGCTCTCCCACCACGCCGAGGTTTGGGTCGTGACGGGCAGCGGCCACCACGTCGCGCAGCGCTCGCACCAAAAGCAGGGCGGGGTGCTGTGGGCTGCCGTGGACGCGCACCTCGGCGAGGCGCTGCCCGGCCTGAGCGAGGCGGACAGGCGCTGCTGGTACAGCTACCACCCGGCCAAGGACCACAACGGCTACCACTGCGCCTTCCTCGTCCGAAGAAGGCGGCGGTGAACCTCTCGTGAGCCTGTGTCTCGGGGAGCTGGTGCGGTATCGTGTTCACATTGCCCGATTGCGGAGAGTGATTCTGAGATCAGGTTAGGCAAGTGGCAGACATTTCAAAAAATGGGCGCCGCAGGCCGCGCCCCGGCGCTGCCTGAGCCCTGGTGTCGAGGTGTCGAGGCCCGGTGTCGAGGGTGTCGAGTTGCTGTCGAGGCCCTCGGAGGGCCGTAGACGGTGTTACTGTACTTCCGCCCGCCAGGATTGGTCTTCTCTGCCTGCGGGAACACCCTCGGGCGGCCGGGTGGGGCTGCGGCTGGAGCTAGCATGGCTCGATAGAGCCGAGACCCCGTGTTGAGGCGGCGCTCCTGTGGGCGGCTGTGGAATCGGCAGATTCGACCTCAGGTCTCCAGTACTCTCATCCCAGTGGATGGACGTCCGGACGTCCCTTTGTGTTCCTCTTCCCGTCCGCCAGCGAGACGCCCAGTCGCTGGCGGCCGCAGTTCTCTGTGAAGGCTGCGCTGCGCAAGCACGGGCGGGAGGGGCTTCTCCTGCGGAGTCGTGCGTGCGCAGGGCTCCTCTTTGGATGCTTTCTTCTACTCCCTACTATCATCTCGTTCCCGTCCTACCAGAGAAGGTAAAGCCGTAGAGGTGTCGAGGCCTGTCGAGGCCTGTCGAGGCCTGTCGAGGCCTGTCGAGGCCTGTCGAGGCTGAAACCATGCTTGTCCGTGTCGAGGGGTGTCGAGGGGTGTCGAGCGTGTCGAGCGTGTCGAGCGTGTCGAGCGGGTGTCGAGTGTTGTCAAGGGGTTTTGCGTGTCTAAGGTGTCGAGGTGCCAAAAGGAATTCGCACCAAGGAGCTTGACCTACGCGAGTTTTGCGTGCGCGTGCGCACGCACCTGGGTAGAGACGTGCTCATCAACACGGTGCGCGGGCTGCAGCAATTGCATGGCGTGGCATCTCACTGTCAGTGTGCTGAAAACGCCAAAAAAATCGGCTGCTGCGGCGGCGGCCAGCCTCCGGCGGCGCCTGCGACGGGCCGCTGGGGCTACCCCCCCAGACCCCGTTTACACCCGAGCTATGCCCCACAACCTGAGCCGCAGCAATAATGGGGGACTAGCACTAGCCGTCTTCCACATGGCCCCTCGGGTCCCTGCTGCTCCTAATCTCTTCGTGCATCCTCCTGTGATCTCCGCAAAGTCCTGATCCTTGCTTCGTCTCGCCCTGCGCGTCTGCTTGAACTCCCACTCGATACCTCCCAAGTCTCAGCCACAAGGACTAGGTGCGCTATTGGGTGGAGACTCTCAAGCTCGCGGTGCATTTTTGGGCAAGAACAACCCGTATGCCCAGACTCCCCCCCTCCCCTAGCGAGGGTCGACAGCGTCCTAAAGCTATAGCTAAACCTAATCTAAAATCTGATGATTCAGGATTGAGACATCGCTTCAGAGAGCCAAAGTGAGGCGAGCCAAAGTGAGGCAAGTACGGAACACGAGGAGGCACGCGGACCGACTCGTCGGTGACTCTGCTGCACGCCGTTTCAGATTTTTTACTCAGCGGAAGAGTGCCACCGTCGAGGAGGACGATAACCCGATATCCCGACAAACCAACACGGTGGGAACCACGGACGAGGGCAGGGCCTCCTCGGGCGGAGGTGGTGGCCGTGGCTCGAGCATTCTCCGCCCTCCCGGCAGCCCCCCGCCCCCAGCCCACCTGCCAATGTCCCCCTCCGCCAGGCCTGCAAGGTGGCTCCTCCCCACCCGCCACTTTACGGTGGCTGCATCGACTCGTCGTCCGCGTCCTTGCACTTCTGTTTGCGCCAGCTCCACTTGCAAGATGCGGCGCTGTTGCAGGCCTGCTTGGTGTCCAGATCCTTGCAGGTAAGGGTTGTGTTGGCCAAGGGTGGTGGTGGCGATGGAGACGGCGGCGGTGGCGGCATCGACTCGTCGTCCGCCGGCATCGACTCGTCGTCCGCGTCCTTGGGTTGTGCTTTTGTGGGAATCGCACGTGAGAGAGCCTGATTGTGAAATTCTTTTGAGGGAGCCGCTGTAAAATTCTTTTGAGGCGCCCGTCGATATCAATTGGGGCGCGTCGCCGTTTTTGCCCTGTTCCGCAGTGCGCGTGCGGAGCCAGTAGACCCGCACCGGCCCAGATAGTTCGGCTGAGCTCGCCCAACCACAGCTATCGCGCCCGTGCGCTCTATGACGATGGCCGGTGGCCTGCATATCGCGCTTTGTGTCCTCGCCATCGACCCGCCCGAGATGTTTTCGTCCTTCTCGCCGTCGGCCGAGGCGCACCGCCTGGTCTTCCACCACCATCTCAACCTCACCGTCAGCCCCGTGGAGCACACGGCCTCCTCTCGTCGATTCGCCGACTGCTCGGCCGGCGTCCAGGACCCAAGCCGCAAGGTCTGCTGCAGCGCTGCGTGCGGGCTGTGCGGCGGACGCGGCTGCTCCAGTCGGCCCGGCGGGCCACGCCAGTGCTGCATGCCCGCTATTGTGCGTACGGGTCGGGTGTGCGAATCACGGGCGGACGTGGCCTGCATCCTGCGGGGCAGCAGCAACTACATCCGGGGCGACGGCGTTGAGCATCACGGCAGTGCCGCTGTCCTCGCCGCAGCTGGTGGCGACGCTGCGCCCCCCGCCAGTACGCAGCCCGCCAGCCTCGCTGTCCTCGCCGCAGCTGGTGGAGAGTCTACGCCACCCGCCAGCCTCGCACCAATGAAGCTGCATCCTCGACTGCCGCCGATCCGAGTAAAGCGAACACCTTACGAGTACACACGCAGAGGCTCGCGAGGCAAGGCCTTGGGTGATCGGGGCCGAATACAGCCGATGCTGCCACTGGCCAACGAACGGTCGCAGGTCCCCTTGTGGTTCCATCGACACGTGCATAAGACTGGAGGCACGACTGTGCGCGGCATCATGGCTTCGCTTCACAAACGCGGGGATGCCATCGCGCGGAGAGGGCTCGGCTCCTGGTCCTGCAAGATTGACTGGGGCCATGTGGACGAGGCGCTGGAAAGAGCGCACAACGCGTCGCTGCCACGCCCGGCTTCGCCACGGGCATTGGTGTTCGAGCTGCACGAAGCGTGCACGGGCTGGGTGAGCCAGGAGCTGCCTCGCATCACGGAACTAAGGTTCCTGCCGTCGGCGAGGGTCTTCTTGACAACACTTGTGCGGTCGCCCTTCTCGCACTCACTCTCGGCTTGGATGTGGGGCGGCAAGCCATCCTTCGGCAGATTCAACCGCACCATCGACTACTGGCTTCCGTACAACATGCAGTCTAACCAGCTGCTGCACGGCGACTTTGACCGCTTCATGATGGGAAATAAGGAACCAATGGGCAAGCGGTACCGCCACTTCGGCGAGGCGGAGTTCAACCGCACGCTCGATGTCGTGCGGCGCTTCGATCTAGTGTGCACGACGGAGGAGCTCGCGCCCTGCATGGAGCGGCTGCTGCAGGAGCTCGGGCTGCCATTCGTCCGGATTGGCCACGTTGCGCCCGCGCACGGCCGGGTGGGCGGCACGCCTGCAAACGAGTCCAAGGTCGTGCAGGAAGAGTGTACCGCCAAGGGGCTGGACTGCGCCACGATTGTGGCGGAGCGGACCCGCTACGACGCGAGGCTGTTTGCCCACGCGCTGGGGCTGTGGTCCGTTGCGCGCGCCGCACCTGTAGGTATAGCACGGCTGCCGCCAATCGGCCATCCCCCTCTCGTAGCCGAACGGCGCACCGGGGGGGCTGTCGCCCCCACGCTGCCGCTGGGCAATCACCGCGTGGCTTTCCTCCACTACCACAAGACCGGCCACTGACCAGTGGCGTCGTACTCCATGCGGCGCGCATAGCGCACCTCGATCGAGGTGCCAATCCGTGACAAAGCGGGTCATTCCCGTCCTCTCCTCCAGGCTATTGCTCAGCCAGAGCGTGCCCTCTGCTTGCGCCTGAAGGTACGCCCCAAAGTCAAAGGAGCCTCCGCCCTCTACCCTTGTCTGCTTCAGTTTGTCCTTGTCCAACCCCCACCTCTCCGCCCACGTCGCCACATTCCCGTCCATGTCGATCGAGGCGAAGAGCGTCTTCACCCGTGCGCGTCTCTCCCGCTGCCCCTCTCCCTGGAACAGGGCCGCCCCCATGCTGCTTAGGATTTCCTCCCTGTTGCTCAGGAATTGCTTTGTCACGCCGCTCCCCGGCCCCACCATCTGCACTCGCGCTCGCGGGTGCGCCGCAGCATCATCAAAGTCGTGGGGAACGGGCCAAGGGCCAGCGTCCGAAGTCGGCGTGGGCTGGCAGCGCAAACGGATCGACGTCACGGTCCGACGGCACCGCGTATTCCCTCGACGACGGCCTGCATATGCAACGGGCTGATTTCATTTGAACCGAGCTTGGCCCGGACCTGTGCTGCATCCCCAGATGGGAGGAACCGTCTCGGAGGCACGAAACGTATCGGGTCACTTTTTTTCTCGGCCATCGCCGCAGCCGGCCATCGCGCGCGCAAGCTACACAAGATAAACACAGGGCGTTTCCTTTGCTTGATCTTGTCCTGCTCCGCGCCTGGCCCTGCGGCTGCCGCGCGCGCCCCCAGGACACACAATGGGCAGCAGGGGCAGAGTGGCTGAGTGCTGGGCGTGGGCTGCCACGCCAATAATGGGACTAAGCATGGGACACGGCGCACATTCACACTCCCCCCCCCTCGCGCCCTCACAAGCTGTGCACCAGCTTGAACACGTCGTCGCCCGCTCCGCCAGTGAGGAGCATCACCTTGCGCGTGAGCTCACCTACAGGACGCGTCTCGGACGTGTCGTGGACGAGTCGATGGGCTGCGCCAGCCGAGGCACTGAGAGCGTCTCGCGCCCGAGTCGAGCTGCGACTGCAGGCCGCGGTTGCGCAGCAAGCCAACGTGCGCGTACCTGCGCGGGTGCGGTGCGCGGGCGCGCGCGGGTGCGCGGGAGGCGGGAGGGCGGCCTCTCCCCCTCGGTGCTGTGCGCACAGGCTCAGCACGGCGCGCAGCTCGGAGGACGAGTACGGCCCGACGCGGCGGAGGGCGGAGCGGAGGGGCCCGTGCAGCGCGCGCGGGCGCGAGTAGTCGAGCGGCGGCGGGAAGTGCTTTCTCTGCCGGCGCGGCGTGAGGGGCGGGTGGGGCGGCGAGTGCGAGACGGCGCAGAGCATCATCCCGTTGGCCATCGAGGCGCCAAACCTGCAGCCCGAAGGGGGAAAGGGAAGAGGGGGGGGGGGGTGTAGGCGCAAGGTGGTTGAGGCGGCGGCCTCCCGGCGGCGATCCCAGCAGCGGCGGGTTGGGGGTGGGGGCCCGGGTGCTTGCCCCCGGCAAGTGTCCGCGCGGGGGCGTGCTCACTCCAGCGACCCGAGCAGGGACGGCCCCAGGAGCTGCCAGGCGTGCAGCGCCGCGGCTCGAGCCCCAATTGCGCGAGGTTGCCATCTCGCCCCACAGCTGCCACCCGTCGACCGCGAACAGCACCTGCTCCCG
>NW_005202427.1:633615-668109 GCF_000372725.1 Emiliania huxleyi CCMP1516 | reverse complement strand
CTCTACGTTTGGGTCTTCGAGGGTAAGTTCAGTGTACTTGGTGTCCCATAGATTTTAGAGTGAGCTAGATATAAGTCGACACTCGCCTATGGAATTTTTATTTGTTAGGCGGTGCATTTTGTCTCCGCCGCTCGCCGTGCAGCAGTATGGCTCTGCACGCGGGGGGCGGAGGCGCCGGCATCTCCGTGACGAGCTTCAGCTCCTGCAGCAAGTCGTGCACCGGCCGGAGCGGCACCGGGAAGTCGGTGAAGGCGTCCCCCTCGCCGCGGACGCTCGGCAGCAGCATGTCGGCCAGCGTGGGCTCGCGCCCCGCCGCGAGGTGCGCGTACGCCTTTCGCCTCTCCTCGCCCTGGACAGGGATGCACCTCGGTAGGTTGGGGGGGGAAGGGTGCAGGGTTGAGGCGGCGGGGGCTCGGCTCTCTCCTTGATGGTGATGCGCTCGAGCTTCCCGCGCTGCGAAAAGTAGACCGACTGCAGCAGCAGCGCCGAGGCGTCGGGCGACTCGTACAAGTCCGAGCCTGCGAGCTCGGGCGGCACCGCCTTGAAGTAGTCGCTGTCCCCCACCCGGTACGCCTCGTTGGCCTCCTGCAGGCACAAGCAGAGGGGGGGAGGCGCTCCTCTCAGCACTGCGCTCCTCTCTGCACTGCGCTCCTCTCTGCACTGCGCTCCTCTCAGCACTGCGCTCCTCTCAGCACTGCACTCCTCTCAGCACTGCGCTCCTCTCAGCACTGCGCTCCTCTCAGCACTGCGCTCCTCTCTGCACTGCGCTCCTCTCTGCACTGCGCTCCTCTCAGCACTGCGCTCCTCTCAGCACTGCGCTCCTCTCAGCACTGCGCTCCTCTCAGCACTGCGCTCCTCTCGGCACTGCGCTCCTCTCTGCACTGCGCTCCTCTCTGCACTGCGCTCCTCTCTGCACTGCGCTCCTCTCAGCACTGCGCTCCTCTCAGCACTGCGCTCCTCTCTGCACTGCGCTCCTCTCTGCACTGCGCTCCTCTCGGCACTGCGCTCCTCTCTGCACTGCGCTCCTCTCGGCACTGCGCTCCTCTCGGCACTGCGCTCCTCTCAGCACTGCGCTCCTCTCAGCACTGCGCTCCTCTCAGCACTGCGCTCCTCTCAGCACTGCGCTCCTCTCAGCACTGCGCTCCTCTCAGCACTGCGCTCCTCTCTGCACTGCGCTCCTCTCTTTACTGCGCTCCTCTCTGCACTGCGCTCCTCTCGGCACTGCGCTCCTCTCGGCACTGCGCTCCTCTCGGCACTGCGCTCCCCTCAGCACTGCGCTGCGCGCGCGTCTCACAAGGCCCGCGCGTCTGGCGGACCTGCGCCGAGCGCGCTCCCACGCCCATCGTCCAGTCGGCTGCCCAAGGCGCGAGCACCACCAGCCAGCCCGCAGCCTCGCACGCCGCAGCCGCATAGTTGAGCGCCCACGACTTGCCGTGCCCCCTCTCGCCGACCAGCACGAGGCCGGACGAGTCGCGCAGGCTGTGCTGCGCGTCGGCGGGGCGCGCGGCGCGCCAGAGCAGCTCGTCGCGCAGCTCGAGGACTTCGGGCCGCACCAGCGCCGCCGCCGTCTTGGCCGCCTGCTCCTGCCGTCCCTTGCCGCACAAGCCGGTGTGGAAGAAGAGGCTGGCAAAGGCGGAGCTGCGCTCGAGCGAGAAGATCTTCCCGGCGTCGGCGGCCGTGTGCGAGAGCGGCTCGTCGCTCGAAGCCATGAGCCCGCGCAGGTCCGCCTCCACCCCACCCTTCGGCGGCTGCAGCGCCCGATACTGGAGCTCACGCTCCGTCAGCAGAACACTGCCCTCCTCCTGCAGCGCCGCCTTCCCCTTGAGGTCTTGCGGCGCGGCGACGTCCGTCACGCGCGCTGACTGCAGGACCGGCCGCGGGGAGGCGGTCGAGAGGCGCCTGGCTGTCGCCCGAGCCCACGACGCAGCGTTCACCTGGCACACACTTGCGCGCGGTCGTCGGAGTGTATGCTCAGGCAAGTGGGGGGAGAGTGTGCTCCGCTGCGTACCTCAACGTTGGGGAGGGCGTCGCCGCGTGCGTGTCTCCACGGAACGTGCGCTGAGCGCAACATGCCGCGAGACGTGCGTGCCAGCATACGGGTCGGTGACGCCGCCGGACCTGCGGCTCGTCGCGTGGCGGGTGAGCAGAGCGTGCGTTGTGGTCCCGGGTTGTGCGTTTTTGTGTGAGCAGGACCCGGGTTGTGCTTCGGTGTGGTGGGCACCTTCGCCGAGCGAGCAGGCTCCTGCGACAAGAAAAGAATTCTTTTTCCTTGGGTTGTCTGTGACGAGAGTGGGAGATAAACTGCGGAGAGAGATAGGAAGTGGTAGACGCCCGAGGGTGGGCGACGGCTAACACCACACTTCTCCCCTAAAATCCCTGTGTGGTGGCGGCGTACCGTCCTCCCATCCCTCCCTTGGGTTGCCTGTTTTCTTTCTTTCTTTTACGAGAGTGGGACGGCCGCGAGGTGGCATGAAGGTTGCAGCGAGAATCGGCGAGAGACTGCGAAAAGAGATAGGAAGAGGCAGACTCCCTAGGGTGGGCGACGGCTAGCGCATCACACTCCTCTCCTTAAAATCCCTGTGTGGTGGCGGCGTGCCGTCCTCCCATCCCTCCCTTGGGTTGTCTGTTTTCTTTCTTTCTTTCTTTCTTTGGGTTGTCTGTTTTCTTTCTTTCTTTCTTTCTTCTCGTTTGGGTTTGTTTTGTTTCTTTTGTATCCTCCCATCCCTCCCTTGGAGATACTGTTTTCTTTCTTTATTCCCAACCAAATTTAAATTGTAAGGAGGCTCCAGCGCCGTCTCCACCAGAGATGCCACCACGTATCCCTCCACAGAGATGCCACCACCCACCCCTCCACCTCCCACGCCGCCGCCACCTGCACCTGTACCTCCTCTCTGTGATGTCGCTGCCATCTGTGATGCTCCCATCCATGCATGTATTGGGACCCTGCCACTTGCTCGTGCAAGAGCCAAGACCCCGCCACCGGCACTTCTCGGGGGGGGCCGCCGCAGTTCCAACGCAGTTCCAACGGCCGCGTCCCGATGAGCCGGCCATCGCCGCCGGCCGGCCAGCCGACGAGTGAACCACGACCGTACTTAACCCACGGCTCGCGCGCATCCAAGCGAAGAAGAATTTTACAAAGAAGAAGAAATCTCTGTCGCATCCACACGACGCACGAGTGCGCTGAAGGGAGGGGGAGTTTCAGGGGAGTTTGAGAGAGAGAGATTTAGCAATACCGAACAACTCTAACACTCACACATCATTTGGAGTTTGTGTGGAAGGGATGGCCGGGGAGGGGGTGGCCACGTGGCCAGAGGGGATGGCCAGAGAGGATGGCAAGAGGGGTGGGGTACATGCACTCGAGTAGAGCGGAGTGCCTGAGTCCAGCCGAGTGCGTCCGTCGGGGGGAGGAAATGACCAGCGCATGAGAGCAGGTATGTATGTAGGAAGGTGAAGAACACTCAGGTAGGTAGGTAGGTAGAAAGGTGAAGAACAGCCAGGCTCGGACTGGACACCAACGCGGTATGGGTGGACGCGGGACAGATGATGACGACACGTCAGGCTCGGACATGATCCAAGAAAGAAACACAGCGGGCGATGGAGGCTCTTGCAATCGAGTGCGTCGACGCGAGCGAGCCGAGGCTCTCGGAGGCCGTCGCCGAGGCTGGCCGCATCATCACCGCCTCTGCGGGCGGCACGAAGCTGAGCGCGGTCCTGCAGGCCCTCGGGCCGAGCCTGACCTCCACCGACCACACGCTGCGTGCGCGCGCCACACGAGCGGTGGCACGCATCGTCGGCGCGACCGACGCTGGCGTGCTCGACGCCGACGCGCTCGGCCACCTCGTCGACTTCCTCTGCGCTCGGATGCACGACTATGCGTGCGCGAGCGCCGTGTTTAGTGCGGCGTCGGCGGTGCTGCCGCTGCTCTCCGTCGCTCCGGGCCGCCGCGCGCAGATCGCCACCGCCCTGCTCGAGGAGTGCGATATTCGGTCGCTGCCGCAGGCCGACCGCGCCGCCGCCCTCGGCCTCGGCCTCGGCCTCGCCAGCCCACCGTGGCTTGGCGGAGGCGGCGAGGGCGGCAGCGGCGAGGGCGGTGGCGAGGGCGGCGGCGAGGGCGGCGGCGAGGGCGGCGGCGAGGGCGGGGGCGAGGGTGGCGGCAAGGGCGAGGAGGTCGGCTCCATCGGCGGCGTGCCTGCGGTGCGCTTCCTGCTCGGCTGCTTGCGCGCCTTCGACGGCGAGAAGGACCCGCGCAACCTCCTCTCCTTTCTGCAGCTGCTGCGGACCCTCTGCGCGCGGTGCGAGGCGGTGGCGGCCGCCGGCTGGTCCGAGGCGGTGGGCGAGGTGTTCGACTCGCTGAGCTACTACTTCCCCATCTCCTTCACGCCCCCGCCGGGCGACTCGCACGGCATCACGCGGGCCCACCTCCTCACTTCCCTCATCCGCACCCTCCGCGCCTCGCCCCGCTTCGCGCCCCTCGCCCTCCCGTTCCTGGCGCGCAAAGGCTGCGCCGAGACACACGCCCAATAGAAGCCCCCTGAGGCCGCCCCTTGCTTGTCGGCGCGGCGCAGTTCGAGCACCTCTCCGCCCCGCCCCTCACCGACGCCGCGGACGAGGAGGACGACGCCGACGGGGCGATGCAGGCGCTGCAGGCCCTCTCCCTGCTCGCCGCCGAGTACGGCGCCCCGCAGCTGCTCCACCACGCGCAGCCGCTCGGCGCCTCCCTCCGCGCGCAGCTCGCCGTGCTCGCAGCCTCCTCGACCGGTCGCTCCGGCGTCGCCGCCGCCTCGGCCGCCGAGCGGAGCGCGCGCCTTGCGGCGCTCAGCGCCGCAGTGCGCGCGATGGCGGCCGTCTGCGCCGCTCCGGCGACCGAAGCCGCCGCCGCCGCCGCCGCCGCCGCCGCCGCCGCCCGTCCGCCGCTGCTCGAGCTCGCCTTGTCGCCGCTGGTGGAGCTCTGCGTCTCGCCGCCGCCGGCCGGCCCGTCCGCCTCCGACGCCTCCGAGCTCCTCTGCGCCGCGGCGGCCGGCTCTGCGGCGGCGGGTGCGCTGTGCCTGCGGCTCTGCCTGCCCCCGCTGCTGGCCGTCGCCACGGCGGAGGAGGAGGCGGGTGCGGCGGCGGGCGGCGGAGGGGGTGGGCGGCGGCGCACAGCCCAGGCCGACGCTCTGAGCGTGCTGCTTGCGCTCCTCCGGTCGGCTGGCAGACCGGGCGGGCAGGCAGACGCCGCGGCGGCCGAGGCGGCCGCTCACGCCGCTTCCCTGGTCGAGGGAGCGAGTCGGCTGCTGGGGCGGGAGGCGGCGACGTGGCGCGAGGCGCGAACCGCCGACGGCGACGGTGACGCCCGCCCCCCCCTCGGCCCCGCAGCGGCGGAGCTGCTCTGCCTCGGCCTCGGCCTGGCGGCGGGCCGGCTCGAGCCGAGCCTCGAGCCGAGCCCAGCTGCTGGCCCCGTCCGCCTCCTCGCCACTGCGATCGTCGACGCGGCGCACGCGGCCAGCCCGGCCGGCCCGCAGCTCGCCGCCCCCGACGGCGCGCGCGCGCCTCCCTCTGCCGCCGCGGCGGTCGCCAGCGCGGTGGCGCAGCTGTGCGCCGCCTCGCGAGCCGCTCCCCAAGGCAGCTCCTCCGAGCGGTTGCTCGCAGCGGTGAGGGGCGAGCTCCTCGCGCCGCTGCTCGACGCGTTGCACGCCGCGAGCACGGCTGGCTTGGAGGGCGGCGCCTCCTCGTCGCCGCTGGCGCCGCGCCGCTCGTGTCGGGTGGCGACCAGTCCCCTCTCGCTCACGCGCACCCTGCACCGCGCTCGATAGGTCTGCTCGCACCTCGCCGCCGCCGTCGCACCGCTGCTCGAGGAGGTATGGCCGAGATGCAGCCGAGATGCAGCCGAGTTGCCGCCAAGATGCAGTCGAGATGCGGCCCAAATGCGGCCAAAATCCAACTTTTTCCGCCGCCATTTTTTTAAAGCCG
Source organism: Emiliania huxleyi CCMP1516 (assembly GCF_000372725.1). NCBI lineage: Eukaryota > Haptophyta > Isochrysidales > Noelaerhabdaceae > Emiliania > Emiliania huxleyi. The sequence continues at coordinate 662,160 of NW_005202427.1, read as the reverse complement.
CTCCAGGGCCCGGGAACCCCTTGGGGGGAGGCCCCCCCCCCCCCCCCCCCCCACCCACCGGCCGCGCTTCGCTCCTAACAACGACGCCCCTTTCACAGGACCCGACGTGGACTGCCGCCGCCACTGCGCTCGCCTCCGTCGCTGAGCGGCGCATCGAGCTCGGGCGTGTAGCGAGCCAACCGGACGCCGCCCTCGCCGCTTGCTTCGCGGGCCTCGCCGCCGCCGCAGCCGCGCCTGGCACTCCGGCGCGCGAGGTCGCTTTCAGCTGCGCCTCGAGGCTGCGCGCCGCTTGGACCGCCGCCGCCACCGCCGCCGCTCTCGAGTCGGTTCCCGCTGCTCCCGCTGGCGCGCGACCGCCTCCCTCGGCCGCGCAGGCGCGCAAGGCATCCGGCGCCTCCTCCTCCTCTCTCTCTGCCCTCCCGACCCCGCGTCTCCCTCCCAAAGGCGAGGCTGGAGGCGCTGCTCGAGGCGAGCCGCCCGCTGTGCGTCGCGCTGTGCCGAGCCGACGGCGGCTGGCTGAGGGAGGTACTCGCTTGGCTGCTCCCTGCCCCGGCGGCCGCAGGCGAGCCGCAGGACGGCGCGGCGCGGGCTTTGCTGGCGCCGCTGCTCGAGCTGGCTCTCGCCCACACGCACGCACGCACCCCGCTGCCCGAGGGGACGGTTGGCCTGCTCTTCGCGGCGTGCGACGGCGACGGGGCGGCCGGTGTGCCCGCCCCGCTACTGCCTGCGCTCTGCGTCGCGTCGAACAAGTGGGCGAAGGACGAGGAGCTCGCGGCGCTCATCGACCGCGATCAGGCGATCCTCGACGCGGCGCTCGACGGCGGCGGCGGCGCTGCCGAGGCGCTCTCCAAGCTTCACCGCTGGGTCTGGCTGTCAAAGGTGAGGGCCTGGCGCGCCTCCGCGGTGTAGAGCGGCACCGCTGCAGGAGTGCCGCTCCTCCTCGCGCGTAGGCGGCCGTCTGTCGGGGGCAGGCCTTCGTCGCGCGGCAGCCGGCGGCGCTCGTCGGACTGATCGAGCGGGCTGCCGAGCTCGCGGACCGATCGACCAGCCCCGCGGTGGCGATCGCCGCCGCCCGGTGGGTCGACACGGCGTGTGGCGGGCTCCGGATGCTCGTGCAGCCCCCCGGGGCGCTGCTCCTTCGCGAGACGGGCGCGAGCTGCTCGCCGCTTCTCTCGCAGCGGCTGTCCGCCGCGCTCTTGCCGCGGCTCGCGCCGTCTTCAGCCGGAGATCGGCCGGCGGGGGCGCCGGGTTCTGCTGCGGCGAGCTTGTGGCGTGTCCACGCAACTGTGATGGTGCTCCTCGGCCTCCCAGCCGCCGCGCTGCCTCCGCTCCTCCGCCTCGCGCCCACCGCCAGCCTCTGGCTGAGGCACGTCCTCCAGCATTGCTGCGACGGCGGCGATGGCGGCGGCAACTCCGTCCCAAGAGCGCTGCTCGGGGGCGACGCCGCCGCAGAGAGAGTGGAGCAAGCTTTGGCGGTGATGCTGGCTTTTGCGGGGAAGCTGCCCGAAGCCAACAACCGCGACGGCGCCCAGGCCGAGGCGGCTCTTGCCGAGGCGATCCCGGCGGCGCTCCGCTTTGCCGGTCGTGCCACACAGCTGCTTCCGCCCGGCCCGGCGAGCCGCCTCACCGAGCGGGCCTTGCAGCTGCTCGACTCGGCCGCTTCCACGCTGCCTCCGCCAACCCTCTACCCGCTCAAGAAGCGGGTTCTGCGCGACCTGCAGGACCTGCTCGATCACCGCAAGAGGGTGGTTCGGTCGGCTGCGTCGCGATGCTCCAACCGGTGGCACGCCGTGAAGGGCTGACGAGAGGACCCGGCCGCTGCGCCTAGCGAGAGGCTGCTGACTGGTGCTGGCAGTCGGTTGCGAGTGGCACCCCCTGTCCGCTGACGGCGCAAAACACGTGCCAGTGAGAGGGTGTTGAGCGTGTTACTTTTACGTGGAGTCCCCCCCCCCCCCCCCCGTTTCGCTTTTTATTACGCTCTTGGAGAGCCTCGTCCCTCGAGGTGTGTATGTATGTAAATATAGCGAGTCAGAACGCAGATCGTGTCGCGCAGGGCGGTGTGTTCGCAGGTGGGTCGGCTCGCCCTGTCGCCCTCCACCCCCCCCCCTCCTCCCCGACTGCACTCACTTCCTATATAATACCTTTCACACAATACAAGCGTTTGGCCACCACGGCATGATCTCAGGTCTCATTGCGCATTCGCCGATGGCGTTTTGACCCCGAGAGCCATTTGCGCCGCCCTCGCCGCGCCGCCCACACCAGAGAGAAGCGAGCCCAGCTGCGCGGCGGCCTGTGCGCCGCCCAAGCCGCTCGCCAATGAGGCTGCGTTCAGCCGCTCGCCAAGAGCGCCACGGATTTGGTCCAGCCCGCTCCTCCCCCCTCCAAGAGCGCTGTCGGTCCCTGCGACGGGCAGGTCGGCGCCCGCGGCTGCCACCGCCGCCTCGTCGAGGCCGAGGGCGTTGACAGCGCCCGCGCCGCTGCCCGCCGTGTGCCTGGCTGCCGCTTCGAAGCGCGGCGCCCGCAGCGGCGGCGTCTGGACCGGGAGGTAGCCGAAGCGGCCGCAGGGCGGCGCTCGGCGAAGGAGGGAGCCGCCTGAGCCGGCCTGCGGCGCTGGCGGCATCTGCGCTGCCGCAGTGCCGTCGGCGCATGCGAGCAGAGCGACGCGGGAGAGCGCTGCAGCAGCGGCGCGCCGCACGGGCTTGCGGCAGAGGGCCCACGCGATCGGCTCGTGGTGCTGCAGCCACGCAGCGACGCCCTCCTCCGCCGCACGCAGGCACGCGTCGTCACCACCCGCCTGCGGGAGGGAGGGGGGCACAGAACCTCAGACCTTGTGTGTGGTGCGAGGACAGCTGCGCCGTCGTCCGCCGCCGCCTTGTCGCGCGGTAGGGGAGGCTCCCGCGCCGCCGCGCCGAGCTTGGCGGCGGCGGCGGTGAGCGTCGCCCTCGCCGCCTTGTCAAACTCGTGCCGCTGCGCCGAGACCCGCGCATCCGCCGGCGGCAGCGGCTGCGGGCGGCTGCGGAGGGCTGCGCGGCAGAGCGTCACGTCGAAGTAGAGCTGCAGCGCCTGCCTCTGCCGCGCCTCAGCCGTCTCGCCGCTGTCGTCGTCGCCAGCAAGCCGCTCGAGCTGCGACCGGAAGGCGGCGGCGAGGCAGCCCGCCGCAGCCTCCGCCTCGGCCTCCAGCAGCCGCGGCTGCAGGGCGGAGCTTCCGGTGGCACGCACGGCGCAATGCCGCCGCCATAGCCAATCGCTCAGTTCGGCCGACGCCTCCGCGGGCAGAGTGAGCCGCGGCTCGGTCAGCGCTCCCTCGGCGGCGGCAGGGCTCGAGTGCGCCGCCTCGACGGCGCGCCAGTACACGCCCGACGCCTCCTCTGCGCGCGGCGGCAGCGCGCCGCGCGTCGCGACGGCGAGGCGCGCCCACTCGGCGTGCGCGGTGCCCTCGAGCGAAGCGAAGGCGGCGACGAGTGGCTGCAGCTCGGCCGCGGCGCACGACTCGACCTGGCAAAAGGCCAAAGGCCAGCGCGGCAGCTGGGCGGCAAGCGCGCCGCACAGCCGCGCCGAGAGCACCAGCGAGCTCATCGCGGCCGCCTCGCCGCTGTCCCGTGCCGCCGCGCCGCCCCGCGCCGCCTCCGCCTTTGCCGCCCTCGCCGAGGCGACCGCAACGGCAGACTCGAGCGTGGCGAGGAGCGGGACCGCCCACCACGCGCTCACCTCGACTGCGAGGGCCGTCTCCGCCGGGTCGCGTCCGCTGCGCCCGCCATGCCCGCCGCTCCCGTCTGGCGCACCGCCGGGGGCGGGCGTGCCAGCCGGCGCCGCGAGAGGCGGCCGCGAGAGGCGGTGGAGGGTGGTGCGCAGCCAGCAGGCGGCGTGCGCCGAAGCAGCCGCCGTCTGCACGACCGCGACGAGCGGCGGCGGGAGCTGCACCCACTCCCCTCCCCCTTGGCGCGACGAGTCCGCCTCAGCCCCCGCGCCCGCGACCCAATCGCACCCGTCCTCGGCGCGAAAATCGGCGCCGCAGACGCCCTCGCCCACTCTGTCGGCGGCGGCGGCGGCGGCGGCGGCGGCGCGCACCAGCGCCGCCTTGATCATTCGCACGGCGGGCTGCGCGGCGGCGGCGGTCCGCAGCTCGGCCGCGAGCGCCCGCTCGAGGTGCGTCGAGAAGGCGAGCGCGCACGGCTCGCCCGGCGTGAGGAGCGAGAGCAGCCGGCACAAGCGAGGCCCGCCGCCTGTCCGCGCCTCGGCGGGGGAGCGCGCCTAGAAGGTTCCTAGAAGGTTCCTAGAAAGTTCCTAGAAGGTTCCTAGAAGGCCTCGGGGGAGCGCGCCCCGCTCGCCGCCGCGCGCGGGGAGGGAGCGGCGTCCGCCGAGTCGAGCTGGAGCAACGCACGCGCCGCACCATCGACTGCGGCCGCCACGAGCTTCCACCCGTCCGCCGCAGCTCGCTCGAGCGCCTCTGCCGCCGCCGCCGTCGAAGACGCGCCTAATCGCGCCGAGAGATGCCGAATGCTCAGACATCGCCGCCAAAGCCAGACCGGCTCGCGCGGCGGCGAACGCGGTGCCGCTGCTGGCGGCGCTGCTGGCGGCACTGCCGGCAGTGCCCGGCTCCGCCTCCACGGCGAGGGGGAGGCAGAGGGCGCGGAGCAGCGCGTGCGGCCGCGCCGACTCGAGGACGTCGCAAAGAGAGCGCAGCGCGCCCGCGAGCGCCTCGGCGCCGCCCGGCGCCTCGGCCGCCCCGCCGCCGCCGCGCCGCCCTCCTAGCTCCGCCTCGCCCGTCGCGGCCTCGCCCGCCGCCGCCTCGCCCGCCGCGGCGCACTCGCGCGCCGCCTCAGCGCGCGAGTCGAAGAAGAGCCGGACCAGTGCCGCGGCGGGAGGGCCGGCGGGCGGGCCGGCGGGCGGGCGGGCGTCGGCGGGCGCGGAGGTGGCACCGCTGCCTCCGCCGACAGCGTGGATGGCGGCAAGCAGCGTGGCGGCCCTGCGGCGGGCGAGAGGCGCGCGGCGATCGGGGCCGAGGTGGCGGCGGCGGGGGGACTATGGCGGAGGCGGGCGGTGGCGGGAGGGGGTGTCGGGCGCAGTCCAACATGCGGCGGGCCTGCTCGGCGTAAGGCGCGGCGCGCGGAGCCGGGTGACGCAGCTGGCGACGAGGCGCTCGCGGGTCGCGTCGAGCGATGGGCGGGCGCTCCCGGCGACGGGGAAGGCGTCGGCCAGCTGGGCCGGCCCGCCGCCCGCCGGAAGAGCGTCGCGGCGGGGCGACTCCGAGGCAGCCGCGCCGCCGCCGGCGAGGCGGTCCGCGGCGGCGCGCGCCTCGAGGAAGCGACGTGCGGCCCTGGCCTCGTGACCGCGCGAGAGGGCCGCCAGTATCTCCTCCTCCGACGACACCTACGCGCGTGGACCCGCCGGCCGGTGCGCAGGTGCGGCGCAGGCCCGATCGGGAGCCGCACAGCCCGCATGCTCGCACCAGCCAGTGCACCCGCATGCCCGCGCGCAGCAGCGGCGGCAGCGGCTCGGCGGCCGTCTCGGACCGCGCCCACGCCGCCCACTCGCCGTCCGCGAAGGTCGACAGCCGCTCGGAGAGCTGCCTCTGCTCCTGCAGCGCGCCCGCCCACTCTGACCGGTGCGACTCGACGATCGCCTCCAAGTCTCGCGCCCGGCCGACGACGTCGCGGTAGTTGGTGGCGGCAGCGCTCGTCGTCATGGCGACCAGTCAGGGCCGGGGAGGCGCGTCGAGGTGCCACACGCACATGCGTGTCGGCGCAAAGTGCTGCGAGATGGGTATCCGCGCACAGGGCAGGTGTAGTTTATTTTTGCTTGGGGCGGGTATCATGATGAAATTCTGCAAAAACCTGCCCTGCCCCTGCCCTGCCCCTACCTACCTACCTACCTACCTACCTTACTTATGGGAAACTAAAAAAGAAATCACCGGGCGGGTGAAGGTGGTATATACACCAACTAAAGTGATGGCTGATGGTACTCTCCTGCAACCACAGTCCTTCCTGTGACATGGCAGGCCACTCTCAAGCCCTACAAGCACCTCAGATCAACGACTTGGGGAGGGTTGACATCGTGATTTGCGCGGAAAATTTCTTTTTCTGCTGTGAAAATTCCGGCGTGAGAGAGGGAAAAACCCGACGGGAGGGCCCAGACCCTGCCCTACCTACCCCGTCATGATACCCGCCCCAAGCAAAAATAAACTACACCTGCACAGGGGTACGCTTCGAGGACCCATTTGCTCTTTCGAGGTCTCGCCGGGGCTCTGCTCCAAGAGCGACCTCGAGAGAGCGTGCGTGTGCCTCTACTCGCCAGGGCGGGCGGACGTTCTTATACGACAAGCGAACATGTGCAAACAAACGACGAACCACTAGCTCTCGCCCAACAGCCCTACAGCGCTGCCTCCTGGCCCAGCTCACGACCTCCCGAGAAGCCGTACTCCGCTGGCGGCTCCGCCGCGACAAGGACGTGCGCCCACAGGTTGGTCTCCATGATGCCGCATTCTTCGCAGAGCACGGGTACCAGCATCTTCTCAAACCAATCGCTCGCGAGCAGCGTGCGGCGTGCTACGCCGCCTGTGTGCTTCTTCAGGCTGCAGTCGTCGAGCGTCGCACCGAAGATCAGCCCTTGGCCGTCGCCAGGCTGGGTCCCCATCCACTCTTCGAGGTCCTTGGTGGTGAGGTGCAGCATCGGCTCCATCCACCGCGTGCCGTGCTGGTCCTCCACGAGCGCGTGACAGGCGACGCGGCGCACGAGGCCTGGCTGCGTGATGCACTGCGACATCGGGTGCATCGGCACAAAGTCGCCGCACTCGCCGAACCGGGGCTCGTATGCGTCGCCGACGAGGTACCAGCACGGCGTGTCCACTGGCATCAGCTGCACGATCTTCTTGGTCGGGGGCGGGACGGGCGGCTTGGGCTCGAGGTAGTACTTGGGCAGCACGCCCGAGGCCAATGCGTCGCCGACGGTGCCGTAGACGGCATCGAATCGGTCCGAGCCGTAGCTCTCGTCCTTGCTGTTGAACTTCGCATCGATCTCTGCGATGTGTTCTTTAAGCCGCTGCTCACCTGCGCTCACTCTGACCGCTCGGTCCGCAAAGGACTCGCCATCGAGCCGCCCCACTGTGGTGAATTCGCTACGGGCTTTGTAGTCCTGGCGCGCTTCTCGAGCGTTGAAGTACGCTCGCGCCTTGACGTGCGACAGCAGCGGCTCGTATCCAAAGAAGTCGGCCTCTGCGAGCAGCGAGGCCAGCAGGCCAGGCTCGTGTGGCACAAGTCCGGCGACGTGCGGGTACTGCCGCATCAGGCGGAGCAGGAGGGCGAACGTCTCGGGGTCGCGGTCGAGGAAAATCTGCGCAGAGTGCTCCGCGTCCGAGTCCCACGCGGACAGGTCCACCATGCCCGCCAGGTACGACGAGCGCAGAATGGTGGACACTGTCGTGGAGACCTTGGTGCCGCCGACGTCGATGGTCACGCGCTGGGCGTCCGAGGCATCTCTCGCGCGCTTCATGGCGCGTGTGGGACACACACACTCACACCGCACCGCACCCCGCGGGCCGCGGCCCCCCCGCCCCGCCGTGGAAGGTGCGCCGCGAATTTCTTTTAGAGCGCCTTCGTTGTTTATTATAATACAGACGGATACCCGCACCGCACCGCACCCCGCACCCGCGCGCCCCCCCCGGTGCCGCTGCCACCGCCGCCGCTGCTCCACACAGTGCCCGTGTGTCATGAGAGATATGCTTTGTGTATGGCAGATGGCATCTGAGACGTCGGAGATGGCACCCCCGTGTCGCGTGTATATGATTGTGTGTGGACTTGTCACTTGAGCCTCTACGATTAGTAGACCGTATGTATGTATGTATTTAGGAAGGTGAAGAACAGTCAGGCCGTCTGCGCAGCGCTCTCGGAGAGGCCCACGCCAGGCGCTTTTTGGCCGCAGCGCGCCGTCCCTTCACCATGCCCTTGGCAATGTAGTACAGCGTGGTCACCTCCTCGGTGTCGCCAAAGTCGCAGCTCTCGAATACAGCTCGCACATACTCCTCGCGCAACTCCTCGGGCGAGTAGTAGCGCGCGCGCGAACACTTGCGCGCCATGGTTGCCATAACCTGCAACATTATGAGGACAATTATGCACCGTCGTCTTCAGCCCGCCGTCGGTCGCGGTCTCGTCTTAGTTCTGGCAGCGTCGGCGCCGACCTGCTCCCGCGCTGGCCACGCATCATGCTGCGCTTCGCGAGCAATCGCGTAACGGGAGGCTCGCTGGCTTTTTGTGGCTTTTTGCACGGCTTTTTTGGATTCTCCCGCCCTCCCACCCCTCTCTTGGATTTTTTCCCCATACCTTTGTGTTGTTGGATGAGAGGTTGGATGGTAAGCGGGGGGGGCCGCCGGAGGCGAGTTATTTATCAACTTTGAGGTATTGTAACTATATGAGGGTGAAATGAATGCATCAGTTCTTTGGGACAGTGCAATCCATTTAATTATTACCTCCAACTCAAAAAAAGTCTGGTGGCAAACGGACAACGGGGTCCCTTACAGACTGTATGGTGGCCTGTAAGGGTAAGGTGCGGGAGGTCCACGTTCGTTGTGTTTGCCTCGTGTTATGGTATTGTTGGTTATTTTGGGCTGTTGCAAGGAGCTCAAGGCTCCTCATGGATTGATTGTTACAGCCCCTTTTGGTGTTCAGAGGGAGGGGTTTGGTTGGTGGCCTTTTGCTCAGGTTCAGCCATATAGCTCTTACCTGTCTTGACACGAGCTCATCGAGCCATGTGGAAGTTCGCCAGCGCAAGCATCGCGAGTAAGGTCTTAGCAAATCATGTGGAAAGTATTCAACAAAAAGAACTCTCACGCAGATGCACATGCACATGCACATGTGTACATGTCATGTTGTGCATGTGCATGTGCATGTCATGTGGGAAAGTAATATGCAACCACTTGTAATGTGCTTGGAAGTTTACAGTGCGCCAGTTCTCTGAGTTGCTTGTCTGCAGCCGCCCGCCTAGTTGCCTTTCATGGCTGCGGCAGCTGGATCCAATGGTCGTATCGTTTTTGTGACGGCCTTTCCAGGTGTCGGCAAAACCACAACTGGGGATTACCTCGCTAGCTACCATGGTTTTCATCACATCGATGGCGATGTTTGCGTGCGTGGAAGCCACGGGCCATCCATTCAGCAGGCTTTTGGGCATTGGCTCAAGGATCAAGCTGCTCCAATAGAACTCTGGCATCCCTGCTACCTGCAGCTCTGCGACACGTGCTTGTCGGCTGCCGCTGAGCACCGAGACATCGTGATCTCTCATGTCATATATCGTCGTGAAGTGCGTGACTTCTTCCGAGAGCGGCTTGGCGAGCATGGTCTTGTCTTCCTCAAGCTTGAATGCGATCTTGACATCATCGTCCAGGGGGTGGAGAAGCGAGCTGAGGCTTACTTGAAGACAAAGGGACAGACTCTCGAGGACTACTGGAATGGACCGCAGCCCGCGTCTGTCGGAGGCGGCGTGTGTTTTCGTGAGAAGTATGGTGAGTACAGCTTTGAGAATTACAAGAAGATGCAGTTGGAGATTTACCTCCAAGGTATGCAGCCGTTTGCCCACGATGAGAGCGACACTATTACAGTGGACGTCACTTCGCGTGACAACAGTTGTTTCGAACGCATCAATGCTGCTCTTGGGCTACCTGCTCGCACAACCGATGTTGACATGGGCATGCTGCAGGAGCTCTCAAGATCTAGATGGTAAACCGAGGTTTTGACACTTGTCATTTTAGCACTTCAGGATTTGTCGCTTGCAATTCTTATCAGCGCAGCAAATTAATACTTGCATGCTTGGACACATCAACCACCAAACAGATGTGTCCGGTCAATCCGAGATTCTGTTCAAAAAATCCGAGCCTAAACGACCGATCTCTTCATTTAGCCGCTCTCATACATGTTTATCATATCCGTCAATCACCTAGTGGGCCATAGTGGGCCACTGCCACCATTCTTTTTCTGCTCATAACAAATTGCCCTGCCCAACATATTTTAGTTACTGGGTCCTAATGGCTATGTGGGAGAAGTTTGGTCTTTGTTTCATGGGGGGATCTGGATATATTCACGGCTAAAGTTGGTGCCGGCACGGCTCCCCTAGCCGGTCTCTCGGGGCAGGCCGGGAAGAGCCTCCAGGCCTTCTGTGGAGCTTAGGTAGGGTCCCCAGCCAGCCTCAGCTGCAAGGCAGTCTCCAGGGGCCATGTAGCATGCCTGACATGACAGTGCAACCCACCCGGACACGGGTAGCGCACCAGAGAGGGCCTGTCCTCGTCGTCGAAGCCGGCGGCGGCGCGTGGCGCGAAGCGGAAGTCATCGGCACCGCCGAATCCGGAGCCTAAGAAGGGGAGGAAGAAGTGAGCGAGGAGTGCAGTCTGTGTTTTGCAAGAATGGTGACACGCGTAGACACAAGTACTAGTACGACCTGAGTACGCTCCAGGCTCCAGCCACACAGCCAGGCCAGTGCTTTGCAATGCCGCACACGCCAAAAGTGAAAACGAGCAGTGCTACGTGCGGAGTGTGGGATTACTCACGACTGGGCGTGTCGCGACCGCCGCCGCGAGGCTCGTGGCGATGGAGGCGCCGGCGCCAGCATGCGCCGCCTCCCTCAACGCCCGAAACTCGGTCACAGCCGGGGGAGCGACAGCGGCAGAGATGCGGGCCGCTGGCGACCTCACACGGCGCCAAGCGCCGTAGAGGTAGCCCCGAGAGACGCAGCTGGGTGTGTCGCGACCGCCGCCGCGAGGCTCGTGGCGATGGAGGCGCCGGCGCCAGCATGCGTCGCCTCCCTCAACGCCCGAAACTCGGTCACAGCCAGCGGAGCGACGGCGGCAGAGATGCGGGCCGCCGGCGACCTCACACGGCGTCGCACGCCGTAGAAATGACCCCGAGAGACGCCGCAAGGTGCGTCGCGACCGCCGCCGCGAGGCTCGTGGCGATGGAGGCGCCAGCGGCAGCATGCGCCGCCTCCCTCAACGCGCGACACTCGGTCGAGGCTGGCTCGAACTGCTCGAGGCCAGCTGCCTGACTTGTATTGACAGCGAGTGTGTCGCCACTCGCTCCTGATCACACGTTGAGGGGGGCGTGGACATGTTAGCCCTCGGCAGCTGCGATGCGCACACACCTGTCGCACGGATCCAGCGGTGGTGGCGATATGCTGCTCGGCGAGCCAAAGAGAGCGTGCCACCGAGAGCGTGCCACCGAGAGCGTGCCACCTAGAGCGGAGTGCGCCGCCCTCCGCAGCGGGAGTCGGTTGCGGGTGGTGCAGCGGCGCCGTGATAGAACAACAGGCGCCGGCTCGGCACGCTGAGTGCACACGCGACGCGTCGCGCATGCACGCACTGCTCGTGCAGCGCCAAACAGCGTCCGCCAGCGCAGAGAAAGGAGCCCGTGCCGACTCGTGCACGCCTGCGACAGCTCGAGCGGCTCAGCGCGAGTGCTGGCTCACATCCGGTCGGCTCACAGTGCTTGGGCAGCCAGGCTCACCGTCGGCGAGAGCAGCTGCGAGCGACACCACGTCGAGCCAAGGCGACGCTTTCTTCCGTGGCCGCCGCGGCTCGTTTCCGCCACGCGGTGGGGTGCGGCGGAGGCCGAGGCGTGCGCCAGCCGCGCTCGAGATCAGCAGGCGGCCTGGGAGGGCGCTCACACGCCGCGACGACCTCGGCGAAGCGAGGCGTCGCGCCAGGTCATTCACGGATATACAGAAACCGAGAACATGGCCCCGAATGCCGTGCTTTCTACGTTAGTCTGCGGGAGCTCCACAAACCAGGCCGTGTTGGTTCGACGTCCGGGCCGGACGCGCGAATGGCAGGACCAGGACGGCATGGCGGGCGCTGTCGGTGGACGAAAACGCGTCCGACCGGCGAAAAACTGTTTGGCGGCGGGTGTGGACCGAATGGCAGTACCGCCCCTAGACGGACACTGCCGACGAGGGAAGCAACGCGGAGGGGGGCAGGGGGGCGAGAGCAGTACCATTGGACACATTGGAGCAGCGGGCGGCGGCCAGGACTCGGAGAGCAGAGGGAAGATGATAGCGACGCCGACTGTGGACCTGCTACACCAACGGCTACATACAGCCCCAGCCAGCCCCGTCAGCCACCCCTCGCCCGCCACCGACCCTGAAGCCGCACCCCCGTCGCTAACCCTCGCCGTGCCCCTCGAGTTCGAGCGATATGGTCCGATTACGTACCGAGCGAGCAGGCGAGGGAGATCGGAGACGATTGGGGAGCGCGATGCGCCTTCCATGTTGACCCCCCCCCCCACGACCCCTCTCCCCGCCCCGCCTGGGTTGGAAGGAGATGGGGAAGATGGAACAGCCGGTGGGAGAAGCGGAACAAAACGCGTATGGGAGGTTGAAAGAAAGAAAGAAAGAAAGCAGTCAACCCAAGGGAGGGATGGGAGGACGGCACGCCGCCACCACACAGGGATTTTAAGGAGAGGAGTGTGGTGCTAGGTTGAAGTCGTGCACCACGCTGCCCGGCGTTTCTCACTTTCCGGGACAGCCCCGCCCTTGTGAGGCAGGCAGTGGCGGCTACCCCGTACGCACTGCTCGCCACCCACGACTATCTTACCACCAACCCTCGCCACCGACCCCGGGGCGTGGGCGGTCCCTCACCTGTGTGTGTCAAGACGGACGCGTGAGAGAGCGGGGGATGGGAGGGGCGGCGCACCTGCTCGAAGCTGCTCGTCGTCGCCGCGCCGTCAGCCGCGCCCGCGCCCGCGCCCAGAGGCGGTGGCGGTGGAGCGGCGGCGGTGGAGCGGCGGCGGTGGAGCATCATAACAACTCTCTCTCGCAGCAGATCCCTTCTCGTCTCAGAGTTTGACCGTTTGTACTATTAGCTTACTGGGACAAAAGGGAGAGGGGGGTTGTGTTCTCTAGGCCCCTAGGGGCCCTACGCGCGGCGTGAGAGCTCGGAAGCGAGCTTTGCACGGCGATCGAGTGTGTGACCGTTTGATTTTATTTTTTATGTTATTCTCGCTCGTGCGTCCTTGTACCTTGAAGTTCTGCCGACCTCCTTTCTCCTCCTGCTCTCCTATCCCACGTGGCTGTGTGTGTTTGGGTTTCTATGTTTGCGATTCGGAGCACTTGGATTTTGGATGTTCACGACTCTTTGTTTATTTATTTCTCGCAGCAGACACAGACTCGACACAGGTGCGGACTGGGGGAGAGATTTTGAAAACCAACAAGAAATCACGACTCTCACAGTGATTTGGGCTCGGCAGCTTGTCAGCCCTCAGGCTCAGCCGAAGCTGGGTGGGGCCGCAGGCGCGTGCTGTGGCACTAACACAGGCAAACCACCGGCCGGAGCCGCCTAAGCGACTCCGGTAAGAACGGCAATGCACTTAGCTTCGTGCACAATGCCGCTCTCCTCGCACGCTGGCTCGTTCATTCACCGGTGCGGCGAAGTCATGAAAAAAGAAAAGCGTGCGAACGACCACAGTCCACTTCGCTGGGCATGCTTGTCGAGGACATCATCGACCTCGGCCTCGTCTCGCACTTCCTCGGCGCCGATCCTGGCGCCGAGGACGTGGTCTCCGCCGCCAGCCACGACGGCGCCTGCACCGCCTTTGCGAGCGGCGAGGTGGTCGTCCTTATGCGGCGCGAGGCGCCGACCTCGCCGACTCTCCTGCGTGCCCCTGGCGAGCACGCGAGCGCGGTGGTCTGCCTGACCGTGCCTGCCGCCGCCGCCGTCGTGGCCGTGGTCGGCTACCGCAGCGGCGCTCTCGCTGTGTGGTCGAGCGACGGCTCGCGGCTGCTCCGGCTGCACCTGCACAACTCGCCGCTCGTGCAGCTGGCGGCGCAGACGCTCGGCGGCTGCGACGCCGACGGCGGCACGCTGCTCTGCCTCTGGGCGGGCGGCGCGCTGTGCCACGTCTGCGCCGCGACGCTCGGCGAGGCTCTCACGAGCCGACTCGCAAGCGGCGGGGAGGGGCGGGGGGGCAGGGTGGCGACCGAGCGGCTGGCCGCGTGCTTCCGCCTGCTCAGCGTCGGGGAGCGGCCGTCGGGCGGCGGCTGGGTCGGCGTGGCGAGCGGCGGGCAGCTCCCCTCTCCGCCCCTCGAGGTTGACGCCGCGCTCAAGGGCGGCCGCGGCGAGGCGGAGAGAGGGAGGGAGCCGCCCTCGCTCGGGCTCACGCTAACGGACGGCGCCTCTCTGCAACTCCACCTCGTCACCGTCGCCACAGCAGAGGCGCCGCCGCCGGCCGCCGCCGACGCGGACGCCGCCGCTGCCGCCACGAAGGTGCAGGCCGCCGCCACGGAGGCGACGTCTGGCCGTGTCGCCGCGGTTGCGCTCGGCTCTTCTCTAGGCTTTGGCGGCCTCTGGGCGAAGGAGGAGCACTCTCGGAGCCTCCAGGAACCTTCTAGGAAGCCTTCTAGGCTCGGGCGCCCTCTCCCTCTTCTCCTCCCTCGTCACCGAGTCCATCGAGCCAAAGTCGCCCGCCCTCGCCTCCTCCCTCGAGGCGAGCCGGGAGATGCGAGCCGGGAGCTGCGCACCGCCGATAGCCGTCGGTGGCAAGCCGATAGCAGCGGACACCACGACCCAATAGCCGGTCGGTGGCGGGCCCTCCTAACGCCCCCCCCCCCCCCCCCCCCGGGCCCTTCCTTCCCTCCCCGAGGCGACCGCCGGGCGTGTCGCCGCCGTCGGCTCGACCGTCGCGTCCCGTCTCGCTGCCCCTCCCTCCGGCGCGCCAGAGACGGCGGACGAGCGGCGGCGGGGAGGGTGGAGCGGCGGGGAGGGTGGCGGCTCAAGGGATCACGGTGTGCTTAGGCGGCGGCCCTCTGGTCCGACGGCGGCCTTCCAGGAACCTTCTAGGAACCTTCTAGGAGCCTTCTAGGCGGCGGTCCGCACCTGGTCCGACGGCGGCCGCGTCTTCGAGGCGGTCTGGCCCGACCCGCGCAAGAGGTTCGTTCCTAGCAGGTTCCTAGGGCTCCTAGCAGGCTCCTAGAAGGTTCCTAGAAGTTCCTAGAAGGTTCCTATCTGGCCCGACCAAGAGGTGCGTCGCTGCGAGCGACTCGCTCGACCGTCTAGAAAGCGTCAGGAACCGTCGGGGAACCGTCTAGGAACGTGGGGGAACCTTCTAGGTACGTCGCTGCGAGCGACTCGCTCGGCCGCGTGCTGCTGCTCGAGCGGGCCACGCTGGTGCAGCTCCGCGTGTGGAAGGGGTACCGGTCCGTGCAGTGCGGATGGCTCGACGCGCTCGCGCCGGGCGGCGGGCTAAGCGCCGTCCTCGCCATCCACGCGCCGCGCCGTGAGTTGGTAGAGATGTGGGCTGTGCCGGCGGGCGTCCGGCTGCGCGCGATCGCGACCGGCCCCGGCTGCCGGCTGCTTGCGCCGGCTCCGCCGCTGGCGCAGGCGGAGGAGGGAGGCGCTCCGCTCCGGTGCTACCTCCTGCAGCCGTCGGGCGCGCTGAGCCGCCTCGAGCCCACCGAGACTTGTGACACTTGAGTGGTCTTCAGATTTCACGCTGTGTGTGCTTTTCTCTATTGCTAAACTGTTACTCTCTTGAGTCAGTGACAGTGTGAGTCTCCGTGTGCATCTATACGTTCACTACACACTAGTCTCTATCGCGAGAGTTTTGCACAAGTCGGAGCTCGAGGACCACGATCGCAAAATTTACCGGTATAGGGGTAAAGGGTGTGGATGCTGGGTTCAACAATATCGGGGGACGCGACCCACCTCGCCGTCCCGCGCCTCGCCGCTATGACGGCGACACGGCCGCAGCTCGTGTGCGTGTGGCCGTCTTTGTCCGGAGTGAAAAGTCCAACGCGCTCGTCGGTGACGGTGTCCCCCGATTTCGCCGCGCTCGGCGAACCTCGACAGCGCTTTCGGTGGCATGCAGCTCTTTGCGACCCAGAAGCCTGGAGAGCAGCTCCTCTGCTGCTCACCACACTCTGCACAGCTGACACAGCCTACTGTGCGGCTGCCACAGCTGTGACAGCGATGGGCTCGCCCTCACTGGCCCTCAGTCACTTGTGCTGCGGCTTGTGTGAGCGACACTGCTCGGCGACTGCCGGCACACTGTGAGACCATGGGTGTGAGGTTAAACCACGCTACCAGCGCTTGGTCACATCGCGCAGCCCTGAGGTCATATCCTTTCTCCTCTGTTGATGGTAACACTTGTCTACTCGCTGGAGCCGAGCAGGAGGGCTTGGCGCACAACCCCTGTTCAACTCACCCTCCACACCCCGTAAAGAGCCGTGTGTACTCTACCGACACATCATTTGTGTTTGTAAAATATATGCAATATGGCGCACACTATATGAATTTTGCCGCGCACCACATTGTGTACGGAGAACGGTGTGCGCCCTCATTCGACCTCTTGTGAGTCGTCAGAGTACCTGAGTCCGAGACAGTCGCTACTCCAAGCCCTCCCCAAAGCCCTCGGGCGCCTCGTCGCTCAAGAGCTTCTCGAAGAGGGCGTCTGCCGCTGCCGCCTGCTCGGCGGTCGGAGGGACCGGCTCGCGGTCCGGCGGCGGCTCCCGCTCGAGGTTCGACGCCCATTCTTCCACCGGCTCTCCTGCTGTGCGGCGCCGCGCCCGTTCCCTGAAGGCTTCGACGCCCTCGCGCGTGACGGGCTGCGGCGGTGGCGGTGGCGGACTCGGCGGCTGCGACCTGCACGCCGTGCCGCGATCCGAAGTTGAGATCAGCCGAGGTCAGCCGAGGTCAGCCGAGATCAGGTGCCGCGTTCACTTTGCGTAAGCAGCGTTGATGATGTCGTCGCTCGGACAGTCCTCCTCATCGTCCTCGCTGGCGGCCAGCGTGGGCGTAGCAGACCTCGTGCGTTTGGCGCTGGCGGGCGAGAAAGGAAGGACCAGTGCATGCGTGCTGAGCACAAGCAGGATGGCAAAGAGGATTCGCATGGGATCACGGCCCGCGACAGCAGCGTGGATGCCCGGAAGAATACTCGACTACAGATGATGCGTCGAGGTTTTCTTCTTTTTTCACCGATCTTCAACTGAGCCCCCCCGGGGGACCACCGGTGCCTGCAGAGCGAGGGAAGAGGACACACGTGAACGAAACGGAGGCGCCTGTTCTTTTTTGGTGAGAATGCGCTGAAAAATAGAAAACATATCTTTCGCTCGTTCACCGCCAAAACGGGCGCCTTGCGCCGATGCGCAAAAAAAACGCCCGGGGACGGCATGGTTGCTGCCGTATTCACCGAGAGCTCCCTCTCCCTCGTGCAGCTCGAGCAGACGGTGCTGCGAGAGCTGGTGCGGCTCGCGGAGCGGAACGCCGCGCAGCCGCTCTCGCTTGCTGAGCTGCAGTCGGCGGCGCCGCTCCTCCGCCGCAAGCTGCGCCAGCACAGCGAGGCCGTGGAGGAGCTGTCGGAGCTCGCCCGTGCTCACGAGATCCCCGCGGACCAGGCGGAGGCCGGCGCCCGCGTCGCGCGCCATCAGGCGGAGGGCGGCCGGCTCGCAGACTCGCTGCGGGAGCTCGGCACGCGTGTACAGGCGCAGCGGCCGCAGCAGGAGGCAGCGGCCCGCGCCGAGCTGCTGATGGGCGGGCGGGGTGGCGGGGACGGCGCGCTCGACCAGGGCGGCACGGGCCGGCCAGAGGGGCTGGGGGACCGCGTCGCCGTCGCCTCGGCGCGCGACACGACGGAGACGCTGAGCCGGACGCAGAAGCTCATGGCGGAGGAGCTGCAGCGGTCGGACGCGACGCTGCGCTCACTCAACACGCAGAGCAGATCGATGCAGGACACGCTGCAGGAGCACCGCGCCATCGTCGGCTCGCTCAACGCCTCGCGCCGCGCACTCGCCCGTCTCAAGCGGCGCGACTTCACCGACCGCATCCTGCTGGCAGCCGGCCTCTTCTTCTACTGCCTCGTCGTGCTCTACATTGTAAAGCGGCGGCTAGGCTTCGCAGGATGGCGCCTCTTCTCGCTCTTCGGGGCTCCTCCCGGCCCCGACTTGCACGCGGACACGGCTCACGCCGCCGACGACGCCTGCCAAGTACCCGAGGGTCTGGACCGAGTCGGTGCCTGCATCAGCGAGTAAAGACTTTAGTGCTCTATTCTTCGTCCCTGAAGGCGACACACTAGGGTGCCCACAGGACCCAAAAGTAAATAGCTTTGCGCCTCAAAAGTGGGATGCACGAGGCAAATCTGATGCGAACGTCTTGAGAGTTGAGTGATGTTGGAGTGTTCCAATAGGACTTAGGAGCGAGGCCTCACTTCCGTTGCGGGGGACCGAGTGAATAGGAACCGAGGGTTCCCCATTGTGAGCCGCTCCAGAGCGCGAGCGTGACACTGCACTTGCCAGTGTTGGCGCCGAGCGCCCGCGGCACAGACCTTGTGCAGGCCGACCCTCATTGCGTTGCCGTTGGGCACGCCGGTCCGGACACCGATGGCGCTCGGTGTGGTAGCTGGTAGGAGCAAGCAAGAGCCAAGACACACCCACCCCCCATCGGCGCGCTTCCGAGCTTTGAACGGCCGCCAGGAGCACCAAGAGGACTCCTCATGGCTGTGTCCAAGTGGGCTTCGACCGGCCTCGGCTGGGGGGGCGGGTTGTCCCGGTTGCGGACGCGTTGCAGCCCCCTGGGCGCGACTCAGCACCCCAAAACTGCCCCCCGGCGGCATACAGCACTGCCAGCCAGCCTCTTCCTCCTCCTCAAGGGCTGTACTATGGCCATCTTACGCCGCCTCCTACTGGCAGCCGGGAGGGCGCGCGCCGGGCGCGCCTCGGCGCGCGCAGGGCTCGCAAAGTTCGAGCGAGTACTGCCGCCTGGCCCCTGGCCGCCTCAAGGCTGCCGGGCGGCAGTACTCGCCTCGCAAGGCCCGCGCACCGGCTGCTCTGGCTGCTGCGCCGGCGGCCGCTGCGCTGGCCGCTGCTGCGCTGGCTGGCGAGAAACCCCCTCTCTCCCCCTAGGTGCTGCACTGGACGTCCATAGAAGGCGCGCGCGGCAGAAGGCGGAGTGTGTGTGCCTGTCCGCGATTTGGGAGGGCACTTGTGACGAGGCATGGTTAGGCGAGTGGCAGTCGCTGGTGCGGACCTGCCAAGTCGTGTGTGCTCCTTTTTGCTTGCTAAGACTGGAACACTTTTTCTCTCTCTATCCTCTCTCCAAGTCAATGCGAAAAAATGCGGAAGTGGCGGCTAGTTCACCCTTTTGTCGACGAGGAGGCCGATGAGCTCGTCTATCGAGCGCTGGAGCGCCTGCTGCTGGGAGGTTAGCGCATTCGTTGCAACCTCGAGCATCTGTAGCCGCTGTTCTGTGTCTGTGGTTGCCTGCGCAGAAGAGCCCGGTTGCGTAGACCTGGCCTCGCCGGTGGACTTAGGCCCTAGCGACTGGTCTTTGCACACGCTCGGGTATGTGCTGAGGGTATTCTCCTCAACCTCGGGAAACATCGCTGCGGCAAACTCGCGGAACTTGATATGTCCGCTCTCGTCCGTGTCTAGCGTCCGCCACATGGAGCGCAGCCTGTGGCCAGACAGGCGGAGGCCCAGCTTCTGCGTGACGGCGTGCTTGAACTCCTCGTACGAGCACGCCCCGCTGCCGTTCTCGTCAAACTTCGCAAAGGCCTTGACCACGTCAACAGGCGACCCGCCATTGTTGAGCAGGCTAGCCTTAGTCTTCTGCGAGATTAGCGTCAGCGTGCGCATCTCCCACGCGCGCGAGAAGTTGTTACCCACAATCGCGATTGGCATCGCTATGATTGTCACGCCGACGATCATGATAAAGCCCATCACGAGCTTGCCGGCGGTGCTCTGCGGGCTGTAGTCGCCGTACCCGACGGTGGTCATCGTGACCAGCACCATCCACCATGACGACCCGACGTCTTGCACGCGCGAGCCGTTCTCGTAGTCGTACGGGTCGTACTCGAAGGCGAACAGGATGGTCCCGAAAAAGGTCACGAGCATGAAGAGGAGGTACGAAGGAATGATGAGCGCGGTGAGGGACGAGCGGAGAGTCTGCATGAGGATCTTGGTCCCCACCATGAAGCGCGTCGTCCTAAGCAGCCGCAGCGACGAGAATGCCGCGTTCAGGCTAATCAGAGTCCCGCCGCCTTTGTCATAGTACTTGTATTTGTGCAGGTACCTGCGGCGGCGTCGCGACCGCCCCGTCGGGCAGTGAGGGGCGGAGGGCGCGGAGATAGCGCAAGGAGGCGCGCATTTCTGCGGCAGAGAGGTGGTAGACGTTGGCGGTCTCGATGCACCCGATGCGGAGCAGCAGCGGGATGAGGGCGAGCGCGTCGACCCACAGCATCGGGTCGAACATCATCCCGCGCCAGCCCTTTGCGGTGTAGGCCGCCATGCGGACGATGAACTCGACGGTGAACGCGCCACCCAGGAAGCACTCCCACGCGAACCAACTGCCTTGTACCGATCTGCCTTCAATATAGGCCGCGAACGCAGCACTATCACTGCCATACTCGATGAGGGCGTCCTTTAGAATGGCGGAGTAGCGCGCCGACGCCATGCAAAACGTCACGACCGACGTAAAAGAGAGCGCGAGAAGCGTCCAGGAATATATGTACGCTGGCAGGCTCGAGATGGGGTCAGCGAGGAAGCGATAGACAGCGTCCCTAAAATTGAGTTTCCCCGCGACCCTCCGCCGCAGGTAGTAGCTCTCGACAGGAAAGTTGCTGAGTAGCTGGATGGCTGGCGGCAGATACTGGTTGATGAAGGCGCCCATCGGAGGTCTCATCTCATCCGACTCATCAAAGGCTGACGCCTCCCCCATCACATGCGTTGCGCGCCAACCAGCAATAGAGCGGTGGCCGGTCGGGGTGGGGAGGGACGCACGGAGACGAATTGTTGGGATCGGCCGCCGGGATCCTATATGACAAACCCTCCCTTTCACAGCGCCATCAAGGAAACAGGCGGGGGAGAGGGGGGGGGGGGTGTCTCTGCAACCGATTTTCGAAAGGATAAGATATTTTGCCTGACCCTCTCCCTGACTGTTGACAACAACATACCTAAACACAAAATGAGAAAATAAATGAAGAATTTTATCAGCCTTGCAGACCGTTATGCCAGGCATAACGGGAACAGGACGAAAATCGATTTCTTCTGCGGACGTTACAACAACTCAACCGGGTTTGCGGCCTTGCCCCCGAGCGCGCACCGCTAGCCTCCGCTGCTGGTGTGCCTCTCACGTCTGGGGAGATGCGCAACTCGCCACTAGCCTGCGCTCACGGGTCGCTCACACCCAAGCGTTCTCTGTCCTCAGGCACAGCATATCCACCGCCAGACCAGCGCGCTGCCATGTCGTTGGAACAGAAGCTGATCCAGGCGGCTATCAAGAAGCTGCAGCCCAAGATGGTGCCCATCCTTGCCAAGGTGGGGCTGGAATGGGAGGACTTCAAGCCGCTGCTCGACGAGATGGACACGGTGAAGAAGATCACCGCCATCGCCTCCGACCCGAATGCCGCGATCAAGGCGTTCGTGCCCAAGAGCATAGTCATGGGCATCAAGCTGGCGCTGCACGCGGGCAAGCGGAAGTTGGAGCCGATCGTGTACAATAAGGGACTTGATTGGACCGACGTGATCAGCAGCGTGCGGCTGGTCTCCAACACGCTCCAGAACCCGGATGAGATCAAGGCGGCGCTGATGGACTTTCAGGGCTTCATCACCAATCTCTCTGCCGTCTCGGTGCCCATCGCGATCAAGCTGGCGCTGCACGCGAAGAAGGGCGACCTGGAGGCGAAGATCATCGAGAAGGGCCTCACCTGGAAGGACCTGCGCGCGGCGATGCAGCTCGTGTGCGGCGAAGGCGGCAAGTTCCACCCTCCGCGGATCGAGATGCCGCAAAACCCAGACAAGGACCCAGAGATCGCCAAGCAGCAGGCTGAGGCGGCGAAGCAGCTGGTCTCGCAGTCCAAGGAATTTTTGTCCACCTTCAAGGACGCCATCACCGACTTTGGCAAGTTCGTGGACGGTCTCGCGGCGGACTACACCTTCATCGCCGTCAAGATGGAGTTGCACAAGATCAAGCCAGACGTCGAGGCGGACGTCGAGAAGTGCGGCCTGGAGTGGGAGGACATCTTGCTGATGGCGCCGGAGATGGAGAGCGCAGAGGAGGTGACCGAGGCCAAGGCGGACTTTGGGGCCTTCTTGCTCAAGTTCGCCGAGAGCTTCACGCCGATCGCGTGCAAGATGGCGATCAGCAAGGTCGCCGACAAGGTCCGGCCGACGGCGGAGGAGAAGGGCTTCGAGTGGAAAAACGTCGTTGCGGCCTCCGCGTTTCTCGACAGCGCCAGCGAGGTCGAGGCTGCGGCGGACGACCCGGCTGCGTACCTCGAGAAGCTGGACAAGCCGCTCGCGATCGTTGCGCTCAAGCCGCTGGTGGACGAAAAGGGCTGGGACTGGTTCAAGGCGGCGGAGGCGCTGAAGGAGTTCGACCTTGAGAGGCTCAAGGCGGCGGCCAAGGAGCCAGAGGAGGTCAAGGAGGATGGGGAGCCTGCGGAGGGCGAGGAGCCGACGGTTAGCGATAGGGACGCCCTGCTGATGGAGCTTGAGAAGGCGATGAAGAAGAAGAAGAAGAAGAAGAAGGTCAAGGGCGCAAAGGCGCCCAAAGAGAAGAAGGTCAAGCCGGCAAAGGCGCAAAAGGCCACAAACGGCGAGAGCGGTGGCGGCGGCGGCGGCGGCGGCGGTGCATGCGGATGCTTTGGCTCCAAAAAGACGGCTCCGGAGGCTTAGACGTACAGGCGGGCCTGTATCCCTCGGAGGAGACCTTCACCTCCGCTCTTAGCTCTATTGGCCCTCGTACGGGCGCCGCAGGCGGGTCAGACCAGGTTCACGTAACGTGCGCATGATGGACGGGCCATTAACGCCCCTCTCCCCTTTAATTCAATGTTATGGTGTCTGCCGTTTGTGCAGTCTCGAGACACGAGTCTGGCAAGGATGCCTGTGCCGTGTCTCTCTTGTGTGGGGGTCGCGACATGCGTGTGAACAAATAGCAACAGATACGAACACCTCACAGGTGGAGATGGGTGATAAGGAGCCCCCCCCCCCCCCCCCCCCCCCCCCTTCCCTTGAAGTCCGCGCACGCGGGCGGGGCGACGGCGACTCGGCGACGCGTGCACGGCGCGCCGGCCGCCGGGCCGGCGCGAACGCCGAACGAAAGTCGAAACGTCGAAAGCGATCTTGTGATATGTGTGCAGTGTGCGCTGGACATTTTCGAGAAATATTTTCTCTAGCGTGCGCGGTTCCCCTCGATCTGCGTTCTCGCGGGCGGCTAGACCCCTCCTGAGACGCCATCGCTTCGCGGTCGCGGTCCGCAGGGGCGATCATGTGTGTGGTTGCCGTTGCGCCGAGGCGGCGTCGCGTACTACACTCCGCGCCAGCCTACTCGTCGAAATAGACGTCCTCGTCCTCGTCGTCTTCGTCGTCCTCGTCGTCCTCGTCGTCCCCGTCTGTGCGCTGCGGCGCACACGCCACGGGGGCAGCTCCCTCCGCCGCCGCCGCCGCCGATCGGCGCCGCTTGGCTGGCGCGCGGCCGGCCCGGAAAGCGGCTGTCGCCCGGCCTTTGAGCTGCTTGGCCTTGACCTTCTGGGCGTAGTCTCCGATCTGGGGCGAGCCGGGGCGGTGAGGGGGCGGGTGGGGCGGCGGGGTGGGGCGGGAGCGGCGAGGCGCCTGGGAGCGGCTCGTCGCGCTGATGGACCGCAACACGCCTCCCTCGCCGCCGTCGCTCTCCTCGCCCTCGTCGGCGGCGGACGCGCCGCTGCGCCACGGCGAGGCTTGCAGCAAGTCGGGGTGGAGCCCGCTCGGCGGCGGCGGCACCCCTGGCGCGGGCGAGGAGCGCCTCCGCCTCTGCCGCCCTGGCGTCGGGTGCTGCCGGTAGAACTCGGCGGTGCACTCTTGCACGCTCCGGCCGACGCGGCGCGCGACTTGTTCCCAAAAGTCGACCGCCTCGGGGGAGATCTCGAAGTGGGCCTCGCGCAGCTGCTGCAGCTCCCCGCCCGACCACGCCTGCGGGACATGTCTCGGGCAGGTCAAGGACGGGTCCTGGAAGTGTCCACCTCCCCGCCCGGCCCTCGCCCCGGCCCTCGCCTCGGACCCGTTCCAGCCAGCAGGCGCCGCCGCCTCGCCGCAGCGCCCTCCGGCGCCCATCTCCGTGCCGCCGCTCGAGGCCTCGAGCTCCCGCGGGCGGAAGGAGAGGAGCTGCCCCCCGAGCCGCAGCTTGACCCACCCGTGCGCCACCTCGGCCACCTCGGCCACCTGCCCGCGCTGCTGCTCGCGCAGCACGCGCACGAGGCAGCCGACGGCGAAGCTCTTCCTGCGACGGGCGGGCCGGCGGGGAGAGGGTGCGATGGCGGGAGGGCGGGGGCGTGAGGGTGGGCGTGAGGGTGGAGGTGGGAAAGGTGGGGGGGGGGAGGCGCCGCTGCGGCACCTTGCTGCAGCACGGGGCGGCGCCGGTGCCGGTGACAGCTCCGCCTCTGGAGACGCTGCCTGCGCTGCCTGCGCTGCCTGCGCTGCCTGCGCTGCCTGCGCTGCCTGCGCTGCCCGCCTCCGCTTGGGTGGCGGGGCGGGCGACGCCGTGGGGCCGGGGCAGAAGCGGCTGACGCCGACTCGCTTGCGTGCAGGGCGCTCCCTCGCCGCCTGCGGCCGCGCCCTCCCTGCCTGCGCCTTAGCTTGGGAGGACGCCTGCGCAACCTCCGCCCCTGCCACCTCTGCCGCCCCGGCTTCGCCCCCCTCTCCGTCACCGCCTCCCTCCGCCGCCGCCACCACCTCCACTGCCGCCGGCTCCGGCGCCCGCTCGTCCGCCGGCTCAGAGCCCGCCTCTGCCGCCCTCGTCTCTGCCGCCGCCGCGTCGGCCGCCCGCCGTCGCTCCTCCTCCAGCTTCCCGGACGGCGCCGCCGCCTCCGGTACCTCGGCACGTCCCGCCGCCTGCGCCGCCTCCCCTCTCGCCGCCGCAGCCACGGCCGCCGAACGCGCATCCGCTGGTGTGCGAGGCGGAGGCTGCGGTGGCACGGGCGCCGGCGCGGCTGCAGCCGACCCGTCCTCGCCCGGCAGTGTGTAGGCGGACTGCCAGCAGGCAGGGAAGCCGTCGGAGAAGGCGTCCACCATCTGTGGCGAAAAGCCGGCCGCGAGGCACGGCTCCGTCCACATCGGACCGCTCAGGACGTAGGTCGATCCGCTCGCGGTGCGCAGCGTCCGAGCGTCGACACGCAGCCGGATCGCAGACGAGTGCCACGGCTTGCCGTCCACTGCGGTGTCGCCCGGCTGGTCCGCGCGCCAGCCCTCGACACCGACAAGCGCTTCGCCGGCGCCGCTCTTCCCCAGGTACTTCAAGTACCACCGCGTGAGGACTGCAGTCGAGCCGAGCGAGGAGCGCGACGCCGCCACCGAGCCGCCGCGCGAGCAGCGCTCCACCACCGCCTCCCTCGGCGCCGCCTTTGCCGCCGTCGCCTTCACCTCCTCTGTCGCCTGGTGGACCGCCCTGTCTGCCAGCGGCCGCGGGGCTTGATCCAGCATTTTGAGTGATGCTATTCCCGCGAGTTTCTTCTTTCTCTGCCAGTCCGCGTACGCCAGTCTGCGCCCTTGTCGTGCCAGTGTGCTGTGAGAGAGGCTTGTATTTTAAGATTCTTCTTTCTCTGGGCCGGTTTGCCTCTGCGTTCGAGGAGAGGTTTCCCAAAAAAACAAGTTTAATAAGAACGGAGCCCCGATTCCTTCGTCCCTCACCCTCCCCCGCTCGGTACTCCAAAGAGAGAGAGAGGCCCAACACCCCTGCGCAGGCTCCGTGCCATGGCGTAAGTATAAAGGACGCCGAGAACGGAGCCAGTGAGCCACAAACCTCAAACGACCCACAAAACCCACTAACCAGTCAACGAAAATCAACCAACACAAGCATATCCGCAGGCGGTGCCGGCAGCCTCTGAGACATTCAGCCAGGCCGCAGGCGCACGAGGACGTCATGAGCAGCATAAAAGACCGGCAACTCCCCGTCCTCAGTCCAAAGATGAGAGCTCTCCAAAAAGCGCTTGAGCACGGGGACACCGGGGGCGCGATTCCCTCTGCCTGGTACTCGAAGTCTGGTAGGAGCGCCCAGGGACACTTCGCGCTGAGCCGCCTACCCGAAGCTAGCTGTGCCACCGAAGTGCCTGGATGACAAAGAAAGGACTGGATTGCTCGTGGGGGTACGGCATCGAGACCTACTGCAGCAAGAGCGACCTGTGGACTGCCGGCAGCGTCTGCCAACTGGCTTGTTTTGAGGCTGGTTTCGGCTACCCTGGCGATGCCTGCGCTTCCTCGCCGCTGGAACCCTCCCCGGAGCCTGGACAGAATGAGTGGTGAATTGCCCGGACACGAACGATAGGGTAGAGCGACAGCAGCAACGACGACAACCATGCACAGTATGATGTGCAACGCGCAGAACGCGACCACGAGTCCTTCCTCTTACTTTGGCTGCACGCATCGCGTCTCCACATGCATCGCCGCGTCACCCTGCCTGCCCCACCACCCCTCTCTGGGCCCGCTCACGCCCACGGCTGTCAAAAGCCATCGCTCCCTACAACCCTTGAAACAGAGATGGAATGGGATTTGCCTCTGCCTTTCTCGTGTCTTGGGGACATGCTGGAAAGCGTGTACTTCTCTGCGGCGCGCCGCGGCGCTCACAGGTGTTAGGGGACGAGACGTGCATACTAACAGCGTAATGATTAAACATGATCCTCTTGGGGCTTTTTAAAAAGTGGGAGCGATAGCAAAGCAGAACAGTCAGTATTACACCCAGTAAGGTACACCCCGAGAGATGGACTCAGGCACTCCGCTAACCTCTAATGACCCGACTCTGTGTGGCGCGACAGTCCACCCCTCTGGCCATCCTCTCTGGCCATCCCCTCTGGCCACCCCCTCTGGCCATCCCTCCCCCCCCTCCCTTCAGCGCACTCGTGCTGCGCGCAAGCTCCAGCCCCAGCCCAAGCGGCCCAGCCCCGGCCCCGGCCCCGGCCCCGGCCGGCCAACGCGGAGGAGAAACAGGCCGAGCGGCATGGGCAAGGGCAAGAGCAAGGGCAAGAGCAAGAGAAAGGACAAGGACAAGGGTACGAGTACGATTTGAATCTGGCGAAGTTCGAACGGCGCTCGTCGGCGGGGGCCGTCGAGCGTCGTGCGCAACAATCATTCCATGACGGCTTCTCGAGGATGTGGGTCTTCTCAAGGCGATCGGACTCGCCTACCACGGCAATCTGGTCGAGCGCGCGCATAGACTCCATGTGTACAATGAGCAGGAATGGCTCGAGGGTGACCTCGGCTGGAGGGACGTCATCCTCACCAACAATACCATTGTTAAGGCAGCGAGCCCGCCCAGCCCATGCACGTGGTCGTCCCTCCGGGCCTTCCCAATATCACGTGCGCAAACACCACCTTCCGCCTCGCGAACGGCACGACGACAAGCGCCTCGGGCTGCTGATTGGCGATCCAGCGCGGGAAAGAGGCCACGCGCGCGTCTCCTGCGCCCCCCGACTGGCTCTGCGGCAGAGCGGCAGAGCGCGGGATAGGGCAGTGCAGGGTCCGAGCAGGGACCATTGCAAAGGCGGCAAAGAAGAAGGCAGAGAAAGCACAGGCTGCCGCTGCTGGGGAGACCTCGCCATCTCGCCAAGGGAAGTGGACACCGAGCGAAACGCGTCGAGCACCACCATCGACAGCAGACCCTTCTGGCCGATCTTGCCGATCAGCCGCCGCAGCGGCGCGAGGTCGAACGCGCCCTCCTTCGGTTCGACGTCCGCCCAGCTCGCCGAGATCATCACGTGACTCACGCCCGCGCCACGGGCCTTTATTTTCGTTGAGTATCCTTCGCCGCAGTGCCGCCCGCGCCGCGCAAGCCGCAAGAGACGCCACACAGAGCACACTCACAGGGTGAAGACTGAAGTGTGTGTGTGCTCCTCCCGGCGGGGATGGCCTCCGCTCCCGCGCGCTGCCTTGTGCCTTGTAAAATTCTTTTTTTTCTTCTTTTTGGCCCAGTCCTGTGCCCAGTGTTGTGCGAGGGAGTTGTTGTAAAATTCTTTTTGGCCGCCGGGTTCTAACTACTCTGGTCGGCGGAGGTGTGAATTCCACAATGCTTACACACACAATGGGCGCGAGTCTTACACACACGTTTTAACAGGTTCAAGACTGACTTTGGATCCAGCTGATACGAGCCACGCGCTGAGCGCGTCGGGATTCGCGTCAGGGTCGAGCCCCCAAGGCTTCATCTGGTCCTTCCACAGCGTCACGTAGGTGAGCATCGGCTGCGCCGGACGGGAGACCGCGCTCGCGGCGAGCAGCAGGCCGCAGAGGGCACGGGCCCTGGCCATTCGGACCAGTATTGGAAACGTCACGCACGCGTGACGTCACAGCCCCCCCCCCCCCCCCCCCGGCGGCAATTCCCGGCAGCCCTCGATGAGTCACAAAAGCAATGTAATGGAGCAGCGCACAACACTGATAGTGACCGGGCCTAAAAACCATATGGGAAACAAGAAGATGGACTCCTTCTTCTTGCTGCATGGACTACGTGCGTGACGGCTACGACCTTCTCGCGGCGCAGTGCCGCGAGCACGTCCCGGCCGCCAGCGTCCCGGTTGAGTCACCTTTTGCGACGCCCACTACCGCGGCGACGCGCCACGACCGTTCCGGTAC